>NW_004567112.1:20762064-20860309 GCF_000260355.1 Condylura cristata | reverse complement strand
CCCGATCTGGGCCCCTGCTGATGGGGCTCTGGACGCCGCCTTAGGTTGGTCGTCGCCGCCTCCGAGCTTCATCCTGGAGCTGGAAGTTGCGTGGCCTGGGCCAGAGAGTCGTAGATAGAAAGCGCGCTGAAAAATTGTCACCCAAACCATTAAACTTTCTATTTAGTACGTGCTTGTGGATAGCTGAGCTTTTTAAATATATATATATATATATGTACAGTCATCAAAGATCTGAGCTTTATATATATATATGTACAGTCATCATTTACTTTTCCCAGACTCACATTCCTGGGCTGTGAAATGGGTTTCACTGCTGATCTGCCCAACGTGGATCAGGTAACCCAGGCAAGGGCCCACTGCAGGAGCACGATCTGCTAGAGTCGTCATTATGGGAGACTTAACCTTGTACGGGACTGGATAAATGGTCTACGTCACTGAATATTTATTGTGCCCCTACAATTCGATCTTGCTTGAAATTCTGATGTGTTTACCATATGTTGGGTCTCCCACTCATAGACATAATAAACATTTGGAATCTAAGTTCTTACTAAGCACAGATTATTTACCTCCATGTTTTCTGTGCCTAGAACAGTGCAGACCCAGAGAAGGAACTCGGGAGTAATTTATCAAATAAATATATGACTCCAACAGCATCTATCTGAGCAGACCTCTCAGACCAAAATCTGGAATTTGTAGTCAGGTTGTCTATTTCTCAGCCCTCCACAGTCAACAAATTATGTAGCATTTGGGCTCTTAGAAATGTCTTAAGAGTTTTTTTTTTTTTCTTTCTTTCTGCTAGTAATAGATCATCTCCATCTCACTACAGATTCCTACCACCTACCTGCTCTCCCTGTTTATTCTCCCCAGATGACCTTTCCCAAAAAAGACTGATTACATCACTCTCTTGCTTAAAGCACTCTTGAACATTTAAATAAATAATAGAACCACAGCTTAGAGTTTCATCTGCCAGGCACTAATTTAGACCCTTTACACGTGATCCTTACAAAAACCTATTCATAAGGCATAAACAAGAGGCACTATTAGTCTGTTCCTTTTACAGAGGAGGTAACTGCATCAAGGAAAGGTTCAGCGACTTGCTGAAAGGCCAGACCTAAGCAGTCCGGTTCTAGATCAGTCTTCCTTAATTCTCATGGATTACCATCCATAGTCATTTAAAAAAATGAAATAGACTATATGTACTGGTGTGGAATGATAGCCAAGAGATACTTCTATATTTAGGGAAAAAAGTAGAATACAAATTCCATTTTAAATGGCAATATATTAGTCTAGCTAGAATACAACCAAAAGATGACCACTTAAACCATTAGACTTTCGATTTGTACATGCTTGTGAATGGTTGAATACTTTTTACAATGATTATTTACAATGGCATAATCAGGAAAAGAAAAAAGTTTCTTGCTAAAGTAAAGGATCAAGTCCTGTGAGTGTGCAGCTGTACAACCAGACTTTTGTCCCACCTTTACCTCCCACAGATTTCTGTGCTCTGACTTCATCCCTTATGTTCCAAAAACACCTGGTCTTTTACACGTCTTTGCTTTGTTCTTGATGTTCCCTTTGTGTGCAAACAAATGGATGAAGTTTACTCTCCTTCCAGGCCTAATTGAGTTATCATCTCTTCAATGAAATCTTGCATGACACCCTGAAGAAATGGAGCAGCCTTCTTGGGGACCTCATGTTATGTCATAATTGCTAACCCCTGTTCCTCTTCTGTACTAAATGCAGGCCCTTTTTTAGATGGCAGGCCTATCATTTGTTGTTTTTACCTGGCAGCTGGGACAGTGCTTGTCTTATCATGGACATTCAATAACTATTTGCTAAATGGCTGAATTAACGAAGACATTAATAAATGAAAAGTCAAATATACTATCACAATTTAAAGAACACTTTCTAGGTAGTCTAAGAGACAAGCACAAGGCAGTACATGATTTACGGCTGAATGAATCATATCCCAGTAATTGCTGTAGAACTCAGAGGAGGCGTCTTTGGCATCTTTGTATATCCTGCAAAGCACCTAGTGCAGTGACTTGCTCATAGTGGAAGTTCAGTGAATGCCTGTGAATGAATAATCACTGCTCTTGAATCAGTGATGATGGGCAATTGAAGAACAAGCAGTGTAAGTGCTGAATTAAGATGGATGAGTAGTTTCTGTTTGAACATCCATCACCAGCCTCCACAGATTTAGGAGGTAAACATTTGTTAGGCAGTGTGGGAAGTACTTGGTTGGCAGTTGTTTAGGGGTGAAGAAGATGCAAGAAAAAGTATAAACTATACATTTGGGGAGTGTAGACTTTAAAGTAGTAAACATGACAAGCAACAGGACAAACACAAACATTCTATAAACAGAGAATAGGAAAACCAGTGTACAAAAATATGGCACAAGATGGGACCAATTGTGCAAATATTTGACAAACAACAAGTGTAATGGTCAAGAAGAGAAAAGGAAACCCTATTTTGGTGGGCTATTCAAGAAAGTTTAAGAATGTTTGTGTTCATTCGATTGTTGAGGGGAAAGGAGGTCCTGAACAACTGCACAAAGGTTTTATGGACTCCAACCTCACCCCAAACCAAAGAGATCCAAGAGAGCAAGGGCCAAAAATCTGTCACCACCCAAGGGAGCATTGCTGGGAGCTAGAGGCGAGTTAAGGAGCCAGGAATAGTATATAACAACATATGTGGGCCTTGGGGGGCCTTGGCTTTTCACCAGCCTTCAGCATGCCATTGAGGTTCCAGCTCCGCAGAACTGGTTAGTACTTATTCACCAATTTATCCATCTCTCTTTCTCCCTGGGTTATTCCTTTCTTCATGTCCCCTTTCTGTAAATAAACCCTTTGTTAGCCTTTTGGTGTGTGCCTGCAGTTGAGTCTCACTTAAGTCCCATTAAACATGTGGGTGAGGACCCACTGTCAGGCCAGTCCATTTCACACTAGGGTTATATGGGAAGTGCATATAGGGTTTACTAATTCAGCAACTATTTATTTACTGAGCATGTACTATGTGCCAGGGACTCTGGTAGATACTGAGAAATGAGGATAATAAATGGTTTTAGGTGATAAAATTATGATAACAGCAGGTATGGAAAAAAGGACACTGATTAGTGGAAAAGAAGTGTGGCTTCAAAGAAGGAAACTGATGACTTCAAGGCTCAAAACCAATTAGACATCAGGGCTTTGATCAAAATCATAGCAAGTGGCAAGGAGAAGTAAAGGATGGTGGTAAAGAAAAAAATTAATTAATTAAAAAATAAATAAGTAAAACATAAATCAGGAAAAGTAAGGCCAGGACTGTTTCACCAAATTGAAGAGTGGGAAAAATCAATATATCTTATTTTGCCAATTCCTGCACCTAGATTAATGACCTCATTCTCTAACATCAACAAAAGGTGCGGGAGAAATGCCAGTGAGACGATTCCCCTCCCAAATGGCGGTACAGCATCTTTTTACAGTAATTTTAATAAGACTCAACTAACTAAATAATTTATGACTGGCACATAATCCAGAAAACCACAATCTCAATCTTTTATTCTCATCTCAAAAAATATAATCATCAAAAGTCTTGGTCTACAAATTACAACATATCTTCTGATATCTAAGGTCAGCTACCTTTTCTTTGAAATTCTACTTCTGCTTTCAATTCTATGATGTGTATCCTGCTAGTCATTTGCTTCTGGGGTGGGGCAGTCCTTATATTTCTATTTACCATCTTCTACCTCTATCTTTTCCATTTTAGCTGAAATGACTAGACAACAGAGAACCTGATGTTTATTGTGAGTTGTTTCTTTAGGAAGTGATCAATTAAGACATTTGGTTCATGGTCTGAAGAGCAACTAAGGCTATTGATTTCTTGTACAGTTTCCATTTCACTCTTTCTCACTTTTTAAAAACCAATCTGTTATAAAAATGATGCAGGACAAGCAACAGTGGCCATCACATAATAATATGTCTTGTCAATTAGGTTTGACTCCCTGCTTCTTCAGAATGAGGGGTTTCCCATCCCTCTGTTGGACTTAGAGTTGAAAGGACCTGGACTATAACTGAGTACACAACTCTTTATTCCACAGATGATAAAATACACCCAGAGTAGTCACGCTATGTGAACTCAGCAAGTCAGTAGTAGAACTAAACGAAACCCAGCTTTATTGATTTCCAAGCCAAGGTTCTCTTCCCCCCGCACCCTCACTTCTACTGCATCGCCAGCTAATACATCTTCCCCTGCAGCATGGGTTAAACAGTTTTGGCAGGCTACCCTGGAAACCTACTGTTTACTACAGTTTCTGTGAAAAAACAGATTCTGGGTTGTGCCTCAGAAGTCAGAGCACATCTTTCACCTACCAGTCATCCTTTCTCCACCCTGGGGAACATAGTATCTGTCCATCAAAAATGAGTAAGGCCAATTTATAGCCTTAATAAATTACTTGGAAATAAATAAAACACAAGTTATTTAGCAAACAAAAGCAAGTATGTCCTCCAAACTAAGGATTGATTTTCAGGATAAATCTCTTAGTTAGCCAAATTAGCCACTTGTCTTTCTTAGAAACAAATCTGTTACTTTTTTACCAGCTGCAAAACCACACACTATTCTTTGAAAGAAGAGCACAGAAACCAAACTACATGTGAGAGAGAAAATCTGAAAACCCACCTGTTGAGGGTGATTATGGAATCAACTAGAACCTCTCTCTCTCTCTTTCTATATATATATAGAAAGCAAGAGCTTTATATATAATATATATAAAGCAAGAAAAAATATATAACATGTATTTGTGTATACATAAAGCAAGAAAAAGCTGGTGAGAGTAGGTAACTTTGCTTGATTTGTAAATATATTCATTGAAGTAATTTATATTACATCACTGCCTAATTATGGCAAAGCATTAAGGATTATTCACTGCGTAATTATGGCAAAGCATTAAGGATTATGCACATCATTAAATATGTAAAGTTAAATTATTTGATTACCACACTAACCTCTTGTTTATTTCATCTCAGGCTTCATTTTCTTTTACTTACATAGTTGGGTTATCTGCTCACAGTTTTACTATAAGATAAAGCAATAATACTGGCCAGTGTACCTTGTACACTTAGAGGGAAAGGCAATGGCAGTGAATGTGACCAACTGCATTACTTTCTATTGAAACAGCTTATAAAATCTTGGGGCAGAGTAGTGACTACAGAGCTGTGTTCCACATTATCATATAGAAAAAGCTTTAATAGTCTCTATGAAGACCAATTATGATTTAGTTTCTGATCCTCCTTGTATTGAAATGCATGGCTTTGTTATTATGTATCCCCAAAAAAAATGTATACAAAAACTGAGTGTATGAAGCTTGAGTAAATGTTATAATGGGTGGTTTGTTTCTAGAAAATGTAAAATTTCACCTCATTATTAGAGACTGTCCTTAATAGCATGCTTCCAATGTTTTATCCGATTTCTTTTTATTTTTTTTTCTTTTATTTTTACACACAACCAATCATCTTACAAGTTGGTGAACAGCCATGGAGAGCTGATGATTTGCCACTTTTAACTTGGTCTTTCTGATCTTTCCATCCATGTCTCAAGTGTGTCACATTTATGAGACCCATACTTCTCATCCACACTGTCAATGTTATATTTTCTATTATATTCACTTTAGGATAAACTATCCCAATATTGTAAACAGTAACGTGCACATGAAAGGTGTTGACACCAAAGCCTGCTAGTAGGTCTTGCCATGTTATTCATCTAAATGCTTGTTAATCAGAGAATGTAAAAGATAAATTTGACACCCAAAAGGGGTTTTGAGGTATTGAATATATTTTTTTTTAAAAAAAGTGTAGTTGTATTGCTATCAAATGTCTTTAACATGGAAACTATATATAAGAAACAGGAAAGACTGCTATCCAAGATAACTTCTTGTCATTTTATCTCACATTACCAAATTTTTCCCAGAAAAGAGACAAGGGACAACTGCATCTAGCACGCATTGCGGTAATTCGCACAAATACTCTTGATGGCCAAAAGTGTATTTTATGTCAGGAAAAAAAAAAACACCAATAACCAACACCCAGGGTCCCAGAAGCGATTAACTTCAGCAAGAGTCCCTGTTAACTGTTCTGAAGGATGAGGGGGGAAAAATCTTTAATCATAAAGATTTTATTTTTCTAGTTGAAGTTCTTCCTTCCTCTTCTGATGACTCAGCAGAAAAAAAAATCAAGGCTCCTTCCCTCTCCTTATGGCCAGAACTAAGACCTTTAAGGCTGCAGAGCAATAAACAGAGTCCCTTGCACCCCAAACTTCTGTTTTCCACCTTTTTCATGTGTTCCTTGGAAACATCATTATTTTAAATGCATGATGAAGTATAAATGCCCAAACTAAGGGAAAGAAAAACTTGATGGTCCCATGCCTGGAAGATAATGGAAGAAGGAAGATTTTAGAAGGCCAATAGTCAATAAACATATTTCTACATCTGGACATATCTCAAGGGATGGGTTTGGCTATTTGGAGCTGGAAAGCAGAACTATTTCCAGGTGCACCTTTTCCTCTCACCAAATGAGTAGTCTAGGTTCCATATTTCTGTGGAAACTCCACTTTGCCTTTTGTATAAGAGGAGTTAGGACTAATACTAAAGTCTTTTTCAATTTGTTATATGTGGTGAGCCCTGGCAATTAAACAGCCTTCTGAGTCTACAAAAACGTTGAAGTGTCATTTAAAATTTAAGACATATCTTCTTACTTGAAGACTTTAAGCCTTAACTTATAGCCACCCCTAGAAGTTAGACTAGACTAGCAAAGACGTAAGTTCCAAATATGAGTGCATTTCAGTATAATTACTGGCAAGAGTACATTTTTTGATCAATCTTTTCAGGCTCTGACATGCCAAAGTAGAGGTAAGTAACCCAATTAATCTTGGCCTGTTTGGCAAACAAGAAGAGATAGATCAATGTGTTTGGCACTGGTGAATAAAGTCCTTAGTTTTTCCACTTCTTTATGTCTTAATAGTATCTTCTTCAAGGAAAGCCCAAACCAGCAGGGCCAAAACAAAATCAACTGGAGAGTAGGTCTTCAGGTCAGCAGTCATGCATGAAACTCAAACCGAGGACATCATTAACAGGCTGAAAATCAAGTCTCAAAGTCCTAAAGTAGGCAGGTAGGAGATGGAATCAGCGACCTCTGGGTGGGACAGGTGGAGGGGGATGGAAGGTTTCTCTGGTCAGTGGCCTGAAATGAAAAATAAAACAACTCTATTTTAAAATGAATTTGCTTAACTAGTTTTGTTAAGTGATCTTATGTCACAGGCATGTTCCTCAATGAATGAAAGTGGGTACACAGAGACCGTGGAGCGGCATCTGGGCTAGCTGTGGTCTCAACCCTACTGCACATTAGACTCCCCAATGGAGCTTGAAAAATGCCAGTTCCCAGGTCTATCCCAGACCTTGTCCATCATAATCCTGAGAGAGCAGGGCTCAGGTATCGCCATTGTTTAATGAATCCCACCCCACTATTAATCAAGTCTTATTTTCTGGTGCTTTGGCCTTGGTGATCCAGCAAGGACCACCCCTCCAAGGGCTCAAAATTCCTAGAGAAAGCTAAGCTTGCTTGTGAATGTGCTATTCACATGCAAAACAACCAATCCACAGTCTACACCTTGCCTTCACCTCATCTGGCTTTCCAGGTCAGGGTCACCATCCACATGCCCTAATCATCCCAGGGCCAGGTACCAGCCAACTAGAAACAGCTCCTCTGCCCCAGAACCTCCTGAAATTAATTCAAGCTAGCCAGTTCTAAATCTGTTTCCCCTGTCTCACAGTTCCCTCCCACAAAAGCCACTAAAGGCTCCAGCCCCTCTTTCTCCTGTCCGACACTGTTGCTCCCCCAGCAGCACCCCACTGCATAGTGTGCCCCTCCTCTTGAGAAGCAAATGTAACAAACTATCTTTTCAATGGCAGTCATCTTCTGATCTGTTGCCTTTGCCATAATTGAAGAATAAGAAAACCTATATTTTAAAACACCAGTAATTGAAATATACAGTCTGGTAAGACACACATGGTACAAGAGTGGTTAGTTTCTTAGGAGAGGAATTGAGAATTTTTAAAGTCTCCTCACAGCTACTTCCTCATGAGATTACTAAGTGTATTATCCCAGCTCACATTTGCTTTCCTAGAAGGCCTCTTCATGTTATTCTGGATGGTTTCTGAACAGCCCCCAATAGACTTGGGCAAGTCTATTTACAGATAGGTTCAACGATTGCCAGTGGTGCTTCCACATGTTTGCTGTGAAACCAATATTTAATTCTCTTGGAAGCAAGTCAATAAGTCAAGAAAGAGAGCTTTGTCAGGTGCTACAATTGAACTGTGCTAGCCTAGAGCTGGAGGGCTGAATGAATCAATGACTAAATATTTACTAAATGTCTCTTGAATGCAAGTTCTGCATAGGTCAAGGAAATGACATAGAGTTGGAAAAAGAGGATTCATTTCAGGAACAAAAGAGGGAGGCTGACGTAGAAAGAATACTGAGACAGTCCCTGAAGATCCTGTGAGGACCCTGAGTATTGCACGGCATCTCTATCCAGAAAACAAGTGGACTATCTCCTTCCCTCTCCCAGGTCTACCCTATCACTATTGGCTTTAATGAGGAAACTGAAGGACAGTCAGATGATACCACTTGGTATCCTCACTACCTCCCCCCAAGCATTTACCTACTATGCATCTACTCCTGGGTGGGAGATATCACAGCTACTAAAATGGTCATGTGTCCCAGTCTCAGGTTACCAAGGACATAACAGGTGAGACAATTAGTGAACTGTACTATTTTGATAGGGTAGTTTAGAACCGAAGAGGACATACAGGAGACACATATACACACATCTGAAGGGCAAGTTTAACTTCTTGGATCCTGCCAAACATGCATAATGACACCTGTGTGGTAGTATTTCAGGAAGCTTGGCAATGACAACTGGGGTGTGGGTAGCATGGTTTCTGGCTTAGGGGGGCCACTCAAGAAGTCAAGCAGTCCTTTTGTTATGATGATTAAAGATCTATTTTTAGACCTTTCTTCCATGCATGTTCCATTTTATCTTCCACCACAAAGCTAGTCATGAGTCTCTTGCTGAGAAAAGTGTTCCAAAGAACTTGACACCCGCATTGACCCAAAAGCTGGATCCAGACAAGCTGAGTATTGTCACCCCTTTCCCCTGGTTAATGTGTTTTTCAGAAGCTGTTCCAGGGAAACAGCCCTGAGAGGATGTATACAGTGTGGGAGGTATGGTTGAGGCTCTCTGGTCTCCATACATGACTGGACACACTTACATTCTTTATGACTTTGAGATTTGGTGGGAAAACTACTCGTCTTTGGGTCACCCCAGACAGTGCCTCCTAATTAAGTTCCCTGTTCGTTGAACTGCTACCTAACAAACCAGGGTAGTTTGCCTCATTCTTCAGTCTCCCCCCACCCCAAGAGTACAGGACCAGGTTTCAGCTTACACCTGGGATTCCCCTAGGCTGTGGCCTGGAACCCTCTTCTCTGCAGTAAGGGTGGGTCTACAAGGAAGCCATTTCTGTAGCTCATTCCTATGAACCACCCCAGCATAAGATTGAGAATTCCATCTTGGGAAGAGCATCTAAAATTATAGATATTTCACAACCGTGGAAGTAAAGGGTATTAAATCAGAATCAAGGATTGGTCTGTGGAGACAGTCTTGTTGGGATACTGGAAAGCTAGGTTTGGAGAGGTGACTGTCCAGAATTGCCTGGGCACTGGCTATTTTCTCTGCCCTGTTGAGAGTGAGGTCTTGCTCTGGATGTGTTTGGGTCAAAGAACCCAGACTGAAGAAAGAGGCTACCCAAGGTTAATATTCTTTTAAAGCAGGAATTATAATAGAGGTATTGGGGAACCAAACAAAAATTCAACAACCAGGTATGTTTCATAGACGAGGCCATGTTTGAACTGGGTTCTAAAGGGATTTTCTCAGCAGAGATTAGAAGGGAATAAAAAGACAGTATTCCAGTAAAAGAACTAGAAAAGGGCACTGCTCCCTGGGAATTCTTAAGGAGTGGAGCACTGATGAATACAGGAGAGGCTAGTCAAGACCTGGAGGATGCTAAAAGATACAAAATTAAATGTGAAGGCTTCAATGCCAGGAAGTGACATCATCAGCTATTTCTGTTCTAGACTGCACTTTCTAGTTGCAGCGTGGAGGAGGCAGGGCGGTAAGTGTGGGCCCACAGGATGAACTTAGGCACTGGCAGATGGAGAGGAGGGGGTGGCTCTCGGAGCCGAAAGGGCAGCAGGATGGACTGATCCTAGAGATACAGCGGATGTGGGAGCTGAGAAAGAGGCAGGAATGGAGGCCGATTCCCACTTTGGGGCTTGGGGAAGGGAGAGAATGTTGTCATGATGTCAGTCTGGGAATCCATGAGAAGAAGGCAGAGAATAGCAGGAGGGATGATGAGTCCAGCTTTGCACAGGCTATGTCTGAGATACCCATGGAACACCTGAGTGAAGGTTAACGTTAAATGGCAGAAAGCAGAAGACTGCGGCGGAGATGAGGGTGAGATTTGGAGTCTGCTGGCATTTTGTGCCTTGGAGGCAGCAAGCAGAGGGAGTAGAGGAATGGACCAGGACTACGAGGGAAGTGAAGGAGACTACACCCTCCATTGCTGCTTGAGTGTTGGGGGTTCCACGAGAACATGAACAGGGAAGAGTTGCCAATTCCCAGATCTAGAAGTGGAGAGATCACCTTGTCAGCCTCCCCTCTTTCAGTTAGCAGGTTAAGGAGCGGGATCTGTTTTGTTGCTTTCTCTAACATCTCATTTTCTGAAAACTGCACACATACAAAACAATTGCATATTTGCAAATCTTTCTTCACACCAAAAATGCACCCAAACCCCCAGTTGTATCATGCCTTCTTTAGTAAAATGTGTTTGCCTCCTTCCTCTTCCCATTTTTATCACAACATGCTTCCAGCCTGCCCTAAACAACTCATCTGCCATCTCTCTTCACACATTTAAATGCATCCCAGTCTCTACCCTTTAATTTCTGGAACCTGTTTCCTGGGTTGTTTTCTATTTCTCTCCCATTAACACAATCACGCTGTTTCATAGCTATCATCTCAAGCTTGCCATTCTTTTTTCTTGGTATAAGTACATAAACGCTTCAAAGTCGTAAACCTTCAGGAAAAAAGGTCTTAGAGATCAGAAGTCCTCCCAGAACACCTCGACCTTCTTGGGGAGGTGTGACAAATCTCTAAGAGCCTGGGTCCTGGCATCAAGCACACCCAAGTTTGCCACACAAAGCAGGTCTCAATCCACTCTCAAGCGCCACTCTTTTTTGTCTTTGCTTTTTTTTTTTTTTTTTTTAACAAGGACAGGTTTATTAGGAAAAAAAGAGGGCCCTGAGTAGTCACAGTCAGGCAGAGATCTGCCTCAAGCCCCACTTTCTATATCTTCAAGATGGGAAATTACTAAATATATACCTCTTAGAATTAGGGAGAGAATTAAATGAAATAACGTATTTAGTGCAATGAACATAATGAAAAGCACATAGTAAGTGCACAAAAATACTAACATAATTGCTTTCTATAAATACCTCTCCCCAACAGGCAGCTGTATAATAATTTTTAAGTAACAGAACATCATGCAAATTCAGGGGATTATACTAGACTTTCACTATAGTTCACATTAAGGCTAACGTTCCATACATGACCTTAGACTATACCAGGGAAATATGCCTGGTATAGAGGATACAGTTTGGGACTGCAGGAGTTTGCACGACAAGTATTCATACATGAAAGTTTGGAAGACACAGAAAGAAAAGCAGTCACCAGCACAGGAGAAATGGACGGACCCTACAACAGAGCTTCTCACCCCATCCTCCTTGAGGCTCTTTCTTGACAAATTCTACTGATCAGATTCATTGGAATTCAAAGTTTAAAAAAAAAAATCCAGGTTCTATAAAAATGTTCTTCCTTTAAATTATTTTTCCCCACAAAGAATTAAATTCCTCAGCAAAGCCTCATCTTTATGTCCAAGGGCTCCTTTCTGCATGAGCAGACACACGAGCTAGCTTGGATACTTCTTCTGTTTCTCCCTGAGACCTTCAGAAGGTTCCTTCCAGAAGCCCAAGGGCTGTTATGAGCAAAGACATACATCAGAGCCCAGTATGAAATGTGCTGATGAAATGTATTAGCCATGTAAAATGCTTTCCAGTGAGTAAAGCACCAGAGATATTAAAGAATCTTATTTAAAAATGTGCCCAAAGTTGGCATTTCAGGGAGCTCTGCACTCATTCTTAGGTCATCTTAGAAGTCCCCAAATTCTACTTTCCATCTGGAATCCAGAGAGGGAGGGTAACTATCACATGGGCATCAGTGTTACCTCTGGGAGGCGGCTCTGGGGGGCACCCTGGGGGGCCTCTCCAGGGGCAAGGCTGGCGATCCGTCCACCTGCAGAGGGCCTGGACTCCGACTTCTGGTGACCTCGGGAACTTCATTGTCCTACAGCAGAAAGGTGAAAGGACATTAGGCAAAGAGCGCAGCTAGACAGCCCAAAGCCCCTCAGCCTTTCTCAGGTTTGGGCTGACAGCAGTTCAGAAACTGCCAATCAGCCAGCAGCACTTGGACAGCTTCTATGCAGAGGCATGGAGGGGCCCTGGCCCAGGTTCTCATGCGGGCCTGAGTCCTCAGTCCTTGCTGAGCCCCAACTCCAGCATCCTGCGTGAGCTGGTGAGAATGGCAGGCTCAGTGACCACCCCGCTGGGTGGGGTTTTTAATCCCACCCAGAACCGGTGTTTTAACAAGATCCCAGATAATTCCTAAGCATATTAAAGTTTGAGAAGCACTCAGAGCTGGAGAGATTTTACTTCTAAGCAAAAGTCCCTGTTGGGGACAACAGAGCCTTGAGTGGACCTCAGTCGCAGGGTGACACGACTGTGCCCAGAGGAGCCAGCCTGCCAGGACTCTTTTTCAAGGAGCGTCCTGGGTTGGCAAAGGGGTCACCTCCCGCTCACGACCCTGTCGCCGCGTCACTGCATCAGGATTCCTGACCGCACTGCGCCTCAGCCCCAGATGACAGCAGCTGAGTCTCTCTGCTCAGAGCCCTGAGGCTCACAGGGGCTGTGCAGGAAAAGCCAGTGTGCAGGGAGAGAAGATAGTGAAGTGCACAAAGAAGCAGAGGCGAAGCAGCAGGTAGCGGCCCCAGTCCCCAGCGTGGCCTTGGCTCTGCAGGCATCTCCACTCCCGACCCAGGCTGTGACAGTGGCTCCATGGCTCAGCCAGCCCCTTCTCAGAGACGGATGCCCTTTGCCTTAAAGTGCCACTTCTCCCCCCACCCACCCACCCCCGTTACAGTGAATTCACACAGCAGAAAATTAACCATTTTAAGCGAACCATTCAGTGCACCCAGCACATTCACAAAGTTGTGCAACCACCATTTCTATCTAGTCTCAGATAATCCAAAAGGGATTATCCCAGTGGGAAACACTGTACCCATGAAGCAGTATCGTCTCTTTTCCCCTCTCCCCAGCCCTGCAACCACCAATCTGCCCTCTGTTTCTGCGGCTCCACCTGCCTGGACATCCCATACAATGGAATCCCACAGTACATGACCTTTTGTGTTTCTCTTTCCTGGGGCATTCTACTTCTTGCAATGAGTGACCCCAGTGACAGGTGGGCTCTCACCTCGTTGTCCCCCTCCATCCCACTGCTCACGCTGAGGAGGCTCCGGGTGCTGGATCGGTTGCTTGCGCTGCCTATGGAGTACAAACAAAGTCAGCCAGACTGTGGATTCACTCAAGAGCAAGCAAAATGCAGACTCTGCTGCTTCCCATGATAGAAACAGTGCACAAGTGTGAACGTGGAATTCTTCAAAATGCCCCCATTT
The DNA here is from genome assembly GCF_000260355.1 of Condylura cristata. Taxonomy (NCBI): domain Eukaryota; kingdom Metazoa; phylum Chordata; class Mammalia; order Eulipotyphla; family Talpidae; genus Condylura; species Condylura cristata. The sequence goes on along the minus strand of NW_004567112.1, from coordinate 20,846,442 downwards.
TATACCAATTTACTAGAATTCTGTTTTCTTTCAGCACAAAACAAAATGATTCACCTTCTTGTTACCTTTCTTGGACTTTATGGCTGCCATTTACTGAGGGCTGACGACAAACTAGATGCTTGTAATCATGACTGCCTAACTCAGATGGCACTCCTACTTGGTGTTCATGATCTGATTTCAGAGACAAGAAAGCAGAGAAGCTGCATTTCTCGCGTGTTCAGTGATTTGCCCATAATTGCTGCCGTGGTTTTCTGCTACTTAAGATTTACAGCGAATGTGTATGTGAGTCATATGTATATGCTCACCTATTAATGAGGGACCATTTGACCCAAAACAAAACACAAAAATTTGAAAGTGTAATTTATGTTTATGACAGGTACTATGACTTCATGCTCAAGGCTTTTGAAAAGTTGGGAATGTATCAACTATTATGATTGGAATAGTTCTAGCCAACAGAATTTTCTAGAATCGTTCTATTGTGTGCCATCTGATCTAGTAGCTAGCCTGAAATATGTTTACTTCAACTGAAGAACTAAAATTTAAATTCATTCACTTTGAATTAACTGAAACATAAATAACGACACATGGCTAGAGTTTGCTCTACCGGACAGTACAGCACTAGAACAAGTTCAAGCCCGAGGAGATCCAGCAGTGAAAAAGGAAGATAACAGTTAATCAGGAAGAAGGAAATTTCAGCTTCAACTGATCAATATTGCCACTTTCACGACTGACCCCAGCCACCGTCCTATGGTAAAAGCCATGGGCAGCACTGTTTTTATTGGCTTGGCTTTGCGATTTGCTACAAGATTAAAGAAGATTTGTACTGAATTTTAAACCCAATTCAAAATAAGGAATTACAAATGGCAATAAAGGAAATTAAAACAAACAAATCTGTTCATGCTAATGAATTTAGAGGCCATAGTCAGACAATCCCATCTCAAGGTCATAGCTGAATACAGTTGCATGAGTGACCCCAAATGCCCCACACTGAGGAGAAGATGAGGCACCCCCAAAGAGTCTGCCTAGGTTAAGAATCAGGCATAAACGAATGGTTATGTTTCCAGCCACTATGTTTTGGGGTGGTTTGAGCCACAGCAAACCTACTGATGGAAAAGGTGGCAGGAGCTGAGTACAGTCTACAGGACACAGAGTGGAATAAAACCCACAAATTGTCACTGGCAACATTTCCTAGCCAGATGAGCTAGCCGTCCCTGGGCAATGGGCCACGGTGCAAGATAAGAAGCCCAGTTTACACTTCCCACCCTGGTCCCACCCCAGGCTAACCCATACATATAAAATCTTCTAAAGGAAACTGAAATGAGTACTTTGCTCTTGCTTTATTAAACTTCCCTTCCCCAGCCCGAGAAGTACTGCTCGAACCCCAAGCAAGTCCATACCACTTCTCTCCTCCGGGAGCTCTCTGACACCTGCCCCTGTAACTGGGAAAATCGCTCCCATTTCTGAGCTTGTCTTTCTAAATCCCGCCCCCCCCCCAAGTGAGTTCTGGGCACACAATATCACCCCCGTTGTGTAAGGAGAGGTTTTCTCCTCTGTCGTGGCTTGACTTCCTGTGTGGTCGTGTGCTAAGCTTTGGGTTTCTTTCAGCAGGTAACCGTGGCAGGAAGGTTAGCCTGAATGAGAACACTGGGTTTGACTCTCACCTTTACCACTTACAGGCTGTGTGGCCATGAAAAAAAAACGCTTTCCTTCTCTGGATTACAAATACCCATTTATAAAATAAGGAGGGGAATGATGTCAGAGGCTCTTGATCTGAGTCCATGAGTAGACAAAATTGTGTGTGTGTGCGTGTGTTTACATAGGCCCATGCATCGTATTGGGAAGTGCATGGACCATAGGCCATATTACTAAAGGGATTTGTGAGGCAGATAAGATGAAGATCCCGGGCTAGATGGCCTTCCTGTTCTGCTGTCATGTCAGGGCTCCTGGCCAGACACTTAAGGAGACCTGAGTGCTGAAGTTCAGCTGTGTCTAGCAGATCGCTCTCCTTGATTGGCTAACACTAAAATGTGTGACAGAAGGGAAACTCCATCTATTTGGCTTGTGAAGCTGACATGGCCCTGAACATAAAACAAAGCCCAGCTCCCGACTGCATATCCGCATATATTGTCTGTTGCAATCCAACTTGTATTCAAGCTTTCAAGCCAAAAGGCAGACATTTGCTAATTGGACCCTCAACTTGAAATTCTCAAATTTGAGTCCACTACTTCCTCATGTTTTTGACTTTGTGCCCTTCCCTCTCCTTCTCCCTCCCCACAACTGAGGATGCACAGAGAGTAGGAGCTATGGGCTTTGGCCCTGGTTCCAGACCACCTAAGTTCAAATCCCAGCTACAGCACTAACTAGGTACTTAGCCATGTCCTTCCTCAGTAAATACGGCAAGAGCGCCGATCTCACAGAGCTAGCGTGAGACTTACATCACAGGATCTGTGGATGAGGCTTAGCATATAACCCATGCTCAGTAACAGGTAACTAGTAGGATTCCAGGTTTTTCTATTTATAAATGGAATACAGTAATAATCATCTTAACCATCAGGCCTCCAGGGATATTTGTTTGAAAGGTCTTCAGTCCCCTGACAAAAGGTAAACCTCAGCAGGCTAAATGACCCCCTTTCTTAACCAAACCCTAATCAGTCTCCAGTGGGGATCTTCTGGGCTCCTGAAAAAAACGTTTCCCAGGCCCAATGTGGAGTCCTGCTCTGCAGGGCCCGGCCCGCCTGCTCACTTGCGGTGCTGGAGGTGCTGTCTGTTTTCCAGTCTCCCCGTCTCAGCTCTGTCCTTGGGGGGAAGACGCTTTTCCTGGGGCCACTCTCATAGACTCCAAACTCCACTTTCCCAGGCAGGAGCTGTGAGTGCCGAATCGGGACTGTGATCTCCAGGTCTGCAATCAGAAGAAAAGGGTGTAAGTCTCAAGGTGCCAGTTCTGCCGCTTACCAAACTGCTCAGTTGCTTCCGCTCTACCTGCCTCCTTCACCTGGCCTAGAGGGGTAGGGAGAGGAGGGAAAGAAAAGGGAGAAGAGAAGGGGAGGGGGGGTGTGAAAGGAGGGGGGGAGAGGAGGGGGGAGGAGGGGGAAGGAGAGTTGATGGGAAGGCAGGGAGAGGACCCTGCCCAACTCAGCACGGGAATACCAAAGGGCAGAGACATGCTTTGGGGTCAGTTGTGTAAAGAATGCAACTGGGGAAAGGCCTGCAGCCGGCAATGCCATCCCCCAGCTGTGGACTTAGCCAGTCAGTCAGTCAGGCTCAGTCTCCCTTTTCCAAGGAGAAGGTTAAGAGCATTGATTTCAGTAACACGTCATCCTGTGCCTCGGGCAGAGTTCTAAGAGCTTCTGAATTTTCAGCTCTTTGACTCCTCCACACTCATGAAATAAAAGCGATTATTATCCTATCCAGCGGAGACTATCACCCAGAGAAGTGAAGTAGCGCATCCCTGTCACACAGCTGGCAAGTGGGCGGCTGGGATTTGAAGCCAGATTCCAAAGTTCAGCCTCTCCAGTAGGACTCACACTGCCTCTTAATCCCTTAACAAATGGCAGGCTTGGCGTGTGGGCCACAGCTAACAGCAGCAACCAGAGAGTTCATGAGAGGAAAGCCAGGGCTCCCCAAAAGATTTTGTGACTTGCACGGTTTTACGTTATTTTATTTCTTGAGTTGTTTTTTTTAATGATCAACCGTTTTAGGTCCCAGATTCACAAGGAGAGATTATTCCTTTGCAGAGCATTAAACTGGTCTCTTTACTGGTCTAGCCCCCCCTCTGACTAGTCTTTACCCCTTAGATTTTCATTCCTGGGTTTTATGAGCAGAAAACAACTCCTGCTGATAAGCCCAGGGGAGCCTGTCACAGGGCTCCCCTCAAGTTCCAGAGGTCTCCACTGTCAAAGCCTGGGCAGGGCCTCTCAGGAGGAGTGTGAGGTCAGTGTACTTTGGGGGATGTGGAGCCAATCTCCGTGGGGCCACTTCCTCCTCCACCTCTCCTTTATGGGTGCAGCAGGAAGTTCAGGAGGCAGGTGCCAGGGCAAATGGGCAAACAGGAACAGTCTGAAAGGGCAGTGCCAGGATAAGCTGATGTGTGCACAGGAAACATCAGCACAGGGAAGTTAAAAGGGACAATCACTGGGGTGTGTGCACAAGGGCCAGAAACTAGCTGGTGTACTGCGTGTGGCATGAGTGCTTGGTGTCTTAGAGCACAAGTAGCTGTCATACATATTCCCCCCTGGGCTTCAGTCCAGCTTTCTAGCAACATGCGTTTAGAGGGCAATTTACTTCAATGAGTCAAGTTTCTACCTTCAGCCAGTTCTTTGAGGAAGAAAAGAAAAAAATGCAGGAAAAAGTGCTAGGAATCAAAAGTTAGAAAAAAATCAAGTAGCGTCAGTCTAAGTGTCTACAACATCCTGATATCCTTTGAATGAAGGGGCAACATGGTAGGAGTGTTGTGGCATAACACTTCTCCCAAAGCAAGTCTACATGCCTTTTTATACTTCCTCTGACTTTCAGTGTTTCTTAATCCAGTGGAAAAGTCAGATATAGCCGTGGATGAAGAAAGTGAGGCACAAAGTGGTGAAAAGAATTGTCCTGGATTATAAAACGACTCAGTGACAGAGCAGGAACTCGAACCCAGGTTTCCTGGACTCAGCCTGCTCCTCTGGTCCTACCATAAGTGGGCCCAGAACAACCCAGAACACAAACATTATCTTCCCTGTGGGGTATTCAACTAGTCACAGGTCACCCCAGACCCCCACCACCCCAATCTATACCATCTATGCTCTGCAATGTCCCAAGAAGAGTAAAATAACTCCCTAGGGCTGAAGAAAGACTGCTACATTATTATAAACAGAAACTGAGCTTCTAATTATTCTTGGCATTCTAACTCAAAGTAAAGAAAAACAATCATTCTTTTTTCTTCCCTGAGACAAATGAGGTTTCCAACTGCATGGAGTCAGTCCTTGCGTGTAGAGTGTGCCCCAACACTGGAAGAGGCTCTTTAAGCAGAAGTCCGTTCATCACAACTCTCACTTCCCTATAGATCAACGTTACCCTGTGATGGCTGTTTCCAAATGTTTTCTGTGAAGGAGAATTCTTTCTCTAGTGAGAACAGAAGCTCAATGCAGAAAATCTGCAATGGCCCGGGGCAGACAAGAGGCCCCAAACCCTGCCTCAATCTTATCTACTCCCTATGGTATCTCCCAACTGCCCCTTGTCCCTCTTACCCTTCCTTCCCACAAACACAACTTAGCAAGCAGCTCAGTGTGAAAATGGCAGTTTAAGTTAGCATATAATCTAGTTTTATGGAGGTAACTAATATATCACATTTACTTAGCCACATATGATGCCCTCTCTTTGGCAGATGTTCTGCTGTCCTGAGACTCAGCATGGGAGCTTGGTCCACCTTCTGACTGCCTGAAGCTCTCTCTGGAGCCAGCAGGCTTCCACCAAAGAGGATGGTGCTGGTGCTCAAAGCCCCATCTCTCCCGCCCCTGTGGAGGGATAACTCTTCCAGGCTGTTATCTATTGACTCTGAGAACCCCCAGGGGGATGAAGCTCCAGTGGCCAGGGGTAAGTACCCTCTGCAAATCTCCTTTCCTTCCCTGGCCCTGTTTCCCATCCCTGCTTATTCCCTGGGGTCACCTTCCAGATCACATACTAGCTCTCACATCCCTGTCAGGGAAGAAAAAATTTAGAAGAGAATAGTGGTAGTGGCGGCTTGATATTGTACATGAACTTAATGCCACTGAATTGAACACTTCGACCCAATAGTAAATGTTATAACTGTTTTACCACAGTAAAGAACTAAAATGGAGGTATATTCTTGGGGTGATGGATAGAAGATTCACTTGCAATCCCTAATTTTCCCAGTGTCAAATTATATATAGCTGAATCTTTGGTTAGGACATCGAGCTCTTGATGTAAAAAGTAAAAATATCCAGTCTTTGCCCCCTAGCCCCCCAATTTCCAAGTCCAAGCATCTGCCCCCTTGAGGAATAGGAGGGGGCCAGACTAAAACATGGTCCTTTGGGAAAATGTGGACATTGACCACGAGTGTTTCGGCGACGGCTACTGGTGTGTAACACCTACCCAGGGCCCGGTGAGCCTTGGGAGAACTTGGTGTCATGTTTGAAAATCCATGGCTCCTGGTGAAGGCCTGGGTGGTGAGTCCCCACCCATCCTCCTCACCATGGGAGCCCTGTCTGAGAGGGCGTCAGCTGGTGTGGGGTGGTTTTCACATGTGTTTCCAGTGCCGGGCAATGTACTATATGTGGGTCTACCCTAACTTGCTCAATCCCCACAACAACCCCAAAGGGGTAGACAGCTTTATTTGTGTTACTCTGCAGCTCTGGGCTCAGATTCAGGCTGATGAAGCCTGTGCCCATGGACGCCAGCTGGTGAAAGGTGAGCCATGGGTAGGAGCTTGACTCCAGCCCTGCCAGCCCAGAGCCCACCCCTGCACCCTCTCCTCCTCACCATGCTTGTCTGTCTTGCTTCAAGATCTCCAGAGCCCACTGAGTACTCAGGTTGGGGGCAAGGGCATGATGCCCCCGGTAGGCTCGTCCTGAAGCCCAGGTTACCAGGTGCATGGGATGCCAGCACCACCGTGACTCTGGCGTTAAACACAGCATGTACCACCAAATCTTAGGTTTACTTGGTGCTGCTCTTATTTAAAAGCTTCAAGTGTTTCATTTAATTAAGGCATCCCTGTCGGGACTCAGGGGCTCTAGTTTTACAAAGTGCATCGCTTCAGCCCTTCTACCACCTCATGCCCTGCTGTCTGGCCCATAATACCCTGAGGATTTCTGCAGATCTTTAATCCAATTTTCTACCTTCTCTTCTCACTCCTCCACTCAGGCGGCACACACGTGTGAGCTTGCATAGCGGTAACATACATTTAAAATATAGACACCCAAGCAGAAGTCTTAGGATGACCTCTGACTTCCGCCACGGACAGAGCTGCCTTAACCCTTTTCTCCCAAACAAAGTCATCACGGTTCGCTTGGCTTTGTGGAGGGCTCCAGCAGGGAACGCCACAGCCGCACCCACAGAGGACTGACCCATGAGCTCCCTGACCCATGGTGAAGACTCGTGCTTAGGGCTCTCTGTCCTTGGCAGGGTGCCTGCAGAAGGAACGGATGACGTCACCGAGCATGCTGATGACATCAAGCGCTCCAGCAACAGGGTCATGACCTCCGCCACGTCACTGTGCTACCCGCTAGGGACTCAGCCGCGCACAAAGCTGACATGTTCTTTTCCTCATGTTGCTTACAGCAACAGGTGCGGGTGGAGGACTGGGGCATCCACGAGGACAGAAACGCAAGATGATTCCACCTGTGTGTGAGGGAATGGGAAAGAGGGCGCAGCGTGGGACTCGTGGGAGGCTGATTCTGGACATTACAGAGAAGGGCTCTCTGTGGAGGAGAACCTATCGCTCTGAAGGCTGAAAAAGAGACAGCCTATAAAGGAGAGGGGAGGGCAGCCGGAGGAGTTCTCTTGGAGGGTTAGAGCAACAGAAAGGATCCACTGAGGCCAGAGCATGGAGCGGGGCCGCAAGTGGAGGAGCCTGCATCTTGTCGGGCCCTGTAGGCTGCAGGCAGGAATGTGCTTTTACTCTGGCCAGGCCAAGAGCCCCTGGAAGCCTTCGAGTAAGGGAGAGACATGATCTGGTTTTTATTTTTAAAAGGTCAGTCGCTGCATTTTTGAGAATTAACTGTAGAGGGCTAAGAAAGGACATCTGGAGACAATTGGGGGGGCTCCTGCTTTGACCCAGGAAGAGATGATGGCTCCAGGCAGCTGCACCACGGTCAGCGATGATCAGATTTAAGATATGTTGGGGATCCCTGGGAATTGCACTGTGCAAATGACGGAATGAAGTTCCAGTGATCGGGAGCAGCAAAGGAGAAGTGGCGGAGGAATGGAACGGAGAGTAGCTCCAGAGGTGCTCAGAGGAGGAAGGTGCCCAGTGGCCTAAAACGGTCCAGCAGGCCTCGCTGGGAAAGGGCTGGCTGTCAGGGCTGGGTCTTGCCACCCAGTAGTTTAATGCAGATGGGAAGGAAGTTGCAACCTGAAGAGCAGGGCGTGAGCAACTTGGCTGGGTTCATGGGAGTCAGACTGTTGATGCGGTGGGAGACAGACTATGGAAGTCATGTACTTAGTTTTTAAGTAACAGGAGCCCATTTGGGATCCAAAAGCCTCTGAAAGGCTTTTACTATCAGTTTCTCTTGGAATAAGGTAGATCAAAGTAAATTATAGAGACCCACCACACCTGAGGCTCTCAGTGGAAAATACAGTGTGGGCAAATGCCCAATCCTTACCCAGGGTGGAGGTGCACATGGGTGGCATCTGGGGGATCAGAGGGGCAAGTGTGCACAAGGAATTCACAGCTCTGCTCTTGGACCCCCACAGCGCGGGCGGAAGCTCGGCCACCCCAAGCCCTGGGTTCTGAGCAGTGTGCTGTGGACACCCATGGACACAATTCCTGCGTGAGCTGGAAACAGACATTTTGTGAATGGAATTTTCTCTTTCCTATTCCAAAAACATATCTCTTTAAATACCAAGTTGGGGGGGGGGGCGTGTCACATGTCTGGGAAGAAAGCATTGCCATCCTATCTGAATGGGGTGGAGGAACACAGGGTTGAGTGCATTCATTCATCCATTCGCTTGTTCATTGTCACGTCTTATACACCAGGTATTAGAGACCCAGAAGAAGAAGACGAAGAAGAAGAAGAAGAAGAAAAAAAAACGGACGAAACTGTTGCCCAAAAGGATTTCCCAGTCCAGTGAGGGGTCCAGATCTGTAAACAGGGTTGCAAATGCAGGACAAACAATTTGCCCACCCAGGCTGGGCAGAAAGGAGTGCTGAGAATAGTTCATGGCAAAGTGCCCCAGCACCCCAGGGAGCCACGTACCTGCCTGCTTTCCCGACTTTTGCTTCTCTTTCTGTCTTCGGGTGATGCTATCTCTTAGCCGTTTAAGATTTTCCTGGAAAAAAATTTAGTTTATTTTTAAAGTATACACTAGAATTACACCCTCTGGGCGTTTGGGTTTCCTTCTAATTTTAAGCTGTTTGCAAAATATGTCACATTGCAATAACATCTCCAACATGCAAATGAGGCTGAATGTATTCATAACAGACCCCCAGAGAAATCCAAGTACTCTAAGAAGTTGTGTCTGAAGAAAAGACACCTTGTCCTCCAGAGTGTCTCCCTCCCCCTTGCTTCTCAGCTCCATCCCAGCATGTAATGGCCCCGTTGCTCCTTGCATGCCATTAGCCACGCCAGTCTTTTACCTGTGCACCAGCTCTCCACACACATTGCTACTTCTATGATTGTGTTCTCACACTGCTTCCCTGATCTTGACGGCATCAATTCCTCGCTGTGAATCTGCTCCAAGCTTGAGCCAAAGCTCAACTTCTCCCTAAAGCTTTGCCAGACTTCTCTAGATGTCCTTAATGGCCCATGCCAGCTGGCACTGGCTAATGGCTAATGCTGCCCCCCACACAAGCACTTCTGTGTGTGTGTATGAAGGGGGAGAGGGTCTGCAGAAAGACTGACTTCTTGAAGCACAAGAGACCAGTCTTGTGCTTTTGTGAGACCCTACAACTTGGTCTATTGTAGTCACTCAATAAATGTTAGATAGAGGTGTGCAGGCCGGATTTGTCGCCATTTTAGTCAAAACAATCACCACCTCAAGGTTAGATATTCTAGGGAAAATGTGCATTCTAGGGAAAATGCCTCAGGTACCAATGTCCAGACCATCTGCAAGAGCAGACGTTTCCATGAGAGAGTCAGAAGAGGCCAGACTGGAAAAGTCACTCTGATTGTGGGCACGGGAGTTGGCAGGAAGGAATAAAACCTGCCGCTTGTCAGGGTCACAGTGCCCAGCAGGACAGCAGCCTCCCCAGATCTCCTGCCTGAGAGACCCCGGTTCATACCACAGCCTGCTTCTGGTCCTGCTCCTTCTTTAGGCACCCAGGGCGGCCACTGGCCAGCAGAGGCCCTGCGGAGGAGCACAGTGGAGGCAGGGGTGGTAGGGAAGGAGCGCAGGCTCTGGAGGCTGAGGCACCTCTGAACTCTGACTCCACCGCTCCACCTCTCGGGCCTTGATAGAATGAGAGACTTGACACTTATTTCACAGGTGAGCCAAGAGCTGCCAAGAAACCTGGTGTATTTGAGGCCCAGCACAAGGCCAGCAGACTTGTCAGAGCCGCAGAAATGCTGCTTTAAGACTCACTTCCCAGCTGTCACTGTAGACAGCCATGTCTCTACTGCAAGGAGACGGCTCCATCACGGATGGGGCTGTGCCCCTGGCCAGTCCTGGCTCACCTGGGAAAGCCTTCCACGGACATGTCTTCACCTCTTTAATCGGAAGGAATGGCACTAGGGATGTGCCTCCTAAAAGCAAGCCTGAATTGTTTTTAGCCTTTAAGCTACATATGGAGCACAGCAGTATAGAATAACACATTCTCATATAGGTAGGAGTCTCTTCTGACACCTCATGGCCCCCTTCCCTGCCTCTGCCTGGAAGGTAAGTGACAGGATGGGCTCAGGGCAGCCCTGTCCAGGTCTGTGTCTTGGCCTCTGCTACCTGCCTATAGAAATAGAGTTTGTGTGAGTGTGTGTTTACGTGGCTGGTTATATCTGCAGCTTGCTTGGCTCATTTAATCCTACATCTGGGGAGTTGTCCAAATTCCCTTTGGGTTCTAAAGTGTGATAGTTCTGTGGGAGTGTTGGCGTTAGAGCAGAGAAAGAATTAAAGGAATTCTGGAAAGAAAAAGAGCTGGATGGGGAAAGCACAGGGTTGCAAGCAGAGGGACAGGCAGCCCTAGATTTCAGGTTTCCTGCCACGTCTTTTACTCCTGGTGTCTAGCCGGGGGACAAGCAGAAAAGCCGTCCAGTTCCCAACCAGGGAGACATGTGGTTCCAGACCACATTTGACTGACACCCACGCTAACCCACACTGATGCTCAAACGCACATGCCAAGGCCGAGCTACAGCCACACGCAAGAGGGCCGCGGTCCAGGCCTCCGCCACAGGCCAGGGGAGCAGATGTGAACAAGGTCCTTCTGCAACTAGTTACCTGCTGGAAGCGAAAAGACTCAGACCGCTTCTTCTGGTTGAGCTGCCACTCTTTGAAGTGGAGCACGGCCTCATCCACGTTGACGATGCCCAGTTTCACTTGCTCCTGGAGGGTAATGAGCTGCCGCTGACCTGGTGTTTTCATCCCCGCAAAAGGGTCATAGATGCTCGACTGGGGCCGATCCCTCCACGGTCTGACAGGAGGCTCTGGAAAGGATGGCAAAACTCAGTTTGGCAGCAACCCCGCTGAGTGAGGCTAATGAGGCAGCTCACAGGCTAAGGAACACTCACATGTGGAATGAGGCAGAGGAGGTATGGCAGGGAGTCGGGGAGAAGGAAGCAGCTAATTATTTCGAAGCCTGTTACTCTAAAATAGACAAGTCCATGACATTTTGGAGAGAGATGAAAGCCACTGATGAGTCAGACAGGTCCCCCCGGTCTGAATTAGCGAGAAGCCTTTAGACCAGCACTTCTCAAGGTGGGCACTGCTCACACTGTGAAGCAGGTGATTCTTTGTTGCAGGGCTGTCCCGTGCATTGCAGGGTATTTAGCCTCTTCCTCACTTCTACTCACTAGATGCCAATGACAATCCCTTTGCCAGTTAAGACAACCAAAGGTGTCCCAGGTATTGCCAAATAAAGGGAGGGAGCAAAATCACCCTACCCCCAGTTGAGAACCACTGCTTTAGACTAAAATCTCGTCCCAGAAGAGCCAACACAAGAAGCGTCTAGCACATCTGCTCCTAGCACCACTCCTAGCCCTCCCCACCCTCCTAGCCTCTGAGTAGCACGGGTCACAGTGACTGTGGACCGATGGACATGAGGGGCTCAAAGAGATCGTTACACCGGTGGAATCATCACTCAAGTACAAAGTCACCAGGTAAAAATTAGATGCTGGGTAGCAACAGGATCTCCTTTGTTGTTCCCGTGCCAGCTTCTCCTTGATGTTGCCAGTTCGTAGTATTTTGCTTTGGAGATTCTAGGGCTACAGGAATCCCCTTCCATCCCTGCTGTGACTCCACTAAGTTCTGCGGTGAACAACCTACTTGCAGAGGTGATGGAGACATTGTTGCAGGTGAGGACACCTGCCCAATTCATGTAGGGTTACATTTGAGTCTACATTTTCCTAGCAGGACTCCACATGGACATTGTGATTCAGGAAGAAAGGAAGGCAAAGGAGAGGTCTTCACCAGTGGGGACTGAAAAAGCCTAAGAAGTTTGACCAACAGTTCATTCATCTGTCTACACACACTCATACACTTATCTCCCAGCTCTGCCCTCTTCAGGATAATGGAGAGAAAATAAAATGTACCAATCAGTTCCAGTCTCCTACAAAAAAAGTTTGGCAAGGGCTTCAATTGCTTGGCTGGCATCATGGCTGTTTTTTAAAAGAGTCATTGGTGCGGGCCCTCCCTGGTGGCAGAGTGGGTTAAAGCACAGCACTAAGAAGCTAAAGCCACTTCAGCATGAGGTCGATCCCTGCCCTGGAAGTGACCCACATGGTGCAGCAGACCTCTCCTGACCCGCCCGCTGCTCCCCTCAGCAGTGTACTTCGTCAGTCGTCCTGTTCTGCTCCCCACTCTGTCTCTGGTGAATCCTCTCACTGCCCGTATACCTCTGGCTTTTATCCCAGTTCTGTATGCATAAATAAATAAATCTTTAGAAAAAAAAGTCATTGGTGGGCTAAGACTGGGTGCCTCTGGCTCTGGTTAACACAAGAATATAGAGCATTTATCTCCTCAAACTTCCTTTAAAAGTCTTCAAAAGAAAGAAAATATGACACATCCAAGCTATTACCCAATGATAAGCCCATTTGTCTCATCAACAACAGTTGAGTTGGAGCATAGTACAACTGGGATACGTAGGCTCAGTGAAGAGCATGCTAGGTTTGTGTCACTAGGTGAAGGCTGGATGCTGGCCTGCCCATTTCATCCTTGGGCACCAGATTCCACTTCCACATTGTTATTGTACTTCTGTGAGCCATTCCAGGGACATTCCATACTTCTGTGAGTGCTCCAGGGACACTCCGATTACCTCGCCTGAGTTCTCTGTAACGTCCAGGGCACCCTGGTCTCTCTTCTCCCTTTACCAGCAGTGCAGGGCCCCCAGAAAGCTCCTCCTGAGGTATCTCTAAGACTGCTCTGCTTTTCACTGCTAGCAGGTGGTTGTTATATTTGAAAAGCACTGACACATAAACACTTCTGCCACAAGGAGGCTCAGGTCATATCAAAAGGAACAGAGGGCAACATCTGGCTTACCTTTCTTGAAGCTCTCTGAGGAAACATAGATATTCCCAGGTCGTTCTTGACTTTTTTCTGCAAAAACTATGAAGTAAAGAAAATTCTAGGTAAGATCCAAACCAGATAACTTTCTAAAGGACTTTATACTATTTCATACACTAAAAAGATCACAAAAATCTTACACGAAATATAATAATAATGGATCACCCTTTCAACTACCACATGCAGTTCTCTAAGTCAAAACTCTAGTGGGGAGCAACTAACGAATGGAAGCTGTAGGATTATGACCTAAAGACAAACCAACAAAGTCTCAGAGCCAGGAAGACAAGCAACGGAGCAAGGATGCAGGCCAGACCTCGGTGCTAACTGTGGTGTGCTGAAGCTTAGGAAAAGGAGGTGCCACAAATATCACACAAGTGTCATAAGACAGAACCCCGGGCCAGGAACAGGTAGGTTGTGTGCCTGGCTCTGAAGAAACCCTGAGCTCACTCACGAGTGCCAGAACTAGAAGGTTACCAGGGCACACTGGGTGTACTCAGCACTCACAGCATGGAGATAATGGCCCCCTGGCTTTGCCCAGACTCTCGGGAATCAAATCCTGGCCCCACACTTATCGGTCATGGGAGCTTCCACCAGAAGCTTGATTTTTCTTTGCCTCACTGTTTTTATCTATAGAATGATAATGATAATGATAATTCTTCATTGGATTGTTGTGGGACTTAAATGAATTAATGCATGGAGAGTGCTCAGAACAGTGGCTGGTACCCAACAGCACTCCAAGTTAGCTCTCATGGTCAGTGTCCTGGCTAAACCTTGAGAAGGATGCTTATATGAGGGCAAGACCTTGGCATGCTAGTTAACACAAGTGATATCTGCACAGTGCTTTATAGTTTATAAAGTACTTCCCCATGTCTTATTCATCTGACCTTCATAAAGCCACGCAGAGCATTATGATGTATTACGACGTTACACATACACCAGTGTAGACATTGATTGTGATACTCATTTTATAGATGAGGAAACTAAAGCTAAGAAGGGTGAAATGCTCACCCAATATCTTATACTGTACAGCTGGAAAATGCAAAAGCTGGGCGATTAAGTCAAGTGTTCTAACCTCCAGCCCACTACCCCTTTGTCAGTTCCTGCCCCTCTCCTTCCCTTCATTTCTCTATTTTCCTGGCAAGTCTAACTGCACCCCTGTTCCAACAGCTCTCCACACCCAGCCCAACCCCCCTGGTGGCACAGTGGGTTAAAGCACAGCACTAAGAAGCTAAAGCCACTTCAGCATGAGGTTGATCCCCTCCCTGGAGGTGACCCACATGGCACTACAGACCTCTCCTGACCTGCCTGCTGCTCCCCTCAGCAGTGTACTTCATCAGTTGGCCTGTTCTGCTCCCCAATTCTGTCTCTGGTGAATCCTCTCACTACCCCTACACCTCTGGCTTTTTTTTTTTTTTAAAGATTCATTTATTTGTGCATACAGAACTGGGGTACAGGCCAGAGGCTCAGGGGCGGAGAGAGGCTTCACCAGAGACAGAGTGGGGAACAGAACAGGCAGATCATCGAAGTACACTGCTGAGGGGAGCAGCGGGCAGGCCAGGAGAGGTCTGCCACACCATGTGGTCGCCTCCGGGGTAGGCGGGAATCGAACTCATGCGGAAGCGGCTTTAGAGTCTCAGTGCTGTGCTTTAACCCACTGCGCCACCAGGGAGGGCCACCTCTGGCTTTTATCACAGTTCTGTATGCATAAATAAGTAAATCTTAAAAAGAAATGGGGCAATAATGGTCTTGACCCTATAGGTTATGGTAGTAATTAAACGACAAGTTCTAGGTAGAACACTTTTGATAGATTTCAGTATATGTTAGGTATAAAAAACTAAGCAGCAGCAGAAAAAAGAAGTTCAGAAGACAAAAATTTACTAGGGTTCTTACCATAAAAAGAAAATCTTATTCACCTCTGTCTTTGGAACTGTACGTGAAGGCTTCTAGGAAAGCCAGAACTGAGTTTGCTCATAACCTCTAGTCTAGCTCCAGAATCTTCCCAGAGCTCTGACCTGGTCTTCTGACTTGGAGGCCATTCAGTGGGCAGAGTGTCTGAGCAACTGGTCTGTAGCTACAGTATCCAGAAGCTCCAACTCAGAAGCTCTGACGACTCGAGTGGGCAATTCCCTGCCATACTTACCTTTAGAAATATATGGTTCATTATCAGGTAGCTGGAGAGCCCCAGGAGGACTGGTCTCTGGCCTGGGCACTGGGACAGGAGGCCTGGTGGCCAGGTCCACAGGAAAGGCCTCAGCCTCATCCACTGTATGGTAAGAGTCCTTTTCTTGCCTAACATGGGGTGGTTCTCTCTCCAAACTGGCCATTTCCATGCTGTTACCTAGAAACACAAAGAAAGGTAACTGAAAGCAGAGGCTGACGTACTTGCATTTACGGGAACAGGGAACAAGAGAGTGACTGTGTATATATAGAACTGCTCTTAGGTAAGGGTTCTCCCCACATCATCTCCATGTGGTCTGCTCGGAACCCAATTGAGAAAACCACTGATGTCACCTTCATTTGCTCCCCATCCATGGGGCAGGAGAAACTGAGCCCAGCCTTCAAGTCAGTTTTACTGCTGGGATTCAGTTAGTCACCCCACTAGAACTAAGGAAAAAAGCCCTGCACCCAGAGCCGAAAAGCACTGGAAATCACCCCCGGTGTTGAGGGTCCTCACATTAAAGCTTCCAGAATGCCCATTCTAGTATCAAAAATTACTTCAGCAAATCCTTCCTGAGACTTCCTCTGTGCCTCTCTCTATGCAACAAGTTCCAAAGCGCTCCACTACCATCAGCTCCTTTCACAGTTGAACCACTAACTACTAGCTGGTGTCTATAGTTGTTATTCTCATGTTGCAAATGAAAAAACTGGGGCTTTGGGAGATGTAGACAACTTGCCCAAAACTTGCTTGTGGCCCAGGTAAGCTGGCTCCAGGGCTGGTGCTCTGAGCTCCTCCCACATTTTTCCAATCTGGGCAGGGGCAGGCCCTTAGACACCCTCAGGGCTGCTGCATTCCAGGTAAGGAACAGCCTTCCCTTCCCACAATGGGAGCGCTCTCATGGCTTCAGTGACAAGTGGGAGAGTCAACACGGGTAGAGGACGGGCAGGCGTTACTTCTGCTCCCCTTAGTGACATGTTCTCCATGTAGGCACACTCTGCCCACCATGGGAAGCCCTGGGTCAGAAGTACCAATTTTATGGGCGGGCTCTGTGCCAGGGAGCCCCTTGCTCCCCCTTTCTCCCATCAGCCGTGACAGCACCCACTCGCTTGGCTTCCACTTGCCAACAAGAGAAGTGTTCAGAAAGATGTCCTACTTCGAGGCTCTCAGGGGCCAACAAATACTAGGAAGGCAAAAAATGGAAATTATAAAAAATGAAAATTGTTTAAGATCATCTCAAAGGAACTCAAATCTGTGCAGGTGGATTCCCTTCTTCCTCTGACAGCACCAACATGGAGGCTGTTTCTGAGCTGTTCCTGTCTTGGTCTGATCGTGCTATTTACAATAACAGAAGCTCATCCCCGCTGAAACTCCTTCACCAGCTTCCCTGTTGCTCACACAGCTGAAGGCCACATGAGCGGAGGTGAAGGGACAGATCCGGCAGCCTGGCCCCAGGTCCTGCCTCATCACCACACTCCTCTTCCCACCTATCAGAGGCTCCAGATCTATGGTTTCAAAAGAACTTTTTAGAGGCACACAGGTCCCTAAAGATGCCTCTGTCAGGCTCTCAGGGGCCAATACTAGGAAGGCAAAAAACGACCACATCAAACATAAAGGATTGCTGAACAGGGACTTTCCAGTTTATCTGTGTTGCAGCTGAGCCTCCATTTAGTTCTCTTTTCCTCTTTTGGCTTCCCTGTTCATAGCTGCAAATTACCTTCTAGAAACTTGCGGATCATAGAGTCCTTTGTAGTCCGGGAGATACTGTCTCTAGGGCTTGGGTTAGATGTCTGAAGCATTTCAACATCTAGAAGGAAAGAAGCTAAGGGTTTATATTGGTTCTTTGACACAGGCAAGGAGGTTTTACAGATGGATATACAAGCCTGGAAAATCAGGAGGTTAGAGAATTCATCAGTCCATCCATCCACCCACCCATCCTTCCATCTATCCATCTACACATCCATCTACTCCATAAGGACACCTAGTAGCATATAGAAGGGTATAAAGGAACCTAAAATTCACAACACTCAGGCTCTCTCCTGGATCACAGACTTAACAGATACAGATAAGCTCATGTGCATTTTAAAGAATGGGCTCAAATTTTTTTTTTTTAAAGATTTATTTATTTGTGCATACAGAACTGGGGTACAGGCCAGAGGCTCAAGGGTGGTGAGAGGCTTCACCAGAGACAGAGTGGGGAGCAAAACAGGCAGATCGACGAAGTACACTGCTGAGGGGAGCAGCGGGCGGGTCAGGAGAGGTCTGCCACGCCATGTGGTCACCTCCGGGACAGGCGGGAATCGAACTCATGCGGAAGCGGCTTTAGATTCTCAGTGCTGTGCTTTAAACCGCTGCACCACCAGGGAGGGCCAGAATGGGCTCAATTTTTAAATATTTAACCATAGCATTATTTACAACAGCAAAAAAAAAAAAAAAAAAAAAGAATGTATTGGGGCCACTTAAAAAAAATGTATTGGGGCCACTTATATAAACATCATACCATCTCAGAAACAGAAAAACAATATTAAGGCCATCCTTATGATTGGCTTTTAAAAAAAAATTTATTTATTTATGCATACATAACTGGGGTATAGGCCAGAGGTGCAGGAGTGGTGAGAGGATCCACCAGAGACAGAGCAGGGAGCAGAACAGGCAGATCAACGAAGTACACTGCTGAGGGGAGTAGCGGGAGGATCAAGAGAGGTCTGCTGCACCATGTGGTCACCTCTGGGTCAGGGGATCGAACTCAAGCTGCAGTGGCTGCAAATAGCTTCATACTGCTGTGCTTTAACCAGTTGTACCTCCAGGGAGGGCCATGGTTGGCCTTTTTATATGAAGGAGGCATTGGCCTTTGGCTCTTATTATTAAAATGTGGACAAATGGTAGCAGCCTGGCCAGACCTGGCATGCGAATTTAATAAGGATGTGGACTTGAGCTCCTCGCACTATGCCCTGATCTAAAGTGCTGGAGTTTATGTGGGTTAGAGAAACAACTTTAAAAAGAAAGAAGAACGAACACCAGCAATGACACATCAATGCTATGATCCCGTAAAACAAGGTACCATGTTTCCATGGCATTCTAGCCAAAAATTCATACCCTCAGCCCACACACATAAAACACCAGATGAACCCAGACAAAAGAGCGGATCAGTGCTCTTCCAAAGTCTTAAGACAGACTGTGGGACTCTTACAAATTGCAAGGGATCCACAGTGGGATCTAATCTAAGATCAGCAGTTAGGGTCCTCCCTGGAAGGGGAAAAGTGCATAAGGGGCATGACTAGTGAACATCGAAACAGGTCTGTAAGTTAGTTAGTGGTACTGCACCAGGGGAAATTACCTGGCTATGGTAACTCTACTGTGGTTACATAAAACATCAATATTAGGGAAAGTTAAGTGAAAGGATATACAAACACTAGCATTTGCCCAAATCCTCTGTAAGTCTAAAAAACTTCAAATTAGATTTAAAAATAAAAGGAGGGGTAGGAAGGGATGAAGGGGAGAAGGATGGGAGATGAGAAAAGGAGAGGAAGAAGCTAAAGAAGCATAAAACATGGGAATCCCATGCTCACCTTTCCTACTCTCCGCCGAGACCAGATCACCTCCCAGTGACACTAGCGAGGTATGCACATGTGGCTAAGTGAGCCCCCATGACTAAGTGAGCCCCGTGGCAAGTGGACCTTTCCAGGTGGTTAAAAGCATGGTTTTGGAAGTCGACCAACTAGGTTCTAATAAATATGAGCCCTGGAACCTGAGCAAAGTTACTCAGCCCCCAGGAGCGGGCTGGGGAGAGGCCAGACACCAGGATCGGATCTGAGCTCCTTCCATGCTAGCTGCAGGACTGCAAAACCCACCAGCCCAACACCAAGTTGGCCTTTTGATTCCACTGGCCATTTAGACCAACAGGGTGACTCCCAAGGCCATACTGTCAGCGGGCCACTCAGAGGAATGCAGGACACAGGCCCCAGGGGAGCTTCAAGCAGCATTCCTTGTCAAGCAGCCCTGCACAGCCCAGGGGCTCGCGGTGCCGAGACCCAACCCACGCCAGGCAGACTGGGAAGCCACCCCTGTGCCAATTCTGGACTCCCGCAGAGGCAGCATCTGTCTGAGCAGCATCTCTCTGAAGTACAGCTTCCAGGGACCCGCAAGAGGAAAACCAGAGTCATAGGGCTAGCGTATGGTGTCCATTTCTGGTATAGTTCCCATACAGCCATCCCAATTCCAGATGCAATTTAGCAACCGATAAGGGTCATTTTTAATCATAGGTGATGTTTCCTAGAAACACAGTTGACATTTGGCTCTTATCAGGTTACCACGGAAACAGAGCTAGGAAGTCAACCACAGGTCAAATTCTCCTGCAGAAAGGGAAATGATAGCTGTCATATTTACTCATGGTCCATGATTATCATAGATGAAGTTGTGTAAGTTCTCTCAATTGCTCCTTTCTTCTCCATAAATGGTGAAAACAATAGTATGTATCACATACGTTTGTCCTGAGTGTGAAAATGAGTAGCTTGCACGATGGCTAGCACAGGGAAGTGCTAAGTGGAAGCCAGCTATTATGAGAGCAGCACAACTACTGTGCTCAATATTCCCCACAATATTAAATGCTCTACCTTGGCTAATGTCCTAAGAAGACAACAATTCAGACCAGACTCAATATACACTTTTTAACAGAAAATTTGTTTGAGTCCAAGTCTTCTGCTTTCAGAGTAATCAATGTTAATGCTTCTGCATTCATTCTAGCATCTAAATCTCTACACATTTTCACATGGGTATTAATTTCCTAGTAAATAATAATACCCAATCAATATTTTTATATTGGGTAGAATTACATGGATTGCCGGGCATGTTCTTGACCCTGCTCCTGAACACCAAGCCCTGGCTGGTCAGAGCTGCGGGTTTCTTTCTCCCTTTGCCACAGCTCTGCCATGACAGAGCAGACCTGACCTGGAGGCCACCCGCACCTAGCTGTGCTTGCCTGAGGTCCATCAGACTTCATGAGTGCGGCTCAGCACTGAACTCCTACAGTATTTCCACCCCCCGTCCCACCCCACGCAGCTGGGTCTCAGGTAGAAGCTGGCCTTAAGGAAAAGCCTGGGGACCTGAGTCATGGCTGGAAAGAATACGACGGTAGCAAAGGTGTAGGCTGAAAGGAGAGGGTGGTCTGCAGAGCCAGACAGCCTGGGAGTCAGTGGTCAAGATCCTTACTGGAGTGGAGCAAATGGTCTGCCTGCTGTAGCTAAGCAGAAGCTGGAGAAAGGGAGCGGCTGACTCCAGGTGAGCAACAGAGGCCCAGAATACACAGTGCTAACACCACAGTCAGAAACGTGGACTTTGGTATCCTGGAGACCTGACTCTAGGCCTGGCTCGGACTCTTACTAGTTCTGTGTCCTTGGCAAGTAACTTGGTATCACTAAGCTTCTATATTTGTACCTTGTAAAGAGGAAATAAACAATAGTACAAACCTCACCAATCGAGAGATTGCTAAAAAAAGGTTGAGCAACAGTGCCAGGCATCAAGTATTAGTGGTTATCATTATCATCACATGGAGGCAACCTTGATGGTGTGTTCCTTTTCTGTTGCAATTCTAACAAATCACCGCACACTTAAATTGACTTAAAGCAACACAAATTTATTATCTTACAGTTTTGTAGTTCACAAGTCTGAAATGGGTCTCCCTGGGCTAAAACCAAATTTTGGGCAGGCTTGCATGCTTTTCTGGAAGCTCTAAGAGAGTGTCTGTCTCCTTGCCCTCTCCAGCTTCTTGCAGCCTTCTACATTCTCAGCACTAGGGCTTCATCTACCTTCAAAGTGAACAATGTCAGGCAGAAAGCTTAGCCATACCCTCTCAGGTCTGTCTTCTGAGTTCTTCCATCCTGAAGGACCCTTGTGATTATATTGGCCCACTGTGATGAGCCAGGATATGCCCTCTTATCTTAAGGTCAGCTGATTAGCAAACTTTATTCCATCTGCAACTTCAATTTCCCTTTGGTACATAACCTAGCATATTCATGGGTCTGGAGTCATTATTCTACCTACCACAGGTGAAGTCAAATACCAGCACATCAACCTGCTGTGACTTTCCACCCCATCCTGGGCTGGCAAGGGGAGGAGGACACAGGGCTGAGAGCCCTCTCTGGCCAGCACATGTCCACAGTCTCAGCAGTGCCGGCCTGAGACACACTGGCCTCCACTGAGTCTCTGGATAGACACTGCTTTAAATAAAGTCACCTAAAAGTGATTTTCATGTATATAGTAAATAACATGGTTATTTTTATATTTAATTGAGTATAAATATCTTTGAATTAGACCAGGAAAAGGAAGTACATCATTGTCCTCCATGTCCCTACCCTGCACTCAGGCAAACAACACGAAGCCACGGCCTTTCTGGCCTCAGAACCCTCCACCCAGCAGCTCTGGCTCTCGGTACCAGCCAACTGGTAATATTGGCACATTGTTTGAAGTTATTTGTAAGTCCTATTTCTTACTCTTTGTAATAATAAAGACATTCTTAGTTGTTTAGGGTTACGTAGAGGGTCTCAAACTCTATATATGCGAACATGACGGGTCCATTAACCCAGGCATCCAGTGAGAAATGCATGAGGGGGTGAAATACATAGAAACCACCATAGTGAGAGTTCTGTTTCCAGGCAAAGGATATTTTGTAAAAAAAAAAAAAAAAAAGCAGAAGAGCATATCTCTGCATTCCTAGATGCTCAGGATTTGTGCTTCAAGAATCTCAGCATTTAACCTTCACCATTCGTCAGTTAAAAATAAACTGAAATACGCTAAAACCTGCTGGTCTGGGTAGAAAGTGCAAAGTTCTTTCATTTCTGTAAAAAGAAAACAACATCAATAATAAGGAGATTTCGGAGCTGAGCCCATGGCAGTTACACTGATTCAAGAAGGCGTCAGCCAGGAAAAAGCCCATTTCTGGGAGGAAAGTGGCGTCAGCAAATGAAAGAAAGTTGGGCAGGCACTCATTTAAGAACCGAGTCAAAAGCAATAACGAATTTTCACAGAAGCCCATGTGGTGTTCCTCCTGGGACATAAATCTCCTTCGCTTTGCTATAGAGGAAACTCCATCCAGATTACATGTGTTAACTTGATAGAAGGCTAACCTGAGATGTAGACCTTAAATTGTCAGATGCTCAAAGTCTTCTGGAAAGGCTCTCAAAGCCTGAAAGGAGGCCAAAAGAGCCCCTTCCCCCCCCACCCCCACCCTCACCCCAAACAAGTACATTTTGAGGCAAAACAGAAAGCAAAAATAATTAGTCTCAGAGCTAGGAGCAGCGTGGTCAGAAGCAAAGGCAGCCAGAAACCTGTTGGGTTTGGTTTGCACTTGGGAGATGCAAGCGCTTTGATTGACCATGTCGATTACACAGTGCAACCCTCCATATCCTAGTGGAAAAGTGGGGGAAAGAGAGAGTATGAGAAGAGGAGACAGGAGAGACAGCATCACACACAGGCACAGAGGAGGAGGGAGGGGGAGGAAGGTTCCAAGAGGGGATGGGGAGAAACAGACACAGACAACTAGAGACAGAACAAAGCATTAGAAAGAAACAAAGAGACAGGCAAAGGGGAACAGCAGTTTGAAATCAGAGATGCTAAGGAATGAAGACTGACAAAGGCAAAGAAAAAGAATGCCCTAAGAATGAAAGAATTAAAAAAAAACAACAAACATAAGTTTTGTGGTTTTCTTAAGCATACACGGGCTGCTACACAAGTTACCTTTGGAGGTGGGATTTTATCTCATTAACTTTAAACCTTTCAAGACTACATAACTTCACCCCCCTTCCCCCTCTAAGCCCCCCCCCCAACACACACAGCTATTATGTGTCTGGATGAGTCAAAAGCAACTTAAGTCAGGAAGACCCAAGTCTCCTCTCCCACACCAGCCTCCCTTTCCCCTGCTAAAAGTGTCTCTTGATTCTACTCAGTCTCCCCAAGATGGACAGTATGAAGCTGAGAGGCTCAGCAGCCACAGGTAGAGCTCCTGAGAGAAAGAAAGGGTGCAGGTAGCTCCAGTAGCTTAACAGTTTTGCTTACACATGGTCCTGAAGCTGAGCACAGACCCTATAGGACTGGGAAATGAGGACCTTAACTGTGCCCACAAGTGCCCTCCGCTCAGAGGAGACCCAGCTGAGAGACTGCCTGAAATCAGAGCTCCTGGGAAAGAAAACACTGTTGGAGATGATAATGGGGCACTAGACACCGATAACCACGGAGGTTGCTAAGGGAAGACAGCAAGTCGGCAGCTCCATCAGCTCTCTGCTAAGCTTAAACTTGAGCCATGGAAGGGGGCAATGGCAAAAAGTCTGCAAAAGGTCAAGGCAGGAGCCACATGAAGCAGACTCCTGAGAGTTTACAATTTCCAGAAGTGAAGTACTAGCCTTTCTTCTTTCACCCTTTTCTCCTTGTACAAGGAAGACATGTCCGTGGAATATTTATACAGATGATCTTGGAAACAGCTGGACAAGGCCTCTGAGAAATGGCTCTCAAGGCCTTCGAACCCAGGGCCTCAGGGAAGTGACCAGTTGCTGAGTGAGGCTTTCTAAACCAACTTACTACCTCAGTTGAAAGACCACCAGGGCCACCAAATCATTTTCTGAAGACAAGGGTAGAGTCAAAGAGCCCAACAAGAGTAAAAATCCAAGATGAAGAAAATATCCAAACAGAGGTTTGTCGCCTTCATTTTTACCTATTGTGTGCATAAATTTGCCCTTAAGAAAGACATTCTACAGTGTTATCTAAAGTTGATGGTCCAAATCAGTGGAGTCTTAAACAAAACACTCTCAAGAGAATTGGCAGTGTAACTGAAGGCTTGATAATGAAGACATGAAGTTACCACCTGGTGGCAGCATATCTTAAACTAAAGGCCATGAGTGAGTGAGAGTGAGTGAGTGAATGTGTGTGTGTGTGTGTGTGTGGGTGTGTGTGTGTGTGTAGGTGTCCACATCACACATAGAGAGACAGGTCTGATCTCATGAAATCTCAGGCTCAGAGCCCGACAGCTTACACTCTCCCCATTGCCCCTTGCTCAATAGTGGGAGATTCCCTGCCATCTTTCCTACTCACAGGTTATTTTGGGTTCCTTGTCAGGAAGAGGCAGATTTTGCCCACAAGCTAGTGACTGCCAAGACAGACCCCAGCCTGAGTCCAAGCTTTCTCTGTGAGCAAGTAGGTAGGCCAGTAATGACACACAACCCTCTCTTCGATATGCTTATTTTCCACCTCTGGGGTTGAACAATAGTAAACTCAGCTGCCTAGACACTTAGAACTAGTTCCTCGGGCTCTGGCACGTGTAGAACCAAGAAGCAGCGCAGCCCAGGGCAGTCTGTAGCCCAGTGAGGCAGCAGACATGTCCCTTGGGAATCTGCAGACCCAGATTCCTGACCCAGCTCCATGGGGCTTAATTAAGTTATGAAATCTCGGGGCCTTAGTTTTCTCCCCTGTCAAATGGAGGTAATGATACTTACCAAGCCCAATGATGATCAGATAACACAGGTAAAGGAGTCCTTGACTTGAAAGGGCTGGTAGCTAACTTACAATCCTGCAAATACGCATCGTCTGTTTATCAGTTTGCCTTCTACCCTACTTCTTTATAAACTAACCTGCCTTCTCCCAGAATCATTGGTAGTATATGAATGATTCCGCCCAGATTCAAGTGCTGCTCTTTCAACATTCATCCACAGAGACGGAACACAAACTAAACCATGTCCAGAATCAGAACACTGAGCGTGCATATGACCTGGCAAATGAAAAAGGCAGCGGGTTTCCTCTCCTTCTTCAAAGGCAGCCTCCTTCCCCCTCCACAGCAGAATCCCTTTGGCCCCATGTAACTTTACAAGTAGCCAACTGGCCGAAAAATCAGTCTAGTTTCATAGTACTCACTCGCTGGAGAGCCTCGCTGCTCCCCCTACAAAGGGACCAACAAGTGAGGAATGGGTGGCAGGTGCCTTTATATGTCCCCCCTCCTCGCCCCCCAACAACACACGCTGCAGCTTTCCACTGACAGGGGTTTCACAAGTGGCAGCATCCAGTCTGATAACGGGTCTTAGTCTTTGTCTCTCCGTGGGGAGTTCCTTTACCATTCAACAGCCCCATGAGAAGTGCACAGGGTAAAAATATGACACCTAATGTCTGGGTCCCCGAGTGGGTGCTGATCATTGTCTAAGTGTTCTTATAAGGGGTCTCTGTTTCACTGTGGAATAAAGGATTGTTTGCCCCCATCCCTCCCCAGCACTTCTGCCTTTGTCTCTCTAGCAGCGGGAAAGGCAAGTAGCTGAAATACACTGAATATAGGCTGGTTGGGTGTGTGCAAGGAGGGAGGGAGGGCGAGCGAGGGCAGGGGGCGCCAGAGGCTGTTTTGTGAGCTAATGTCTGGGCTGCAGAAACAGGAAGCATGGCTGTAGCTGTTGGATAATTTTTCTGAAAGAAACCAGGACCGAAATATGTGGCTTTGCATGAAAATTTCTGGCATGGGATGAATAATACAGTTCTAGGACAGAGAGCTCGATTCAAACCTGGACTTTTGTCACTTACTAGCAGTGAGACTCTGGGAAAGCTCTTTTACCTCTCAGTGCCTCAGTCTTCTCATTTATAAAGCACAGGTAATAAAAGCATCCTTCTAGGGTTGCTTTAAGGCTTTTGTAAGATACAGTGTGGATGATGGAGAGAGGCTTTCCCTCCTGTCATTCCTGCCCAAAAAGGGCTCATTGAGCAAGAGTTTCACCAGTACTTCCAAGTTCTCCCGTGGCTGGAAAGTGCCAGAAGACAACATCCGCCTCTTTGCCTTTACATCTCCCCTGGCAAGCACTTAGCAGCCACTGTCCTCTTTTCAGGCTAAAAGGTGGCAACATTCAATCTAGCCCATTCCAGAAAGTCCGTCATCAATGTAGCTGATATGCTGATGGGTAATTGCCTGCCTGAGGGATCTATTAATCAGAGGGAAGGAGACCTAAGTCTTAGGCAGAGCGTCACAGTGCTTAACATTTGATAGTAAATAGTGCCAACTTATTAAGGAGGCTCTTCGTGTCTGCTTCAACCCTGGTCCAGCCTTAAAACCCAACATTCTCAAGGGGAGCGACATTGCCCCCTATGGTGGCTTTGAAAATCCATAGGAGTGTTTTGAGCAGGTTTCCTCTCCTTCTTCAAAGGCAGTGCCATTATGGTGTTGGAACTTAACTGCAGAAGGGGAGGCGGGAAGGGAGAAGGGAGAGGACCCCAGTCATGCTGCAAGTGCGCAATGAACTGCTTCACCCCCTTGTGACTTTTCAATATTTCACTATTGAAAAGTGAATACACATGTGGATTTGCCCATACCTGTGCATATGCATGAACAAAAGCACAAAATATAAATATTTTATATTTAATGTCAGCAGATACCAGAGAAAATAAGGGCTAATATAAGGGCTATTACTGGTGCCATATTGGTTGGTTGGGCAGAGTTATATGGACTTTATCAACTCCATTATACATTTCTATTTTGTCTCAAGGTTTTATAAAAACCCATTATTTCTGCTATTAGGGAAAACCATAAAGACAACCAAAAACAAACAAAAAATTGTTCTTCAACTTAGAAAAGCAACCATGTCCTGGGGATTTATTTTGGAAATAAGTTTATTATATAGTAAGCCAATAAAATCAGGCTACCCTAAAGATACCTACATATACTTTTTTGAGCCTAGAAGGTGAATTACTTTATATCTACATAAAATTTCTATTTTTGCAGTTTTAATATATACTAATTTTCCAGGAACTAATTACAATGAGAATGGAGAGAAGAGTCAGAATCATTTCACTTAGGAAAACTTAGAAGTTTAATGCCGACTGCTGGGAGCCGTGTCTGGCTGAGCCTCCAGCACAGCAAATATACATTGCTGAGCACTGAGGCCAAAACACCAGCAGTGGTTCTGAGTGTAGGTATCTGACACCTTCACTGTGTTCTTGTTACCTGTTCATTTTTCTCTGAGAACTTCATAGGTAGGTAGGTTATACATGCATGAATGTCTTGTAGCAGTAAGGAGGTCATGGACATTCAATAGGATATTACAAAATGTTTTCTCTAAAGATCCACTGGGCCTCACTGGGTGGACAACCACTGATTTAGCTCCTTGAGTCACGAGGCAACAACTTCATCAACGCTGACTTCCAGGACCTGCTGGAATGTTCCAGTCACACAGCAGGCACAACAGAGGAAGTTCATAGAAGGAATCTGCCAGTCACAGCACATGATGACAGACTTAACTTAGTGTAAAACAGGATCTTTGTTTCGGGGAGGGGAGTGAGCCAGGGACTTCCCCTCACACCAGAAGGAAGAAGCGTGTTTGTTAGAAGAGGGGACACAGAGCTGGGCCACGTTACTTACAGAGGTCTTCTGTGGCAGCGGGGGCAAAGGCAGCCATGGACTCATACAGCTCCTCGTCACAGCCGGGGTTGAGGGAACATTTCATGAGCAGGTCTGTGGAAAGGTGGGCCATGGACTCATACACCGCGTCCGTCTCCTCCCCTTGCATCAGTTCCTCTTTAATGTGACTCTTCAACATGTCCACAGTTTCCTGAAAGAGAAGATGGACCCACAGGCACATGGGGACATGCACTTTCAGGGGTCGCAAGGCCCTCGAGCGGGCTGGTGACAGGCAGTCAGGCTGCCGCTGTCTGCTGCATTCCCTTCCAGACGGAAAGCTCCTTGAGGCCAGGTGCCATGTCCTGCTATGTTTCACATATTTTACTTTAATCTTCGTATCTTAGCCCAACACCAAGCACAGGGCCATGTGTCAGGAGACACCTGGTAAATGTCCACTGAGCAACGCTCAGAAACAGTCACTGCCTGGCTCCAGGGCCCACAGTCCTGGCTTGTGACCTTTTGACTACATCCTGGTAGTTCCTCAAAGAGGAACAAATCACACATGAGGTGCAGTCTTTACTGACTGACCACATGGAAACTCACTTGAGCTCCAGGCCTGCAGCTAAGATGCACCCACTCAGTCTCCCGTCACCAGTTTCCACTCACACCAGCAGGCTTTGCAAAATGCCTGGCTGTGTGCTTCTCCCAAGTGGCCCCACGGTGTGGTGCCTGTGTGCCTGAGAGGAGAGGCTGCCTCGAATGAAGTGGCCAGAAGTCTCTGTCATTCTGCCTTCAGCGGGTTGTGAAGTCAGAGAGCTGGGTTCCCTGAAAGCTCTGCACAACTTTTCCTGGTAAGAAATTTTGCATTTCACAACCCTTATTTCAGCATCAACCCACAGAAATCCTCCTTTTCATCACCACTGCCCCCACAGGGCTAAACTGCTACTGACATTCTGTGCAGGTCTCCAAGGAGATCAAGCAGCGGACTGGGTGACAGCTGTGTGGTGCTGGAGACCCAGCCCAGGGTCTCATTTGGCTTCAGTGTGGTGGAAAGCGAAAAAGGGTCACAAGCAGCACAGAGGGACAGCCTGCGGTAGTGATGCTTTGGATGCTGCGGTTAGAGCCCCAAGATGCTATGGGAAATGTGAGCCAGATTAAATGTAGTACGAACTGAAAAGGCATCTCTACACTCCCTTGGTACTCAGAACAAGATAACAAGCCCCAGCTTTAGCACCAAGCTTGGTTCAAATCCTATGTCCAGCCTTACTAGGTGTGACCCAAGGCACATGGCTTTGCCTTATGAAGCCCTTTCCCTCGTTTTTTAAAGAAGGATGATGCTATTGTCCGCTTCAAAGGATTGTGGTGAGGACTAAATGAGACAATGCATCTACCAATAAAATTAACCTAATAAAGAGTAGTTATTATATGAGCACAGTCTCTCCTCAGTAAAAATGAGTGGCATGGAAATGAAACACAGCATTTTACACATTGTGACTTGGGCAAAGTAAAGCTGAGTAAATGTACCCCTGCTGCAAGCACTTGCATGTTAATTGTATCGCAAACAGGGACTTGTAATATTCTATTCATTCAAAACACTTAATCATTCTCAGATTTTGGGGGGCCCTTTGTGTGTCTTGGTGAGTCACTGTCTTGTAGACTGTCAGAGCAGAGAGTTGAGTTTCTGAGGACATGTCAGACACTTTTCCCTCTGCAGGTAGAAAGCAAAGACTGAAATGTGTTTCTTGTTCATTTTGA
Source organism: Condylura cristata (assembly GCF_000260355.1). Classification (NCBI taxonomy): domain Eukaryota; kingdom Metazoa; phylum Chordata; class Mammalia; order Eulipotyphla; family Talpidae; genus Condylura; species Condylura cristata. Next base: position 20,816,821 of record NW_004567112.1, on the reverse strand, counting down.
GGTCACAGCTTTGAACAAGAGACTGAGCTATTCTTGAACCCTCTCTGTGAATCTCAAAGGTCAAGGAAAGGGGGAGCATCAGGAAGTCAGCTGCTTCCAGACAATGGAACCAGTGATGGTCGGCGTGGACTTCCACCTTGGATGGGGTGAGATTACACTTAGAGAAGGACCAAGAGCTCAATGATCAAGCAGGAAAGAAGGGCCCAAAACAGGATGAGCAGTGGAACTGGGCATATCTGCTTTAATACCAGTCAGACCCAGGTAGAGGGTCAGTAGGAAGAGTTTTGTTGCCTCCCCAAAACCTCAGGTACAGAGTCTTATTGTGGTCTCTGCTAAGGAATGAACCAGTCTTACTACCTTTCACCTGGGCCTAATGCAAGGTGGCTGGGGGCATCTCACCAAGTTGCATTGGTGGCCACCTCTCTAGGTGACTGATTGAGGGATCAGCATCAACTTTGTAGAATTCACTGCAAGTTCGTTAAGGGTAGACCTCAGTGTATTACACATATTCCTTTTACCCTCATGGCCGCTGATGGGAACGGTTACTATCTTCTTCATATTAGGAAATTGAGAGAAGGGATATGTCATCTATAAAGTCACCTGGCTGACAAATGTTGGTCCAGGATTTGAACCAGGTCCATGAGACGCCAAGACTCGTCCCTTAGCCCCACATACACTCTCAGAGTAGTTGTGCCAGCATGTGGCACAGAGGGACATACTTGAGATGAAATCTGACCATGTCTCTGGTGAAAAGGCAGCCTGGCACCACACTGTGCTCTCAGTCCCAGAGCCTCTCCTGCCTCAGCCTTACCACATACTCGTCGATGAACTGCCGCAGGTCCCTGAAGCCGTGCTTCTCGGCGATGTTGTTGGGGTAGTGGCCATGCTTGTTGGCCACACTATATGCCTGCAGGGCTCCAGGGCAGGTGAGTAACAAGGCAGTGAGGTTCTTCAGTCCATACTTTGCAGCAAAATGCAACAAGGTAGGCAGTTCTTCATCTCTCTGATCTGAAAGATTGTCAAGGAAGACTTCAGGTGACAGGTAGAAACGAAGGCACAAGGCACTGTGTTTCACAGACACAGAGCTGCCAGGCCCAGCATGGCATCCTGGGGGTGCTAATCACCACGTGCCCGCTTCCTGACCTAACATCAGACAACATCCCCTGGGACAGCACTAGAGATCATGCCCTCCTATGACAAAATGAGTGGTGTTTTCATTAATTAGCAAATCCAATAACCCTACCTTCTTTCTCCAAAAGGACAGAGAAACCCTGGGTATGTTATTTAGCCTCTCTATTGCCCTCAGTTTTGAACTAGAAAATCTTGCCCAATTATCTCAAAGGTATTCAATGAGCTTCCTATCTGGGAGAGATATTGAATGCTTAATGGTATCAATACACACGAATCTTGGGACATCTATTAGCCCTCGGATTCATGGAAAGCAAAGACCTCCTGAGAGTCACTGGCTCCCCATAATCTCTCCTCTTACCAGCCTCTGGATCCAGCAAGTTAAGCTTGACCAAGATAACAGACATATTTGTGATGTGAGCTTAGGGGCAATTTTTTCCCTCAAAGTTGCTATCTAAGGGCATCAGTGAAGTGTATATAGTGAGCTATATCACAGGTATACATGGCTATGTGATTATATACTATTTACATATATCATGTATATGAGTGCTATATACACATATATATGTAGTGTATATACATGTATATGTGTATACACACATTTATCTTCTAATAAGTTAATTCTACCTTATTATTTACCAGGATATGATTCTTGGGATTAAGAATGTAAACATATGATTCTAAGGATTAAGAGTCCCACATTGTCAGACTGTGAAATACCCGTTCCTGTACCTCCAAGTTTAAGAATAGGGAATATTAACATCTGCTGGAAGCAATGCAAGAATATTCCACAGTAGGAAAATGAGGAGAGGCAATAAAAGGATGAGGACTAAAGGTACGTTTCCTCATCTTTATGATTCTCTCAAGTATGGAAAAAGGAAACACAGGCAGGTGACAGAGGACCCACAGCATGAAGGAAGAGCAGTGTCCACAGAAGCACCACAATGAGCATCCTGCCCAGAGCCCCAGGAGCCATTCCCGTGCAAGTGGCTCTCCCGTAGGTCTCCATCTCCCACGTGCCACACATACAGAAGAGACTGCTTTCCCCTTATCCAAAAAATATCTAATTTGTGCCATCAAGGCACAGTCCCACCCTCATAGCGGACAGCCTCGCGAGGAAGACAAACACCTCTGAGAACTGCTAGGACAGGACACGCGCATGCTAGGGAAGCCCACCTACCTAAGGAATTCACAGAACCCGGATGAAACCAGAGACTCAAGAAGGTCTTCCTGAGAAAGTGCTACCTAAAATGCTGCAGGGAGGCAAAGAGAAGTTAACCAAGTAGATGACAACAAGGAGGGAAGGAAGAAACTCTATTCCCATGTGTTGAGGTGACAAGAAACAGGGCAGTGTTAATAGATGGAATAAGTTCATGCCAGACATGGAGGAGAGCACAGAAGCCATGGGGGAGAGTGGAGAGAGATGAGGGTAGAAATGCAACAGGAGCCCCTGGGCTGGGCTCCTAAACAGGCCAAGAAGTTCATTTACTTTATCTAGAAGGCCACTGGGAATCACAAAGGAATTTTAGCAAGGGAATGAAGTATTCAGATTGAATTTTGAAGACTCTGGCTACCGCAAAAAATGGCTCCTTCTCAGAGGATGTAGGAACCAGCACGGAGCACAAGCACAGGTGTGTTGGGTACTGAAGCCAACAGGCTGAAATCAACCCACGCTGGCTCCCTGAGGTTCACTGGTTAACTCACTTGTCATCATATCTTCTTCTTCTAGCTGGTTGATTCCGAAGAGGTGCAGCCCACTTGCAGGAATGTTGTTCTTCAGAGATTCAGTTAGTAGTTTATCAAGAGCTTCTGTGTTGTAAGGCACAATTTTAAAGGCCTGAATGTGAAAGTGAAAACAGTCAGATTTTAAATCCAGCCATCTCCCACCCAGCGGTTGAATCATCCGTAGAAACTACATGACCAGAGAACTCAAGGTTTCTGTTCAACATCCTTACCTGACACATGAACTCCACAGGATTCGCAGCATTGGACAACAAATTCTCAATCTCTTCCATGTCAGTATAATAGCTTATAACAGTTTCGCATACCACCAAGTCCCCGGAATATATCCTCAGAGAAACAGTTCCAGATGAAAGGTCTAACCAGAAAGAAAAGATACTGTAAAAGTGCCCAAGAAGAACAAGGTCCAGAGAAAAGTGTTCATGGCTGGATATGTTCCATTCTTATGGTGAGGAAAAGAGCTGGTGGCTGGGGTAGGGGAGTTTGGGAAGAGTAGAGTAGATGATAGACGCTCATGGCAGAAGCTGAGTCAGGGGAATTATACTCATCAGGGCTGTTTTTAGTTTTGAATGAGTTCCTCAGTTCATGACTGAGACCCCGTATCCCCAGTAAACAGGAGGAAGAGTTGAGTCTAAAGTGCTTTATGCAAAGCTCTAGGGTACCCAAAGGTGGCAAGGATCCTAGCAGGTGGAACTCCAATTTTTGTTCATTGGGTCAGTAGAATGGACTCCTCGCTCTGCTGGTGTCAGTACTTGGCTCCCCCTGGGTGCTTTCTTCCACCCCACAGGAAGGGGTTTTGAAAGGGAAAGAAAAAATTAAAAATACACCAACCACAAGATTCAATTAACAAAAAGAGGAAATGCAACAAGTAGAGAATATGGAAAAACACTCAGCGTCACTAGTAATCAAAGAAATGCAAATTAAAACAATGGACTGCTTCTAAAAACATCAAATTAGTAAAAATATTTAAAATGGTAGCATCTAGTGTTGGTGGTGATATATATAGGAAACAAACTTGATAGTAGTAATATTTGAGAATGCCATTAAACACCATTTTCCAACAACTTGAAAAATGTCCACTGTTTTAGGGGTTCCATCTGTAGCAAATAATCCTAAATACAGAAAAAAATCTTGCATATGTAAATATGTTCAAAATGTCCTAGCTTAAAATAACAAGAAACAATAAGAAATCAGAACTCACAAACATGCAACAATGAAGATTTTAAATAAAAAATGTAAAGATGACATTTTTATTCAACCAAATATTACACAGCCTAAAGTATGGTTTTAAGAGTTGGGACTGACACAGAGACACAAGGGTTTTATAATTGATGGTCACCTACACAATGGGTTACTCTGCAACCATTAATACCAAGTTGTGAGTGAATTTTATTAACATGGGAAATATTCACAGTATATTCTTGTGTAACAAAAATGGGCAATATGACACTATGGAACTGTAAACAGATGCAGAAAAATACAGAAACCAGAGACTTCCTCTGGGGTCAGTGCATGAATAATATCTTCTACTTAATTTCCTTTATGGTTATTGTATTCTTTAAATTTTCTAAATTGAGCAAAACATTACTTTTATAATGGAAAAATGTTATAAAAATATAAAGTTACAAAGGCCAAGCTATGGCATGAGGTTAAGGGGGGTGGGGAGAGAACAGATGAAAGATTACATACAAAAAAAAAAAAAAAACCCAGACTACAAAGCAATAGATAGCATTAGCACAACTATATTTACAAACTGTCACCAAAGACTGAGTTGTGAGGTGTCAGATGACTTTTTTCCTACTTTTCTCTAACTTCAAAAATTTTTAAGGCGTTAACTTTGTTGTAATAAAAATGTATATATCTGCAGTGTCCTTCCCCTTTAAAATAGAATATGATAACCAGATCCAAATCTTGTTAAGTAATTCAGCACAAGTAAAAGAAGCTAGAGTCAGTCTTCCAGACACGATAGTACTATCTAAAGGTGAGGTCACTTACTGGGAGCCTTCACAGAAACTGTGTACTCATTCTCCAACTTGGCTTCCACTCTTACTGAGGGAGAATCCTCGGGAGAAAATTCTGCTTCCGTCGTCACCCTCTCGTCCAGCTGACATCGCACTATGACGTAGACAGTGGTTTCTGCCTGGAATGGGAGATCAGTCATCGTCCCCTCACTCTCCTGGGCCCTCTGTGAGGGAATAGGGTCACCCTGCACCCTTGACCCCAACTCGAAGTTGGGAAGCTGTTCCTGATGGGGCTGGGGGTTGGAGCCTAGTGCTGGGCAGGGAATGTTTGCCATGGGGCCCAATCAAACAAGTTACACACACTAAGAGTGTACAGTTGTAAACCTTTCTACAATTTGATGAAGTAATTTTATATCTGTTGAACCTAATTAATTTAAAAACCCAATACTTGTATTATATACCTTTGATTTCATCTTCACAGCATTTTGTTTTATTGTAGTTTATGGTTATATCAAGAACAGACCCTAAAAGTTCTCATTACAAGGAAAAAAATACTTCTTTTCTTTTTTTTCTTTTGTTGGCCTATCTGAGGTGATGAATGTTAACTAACCTTACTTTGGTGATCACTGTGCAATATTCCAATCAAATCATTCCGCTGTACATCTTAAATGCACACATTTGACAGTGAGGTGTGTCAATTAGATCTCAATAATGCTAAGATCTAGTGAATTAGAACCTTAACGTACAAAAGTGTTCCTCATGATAGATGGTTTGAGAAGCACTGTTCTAGACTAGCCTTGCCACTGAAGGTGAGGCCAAGGGGCCATGGCATCAGCATGCCCTGCACACTTCTTAGAATCTTAGGCCCTTCATGGAGCCACAGAATCAAAGTCTGCACTGCAAGGCCCCATGTGACTCCCAAGCACCTCAGTTTGACAGTACCAGCCTAGAGAAGCCCTCTTGGGTTTTGCTCCTTATGCTGTTCTTGATTGCACAAAAATAACTTACTAAAGAATTGATTTTCCCAAGACACTGGTTAATCTGAATATCTTGTTTTGGGATCTCTTGCTGAGACACCAGATGGGATTTTCTTGTTTCGTTTTGCTGGCTGAGCTGGGATATGGACCTCTCAAGACTTTGAACTGGAAAAGATAGGTCCTCCAAAAAATAGGGGAAAGGAAAGAAAGTTTCTGGCCTCCACTAATCCCTATGTTCAACCTCAATTCCACTAAATCCTCCTACTAGCCCTTCAAGACAACAGTCACAACTTCACACCAGGAAAGGGGGCATGACCCTGGCTCCTGGGAGCTGCAAAGCTAAACGCGAACACATCCATGGTTGGTCTAATTCCCACCGCAGGCCCTGCCTTGCTAACAGCTCTTTCTTCCACAGAGTATAGGATGCCAGAAAGAAGGAAAACACCTTCTCTACTGACACTCAGGATCCAAACTCAGCCCAGCCAGTCCGGAACCCAGAAACCCAAAGTGTGCAACAAGGAGAATCCTGGGTGAGTGGGGAGCCAGGAAGGGAAGGAACAAAGTCTGCAGTTTCAGGGAGGCATGGGGAGGGCACAATTCTTTAGTCCAACAACCTCACCTGCAAGCAGCATGAACTAGGGACAGAGGGGCAGAGGGACATACGAGGGAATACGGGGACACTGAAAGCGGAAATGTCCACAGAGGCCTGGCGCTAAGGCAAGGCATGAAGGAGGCTGACAATAAAGAAAGGAGAGTGGAGGGAACTGAAGGATACAGTGATAGCTGACGGGCTGCAACCCATCTCAGGCCTATATTGTCAGATTCTGATTCAATGGAAGATGGAAACACCAATTTTCACGCCTAATTTGTAAAACACTGGGCCTTCCAAACCAAACATATCTATGAATGTAGCTACCTACTTGTAGGAGGCCCTTTTCCATGCCTCATTGCCTTGGGCTTCGCAGAAAACCACTCGCAGTGCGAGGAAGCTAGAATCCCCCGTTGCCAAAGCTCTCCCATCCTGTTGTCTCAAGTCCCAGGTGGAAAATTTAGCAAAGGACTGGCACCCACAGGAAGCATTTTGCTGCTCTGAATTATCATTAATACCACGCATTTTTCATTGGGAAAGGAAAAATAATGTGAGTCTTAAATACTATGTCAGGATGAAATGCTAGGGGCCCATGGATGGGCCATCACGTTCAAGCCATCCATCCCAAACCATCCATCCCCAACCCGAAATGTTAGCTGCCTTATGCATTTATCTTAACCCTCTAGCCAGCAATATCAACGAGCAATTTTCAGCCATCAAGCTTCCAGTCTCTCATTGACCATTGGTCAGTCAACAAAGAAGCAAGCTCTCAAAATGGCCTGCAGCTCCTTCCTCCCAGCACTGGGCTGGCAAAAACAAATCTACTCCATGGTTGGTATAAGTGTCAGTAAGGCTCACTCAGTTCTCCCACATATTCTACATTTTTGATCTGTGAACTAAAATTCTTAGTTTGAGCAGCACTCTGGGCTCATTTTCCTTTGACTTAGAGTGAAGTATGGCCTAGGCCCGGGTACCAGGGTTCCCAAGGTAGCTAACCTACAGGGAAACTCCACAGCAAGGCTGGAATTACACTGACGTGCAAGAGGAGAACCCTGCTCCCTTTACCACCACAAACACACCCACACACCGGCCCAGGAGCACCTACCCCACAGCGGATGCGGTCTGGCTGCACCACCATCAGGTTCCCAGGTGAAGGCTCTGGTGACAGTCTCTGCTGCTTGGAGTAGGGAAGGACCTTCTCGTCCTCAGTCTCAGTGTCAGTGACTGAGTCACAGCCAGAATCTACGGAACAGAGAACACCACTGGAAAGAGAACTGGTGGGTATGAAAGCCCCAAACATTACCCCACGGAAGCCCCAAACATTACCAAATAGGAAACAGCCCCAATGGCAAACAAATACAAGCTGAAGGGAGTGACTCAGGATATCATGAAAGAGAACTTCGTGGGGGAAATTCAACCACCAAATAGGCCACAGAGTAGGGTCACGGAGGATGATGGTGGAGAGGAAGGTCATGAAGTTTTGGGTAGGCTCTGCCAGAGGATGGCAGGCCTGCTCTCAACCTATAGGTTTCCAGAAGTGTCTCCTCCACTCTTACAGGACTGGCTTTGGTGGTGTTGAAGAAAGGGAGCTCCTTTTCCTTAGCTGGGGTCAAGAACAAGTTAAATATGTGCTGTCCAGGAAGTCACTATTCCTCAGCCTCATGGTCAATGTACCCCCCTCTAGAGCAAGAGGGAAAAGAAGTAAATCTTAGATAGTGTAATCAGGTTCCAGATCAGTATTGCTGCTAACACCCTCAGAGCACACCCAGATTCAGAGTAAGAAAGCTGGGGTACCGAGGGTGTGGCTCAGAACCACATGACGCTGGGATGGAGCTGGTGAAAATGACCAGAGCTCTAAGGCAGGGGCTCAGAAGCAGGGGCCCACCAACTGATAAACCCATGTGTGTGCAAGGTTCTAGATGTGCATGGTCTGTGTGAGGATATCTGCCAAACTTTTCTGGAGACAGTGTAAAGTTTTATTAGCTCTTCCTCAAAGAGAAAGAAATAGAATGGTTACGAGAAGAAGGAAGTTTCCTCCAGTGGCTTTCTTGGGCTTACTCATCTTCATTCCTAAACTGCTTACAGAGCCAGCCAAATGTGTTAGGGACTGAGGGGACGTAAGAACTAGATGTCAGTTCTGCCTTTTGGGAGCTCACAATCTAATAGAGCTGACAGGGTAAGGTTCCTGCAGGCTAGGCTTTGCAGAGCTCAAGCCAATCAGTCATGGCAGAAAGATGGGGTGGTGGATCAGGTCACTGAGATGTCCCAATAGAAAGGTGTAGTCACAGGCTTGTACCCCTGACCCCAGGTCAGGACAGGGAACAGGCTGCACTCCCTGCTGTAACTATAAGGCAAGGACCTCCAGGGAGGTCCCTTCAGGCCAGGGAAGGGGCTGAGTGATCGCCTTAAAAACCCCACAGCACTGGACTCTCCATTTCTCCCAAATTACTAGCTCCATAGTGGGTGGCTAAAGAGTCAATGCTCTTACAAATTTAAAAAAAAAGGATAGAGAAAATATAACTAAGCCAAATGAGAATGGAATAATACTCATAACAGATATGTAGAAGAATTTTTAGAAGCAGACCAATATGAAAACTTGATGCTAAGAAATCTGAAAACTTTCAGTACATTTTTTATAGAAAAATATAAATTACCAAATGTCTCAAAATAAGCAGAAAATCTATGGCAATAATAAAAAAAACCCAGTTTCAAATACAATTTACAGTATAAGTATGTGATCTCCTCGCAGTGAGTTTTGAAATATGGGTAAATTTTAAGTTATGTGAATTGTAAGTTACATCTCAATAAAGAAGTAACAAAAAATTCCAAAGGCCAATCATAAACCAGTTAAAAATTTGAAAAAGATATGACAAGATGTTAATTTCTTTAATATATGAAAAAGTCATACTCATTTCTTTGAAAACACAATTCCCAGTAAGCAGACAACTCGCAAAGGAAGAAATACAATTATCTTCCAATTGCCCAAAATAAAATACCATTCATTAACAGGTGCCATCATGGGAATGCAAATAAAAGTAACATAATGCTGTTCTACCTTTCCAAATTAGGAAATGTTTGACAGTAGACTCGGTTTGCTATTTGAAGATGAGGTAGGACAGACACTCTCACTTGAAACTGGAACTACAACTTTTCTGGAAAGGTATGTGACCATGTAACATAGAGTCTTTAAAATGTTCATACGTGGGGCCACATAAATTGTTCCATCTAGAAATCTCACTAAAGGAGGAAAATAGATATACAAAATGCAGACAGAGATAATGAACCAGGATGTCTGCTAAATCAAAATTTACATCAGTGAAAAACGGAAACAACCTTTCTGATGACAGAATATTAAAAATATTATTTTCAAATAGTTTTAAGTAAAAGTGCATGGCATTATGTTAAGAAAAATAGAAGGATATAAAATCATGTATCTTATGTTGTAGGATACCAATTATCAATACATTAAGAAAGAACATTTTAAAGTCAACAGAAAATATGTGGATTGTACATGCCCCCTCCCTCTTTTCTTCCTTCCCTTCTTCCAGCCATTCAATTATGTTCATCCTTTCCACAGTAAGAAAGTCACTTCAGTAATGAATACTGGAGTGAAGAGAAAAGAAGGAACTGAATCTTTGGATCAGTCATTTTACCAGCTTGACAAAAACAAGCTTGACCCTTGTAGCACAGCACTGGTGCCCCCCCAGGGTTCAGACGGACCATGTAAGCAACAACTCCCAATAGGACTATTCATTTAGTCATCTTAGATAGCTATCGGCAGCTAAGTCATTTCAAGAAGTCAGGCAGGAGGCCATTCACTCTGCAGGGTGATTTTGGTAGCACTGAGTGACGCCATCACTTACATTACAGACCAGGCCAAGGTCCAACCATGGGCGTATGCAGCTTCCTTTGAAGGAAATGCAACCAAGAGAAGCACCACTGAGACCCAATGACAGAGTGGGAGAAACCCAAACTGCTCCACTTGAGTGTGGGAGTCCCTCTCAACCCTTTCCCTCCCTGAAGATAACTCCACCTTTGCTGTCATCAGACTCAAATAACTGAATGAGAGCACTCTGCAAATCTGAGGTCCTCCCCAGTGAGAAGTAACATGGAAACACGAATGGCGTGCCCAGTGCTATAAAGCTACCAACATCCTCTCAGCTTTTATGAGGTCTTGAGAGTCATTTTAAAAGAAATTATTTTTAAAAGTCTAAAGGACTCAAACAGCAATACTCCTCAAATGCAGTAGTAGGTTTGTGCCTTCCGAGAACATGCCTATTTCCTTTATAGACATAAGAACCAGCTCACAAGGTGTGTTTCACCTTTTGCTCATGCTGCCAGGCTAGTCGGTGACAATTTTGGCTCTTTTCACTCTTACATTCCATCCAGACCCTTGCTCTTACCTACTTTCTGTATTTTGTTTACTTTTGGAGGCTGCTTCAAATACTTTAAGTTTCTAGGCAGGATGTGAACCAATGTTTCTCAAATTGGTATCTGCCAAAAGTACTCAGATAGAGACCTTTTGAGAATTTCAGTTCGGACATTTCATGTAGAAGATAATGCTTTTAAAATTGGATGCAAGAATATGCCCGCTTCTCTGGATGACTACGTTACAATTGGATATTGCCATAGGACTGGGGTGCCCGTGTTTGTGTGTACATGCATTTACAATCATTCTGCAGCGGGGTCATCCTGCTCTGAATGTCAGAGGCTAATGAGGAAGAAGAGAAGGAGCAGGATGATAATGTAAATGAGGCATTTGTGCCAATGAACACACTATTTAGAGAGATACAGGGTGGCCACTCCTAGGAATCTACCAAAAGAAGACAAAAATACTGATCCGAAGCAAACCTGCACTCCTATGTCTACTGCAACACTATTTACAACAGACAAGATATGGAAACAACCCAAATTCCCCCAAACAGGTGAATGGATCAAGATGTGGTACAAACACATAACGGAATACTATTTGGCGATCAAAAACGATACACTCACGCCATTTGAAGCAACATGCAGCTGGAAGAGATCGTGCTAAGCAAAATAAGTCAGAAGATAAATTCTAGGTAGTTTCACTTACAGGTGGAATATAGAGAAACTGAACAAGGGGTCAGGGAAAAGACAAAATTTGCAAGCTGAACATTCATCGGAGCCTTACATCAGAGAAAGGAGGGAGAGGGCCCAAAACAGGGGGGAGAAGAGCACAAGAGATTGCAGTGACGAATCACAGGTGCTCTGGGGGTGGGAGAACTGTGGGGGCTACACCTAAGAGGGGAAATCGAATACTGCAAAAAGATTAACAACTATGTGAGAAAATAAGCAAATGCATTTAATTTAAAAATTAATATTAATACTCTTCTAAGAGGAATGTGGCGGCAGACCCAGGTACCAAGAGCACACGGGCCAGCCGCGGCATGACCCCTCGGCCAAGCAGGAGAGCACCACATCACCACGTCCTCATGCCACGTTCACTAGCGTCAGTTGCCTTTTACTTATTTTATTTCTGTATCTTTATCTTATTTGTTTTGCTTTTGGAGTTGGGAAAGAACAATACAAGCTGTGAAATATGTTTAGACATATTTGAACAACATCAGAATAAACTAACACTAATGGTTCAAAATATCTCTTTCCTTTACAAGGGAGTCTACCTTACTTGGCTCTGAATAAAAACTATGAATTTAAATGAAATGAGAACATGGATGCAATTGGGCCCACACCGAGCCGCAGGAGCAGCCTAAGTGATCTGGGGACACTCTGTTGTTATTACTAGGGATGATGAAAGTTACCATTCACTGAGAATCGGGGTGACTACTTACTAGTGTTAATCTCATTTAATCCTCACGCAAGCCCCTGCGATAGGAATCCATATCTTATTCCCATTTTATGATCTTAGCCAAGATCATGTAACAAGCAAACAAGAAGCAGAGCAGGGAGCAGACTCTGGTGACTGTGCCTTGTCTCCTCGGTGGACACGGTCTAGGCTAGGGAGCAGCATCGATCGCTAACCCTTGCCTGGAGACTTGCTGTGGCCTTCGCTCCCCAACTCATGATGGTGCTGCCTTGCTCACAGCAATGGCCCTGGGCAGGTGTCCTGCCATTAGGATGACAGGCACCTTGCAAGAATGGAGTTAAAGTAGAGAGAAGGGGGCACAGGACCAGCCAGCGGCCCTGTGCTCTAGGGGCCTCTGATGCTAGGCTGACCTCCCTTACTGTCCAGGCAAGTGTTCAGACCACAGCGCTTACTGCTTTTTTCCTGCATATCATCGAGGATTCAGTTCACGACTGCAGTTTCCTGACAGACTTTGAGAGAGGTAGGGAAGGGGTATAGGAGGTGTCTGTACATCTGAGAGAGTTTTTTCAGTGTACACAGCCAACTCCTCTTCTAAGGTAATACTAGACTTTAGGGAAAGTATAATCCAAGGTGCTACTAAAAGCAACTGCCATTTGTTGAGCATTTACTATATATAAGAATGCAAAACCCTTCACACTGATACCATTTTATCACGACAGCTAAGATTATACTGCAAAAAGATTAACGACTATGTGAGAAAATAAGCAAATGCATTTAATTTAAAAATTAATATTAGTAATACTCTTCTAAGAGGAATGTGGCGGCAGACCCAGGTACCAAGAGCACACGGGCCAGCTGCGCCATGACCCCTCGGCTGTGTATATTTCATTCAAATTAACAAAGCAATATTTAATTCATCCCTTTACTCCTCCAACAAATATTCAAAGCCCATCCCTAGACCCCCCCATGAAATGCCAGGCAAGACTTTTCTATCTCACGAACACCAGGAGACCACCCAGGCGAGAAGCAGCTTCTCTCCAAAGTCTACAGACAAGCGAGAACAGGAATAACTTCAGAACAGAACATGGTGATGGCTGAGCTAGGTTTCTAAAACACAGTTTCTGGCCACCAGAGAATCAAAGAAGGAAGCGACATCCAAAGGAAAGACAAGTAGGGCGGGAAAGGCACCGTGAATGCTGGCCAGGGTGTCAGAGGGCCCACCTGGGAGGGCAAATCATGACTGAGGGCACAAAGGGTGAGGCAAATAACCTGTCTGGGCTACGGAAGCAAGGTGAGGGCATCCTTTAAGTGGGGAGAAGGAGGGAAACCTGCTGTCAGGAGGCCCCTGAAACCATGCAGAATTTGGTCTGTGCGCTAAAGAGCTGTCTCCAACAGTGTTCATGAGAAATGAAAATTCTGCACAGTATAGGTTGAAAATATAGTGGCACTTTTATAAAAGTTGAAGAATTTTCTTTGTTTTGAAAATAATTCCAGACATACTAGCAGACTGTCAGCTTTTTTGTAAAGCGTGGTCAGAACTGAAAAGGGAAGCGGCCGACAGTTCCTCACACCCTCAGCAAGCAGGGTCTTCAGATATTGTCATGCAACGCACACTCATGGCTGACAAGTGTTGCCAGGCCAACATCCTGCTCTAGTCGCTTTCATGAGCAAAAAAGATGCTATAATTAACCTGATGTCTGAGAGTGCACCATAAACATGGTTTACAGAATACTTGGAAAAATGTTTCTCAAGTAGACTCATACTTTCTCCAACTGTGTATCTTGTTTATACTAGTGATTAGCTTAGAAAATCAATGTCAGGGCTATTGGTATAGCCTTAGAAAACACAAAGAGAGACCTCAAGCCTGTCCTTGTCCCCAAATTCTAAATGTGAGGATCCAACCAAGGAACTTTTGCACCGCTGCAAATGTATGGGAGAAGGGAGTGGGTAAGAGGTTTACGGTGGTGGGACTCAGAGCTTGAGTTTCAGTAACTCCACCTCCGGCTAGCTTCCTGGCAAGCCATCAAAACTGCGTTTTCATTTTAGTCATCGCCCATGAGTCTTTCTTCTTTGTTCACCACCTTGGGTGGGTATTGAATTTCCTATCCAACTAAACCCTTTTACTTACAAAGCTCCCCACAGAGAGACAAGTACAGCCAACTGTCAGTCACCAGCTACCACTAAAGACACATGCCATTAACAGAATGGCAGGAAGAGTGTCAGGTATGCCACAGTCCCGCCACTGCATGCTTTACAGGCACTAAGGTCAGGGGAAGGAGGAGGTGGTGATTTTTTAGCGGTCTTAGTATGAGCTAAAGTGATATCCATCATTGTCCTTGCCACCTTCATCACCATCCTCTCCATGATGCACAAAAGGAAAGGCAGCGTCCTGCAGCTCTATTCCAACTCCGACATTAAATAAACTCCGGGTAGCCACTCTGCCTTCCTGGAAACACGGAGAAGGGAATAGAAAAGAGGAAGGAAGAAACGAATCCTCCCCGAAGCCCATGTGATTTCCCAGGGCAGTCCCTGCTGCTGACTTTCCCGCCACAGCCTGGCTCACCTGTCCCACCCAAGCCGCGTTGCCATCCAGGTGCTCTGTGCCAGCTGCAGGTTCCTGAGGTTGCCCAGTTTCACTATACATCTGTGATTGGTAGTGCTGAGTGGAAGATTCTGGGTAAAGAATCTAAATCTACTCGGTCGTTTCCTGCTGTCGTAAACAAGGTATCATTTTCCTTCATTCACCAGGGAATTCCCCTGACCCTGCTCCAGGTACTCCAAGTTCAGGATAAAGAGAGGACAGGAGGAGAGGATACCTCAGGCCTCTAAGACTTTCATCTAGCCTGTACCTACTTGTTCTAAAAGAACTATTCAAAGTATTAGTTTGGTTTTGCTTTCAAAGCAAAGGATGATGGGTCTTCCCTCCCCCTCCCTAGTCATTCTACCTGCTCTTCAGCATGACCAAAAATAGACCCACAGCTGAGGCTGCCATGGCAACCAAGAAGAGGAAGAGCCCACCTTCCTCTTGTCCAGCAGAGATTAATCTGCCCACAGGCTGAAGACCTGGGGCTGTAGTGTTCTAGCCCCCCTCCCAGCTCAGCCTGCAGGAAGTGCCCCTCAGCTCTGCAGCCACAGGGCTTGCTGCGCATCTCTCCAGAATTCTTGCATCACCCAGCACCTCAGTGCTGTTTAGTTTGTTCTCATTTGTTCCTGCCTATGTCCTCGGCACGTGTGACAGATATGACTCTCTCCACTTTGCAGATGGAAAAATGAGGGCATAGGACTGTGAACTGACTGACCTTAGGTCATCAGCCACTGGGTTCACGTAGAACCACACGCAGAACTCAAGGCTCTGGTCTCCTTACCAGTCCCCGAACTGAAGGAGTAGTTGCTCTCCAGAAATAAGACCCCAGCCTCTGAGATAAACCCGTGAAAGGTTAAGGGAAAATCTGCTGCTCCACCAAAGGACATGGGCTCCTTAGAAGCCCATCTCTACTCGAGCCCAGTACAGCTTCATTTGCCAAGTTTATCAAGATCCTCGGGAAGCAGCGCTGTGTTTATCTGCACCCCGCAGGCCACCACTGTGGAGAAAGCTCTCCACTGGCATGAGGGTCTGCAGGCCCACAGGCCCCTGTTTCATCGTTCAGGAAACCCCAGTGTTGCTAACAAAGCAGGAGATACCACAGCCCCCATAAAGGCTTCCTCTTTCTTCACGTCTTTCTGACCCTTATAAACGTGCTTCCTCTCTCTATGTAAATGTCGTTCAAATGGCACAAGGAGGGTTTTTAATGAGGCCATTAATAGCTAGTCTTTAACAGGCTCTTCTTGGCTTCCTGGTTCAGGAATCAATTCTAATCTAAACAGACACTAATGTCTAGTTACACTGGTATGAGGGCAGACAAATGGGCTTTGTGTGGGGCAGCCACAAAAATGCAGCTTATTCTCACCCCACCAGGCTATGGGGCCAGAGGCAACTTGATAGCAGAATAGTCGTAGGAAATTATGAAGAAACATCTTTCCTCTTATCTCACTACCACTCCGTCGTTAAGCTTCCAGGAAAGACAGAGATGGGGTTTTGTTGGCCTCGCTTTTGCTGACCATTCTAACCAGCTGAAACTTTGAAACTGGACTGGTCAGTTTCACTTTCCATTTTTAGGAAATGTGACTTTCTCTCACCCCTGGCCTAAAAGGCTGTACCTGGCTCTCCAGTATGGTCAGGTTTGGGAAGGAGTGTGACTATCTTCCGTGGTCAGCTTGAAAAAAAGCTAGCACTCCAAATTCTAGGTAATAAATATGGGCCAAAATTAACTCTTTTAACCCAAGAGATGCTGATTGCCCCCTGATTAAAACCTGGGCTGCCGAAGGCAAGACTCTGGACCGCCGAAGGCAAGATAGATCACAGTAACATCTTCTAGCAATACACAGCTACTGAGAGGTCCTGGAAGGGTGTGATGTGAATGACACCAAGAGGCCTGATCCAGCGCCACCTCATCCACTTACTGGGTAGTCATGACCTTTCTAAGCTTCTGTTTCCTTGCCTTTGAAATGAGAGTATTTAGACCTGCCTGCCTGCTACAAAGGTTTTGGGGGGATGAAATGTTAAATTTGCAGAAGCTCTCTGAAAACAGAAAAGCACTGGACAATTTACGTTTGTGCTATTTTTGGCTTTATTCACACACTGCATGAAAGTTCCTATGACATGATTTTCCAAATGGAAATGGATAGTGCATGCCTCTACTCGGCTAGTCCAGAGCTAGCCAGTCAAATGTGACCCAGGAAGTGAGTGTCCAGTGGCCCGGGGATGGTCCAGGTAGCCATGGAGACAGCAGAGAGCCAGCCACCATTAGGAAGGAGCAGCGATCCATGACACTCCAGCACAAAACAGGTCTCCTGCTACCACCAGAGCACCCCTGGTCAGCACGCAGCAGCGAAGGGGGGTGCAGCAAGGTGCTGCAGTGACGCCTGCAAGTCCGGCCACGTCCATGCTCTCAGAGCTGGCAAGGGCAGGTAGTGGAGCAGTGAGCACAAGGCCGCTAACCACGTTCAAACCCCAACTCTGCCAAGTGCCTTTCTGTCTTCCATTTCCCCAAGTGCAAAGTGAAAATAATAGCAGGAGGTCGGTGATAGCAGTATCACCGACCTCCTGCAGTAGCTATAAGTGTATAAGTTAATTCATACAAAATGCCTTAGAAATGATCTGACAAAGGGTAAGAACTAGAGTCATTAGCAATTAGTTCTGTTTATTGTTCTTCCACTAGACTGTGATTTCTTTGAGGACAGATTCCCTGACATTGATCTTGGATCCCCAGAGCCTAGAACATAGTGAGAAATCAATAAATGCTTCTTGCATGAATGGATGAATCGATGAGTGAGATAAGATCAACCAGCTAAGTTACTCGAGGGAGGGGTCTAAACAACGCAGGGCAGACCACCGCAAGCCTTCAACAGTTGAGGCTTTTAGCATGGAGTCTGGAGAGAAACAGGAAACTGTCTAACCCCCCAGTGTAGCTGAGTAGGCTGAACCAAGCTGCCCTGAAAATTCTCCATGATGCACTGCGTTTGTGCAGGTCTTCTGAGATGCAAGTGCTAAAATGAGATTAAGCAAGCAAAGACTTTGTAACCTAACGAGCTGGGTCAAACATGCGGAGAGAGGCTGGGAGAAGCATCAGATGGTCAAGCCTGAACGAGGAGGGGGGAGGGGAGGGAAGGGGAGGAAGCATCGCAGAGCGCCCAGCAGTCTAAGGACAGTCTGAGAGCCTGGCAGGGCCTCCTCCAGTTGACGTGGCCTTTGGTAGAGTCCTGACCTGCCCTGCTTCCCCTGCCATGCTCAGCCCCTAGGTGGGAGCATCTCATGAGCACACTTTGGTCAAATGCCACAACGGATTCAGAGTGTGGCCCGGCAGCCTTGGTCAGTTCCAGTCCTGGCCGCTGGAGTTCTGCCTGGAGCACTCTCACAGCTGCCACATTCATGGTGACCCTTAGACCATGGGGTTTGGAGTCCAAACAATCTAGGCTGATTCCTGGCTGCTGGTTACCTTAGACAAGTCACTCAACCTCTCAAAAGGATTTTCTATCCTTGTAAAATAGAAATCATAATTCCAGCTTTCAGGATTGTTATTATCAAACACTGTCTGACTCCATTACAGGCAGTTTTCATTTCCCTGATTATTATTATTCCAAATGAAATACTTCCATTAGCAACTAGGATGTAAGAACAGCCCCCACTGTTATATGCTTTTATTTGAGTTACATGGGTCTACCACAGGGACACGGGCACAAACCTAGAAACTTCTGGCAGTGTGACAGTATCATACTTCAAACAACCAAACCAGTTTGTCTACAAACGAAAGGTCATCGGGACTTTCCTCATTTGGCTATTTCCTGGAGGGGAGGCCAGGTGGGTTGCATGGTGCCAGAATCCATCACTGGCACAGCCCCCTCCTCTGACCACATGCCATGGTTCACCAGCAGCATCCTCAGCCTGCCCCTGCTCACTGTCTGCCTTTGAAGGATGCTGGTCAAGCAATCTCCCCCGTAGTACAGAACTTTCCAGAGAGACAACTCTTCGCTATATATACATTCTGAACACCTATCCTGAGACTTAGTACTTGTTTCTGTCTCTGTGACCCTAATGCTGAGATTTTCTGTAAACCTCGACCAACCTACTGGTAGCAGTCTTTGCTGGACTCACTGCTGGCTTCTGGACCCGATATCTGCCTGGTATCCCTGTATCCCTTGCTGGAAGAAGTGACAAGGGGCACTGGTTTAGCTGGCTCTGGTATCCCAGCCCTACTGACCCTCCAGCTTTGGTGACAATAATGACTAAAGAAGGAACACTCTTCTCCCCCAACCCCCCCCCACTGCCTCTCCCCCCAACACACACACATACATAAAGAAAACCTGGACAATACACTCTTCTACTACCTCAGTATTTTTTTCTTCTCTACCCTCTTTCCCAGCAGGTCATCAAAAACACACACTGGGATTTCTGGGGGCCTTTTTGCTTTGCAGGAATGACCTTCAGTTTTTCTAACTGAAAAGAGTCAAAATTAAACTAAAATGTATTGATTTTGTTCAATAGTTAACAGCTCTACAAAGTTCACAAAACTACCTTTCAGAATGACATTCTCCACTAAACAGACTTTTCTGGGGAATTTTAGGTTTCTGTGTTGGATGCTGGAAGGCAACTCTTGAGCTACCTGGCTTCAGCCCGAGATGGGAAGCAGAGGAATGAGGAGCGCCACCCTGAGCTGCCTGCGCCCTCCCATCTGCAGAAGAGGCAGGCACTGTCTTAAGTGGACATAAAGCTTCACAGCAGGCAGAGGCTGGACAGCTGGTAGCAGCACTGAACCCGCCTCTCCGTGGGTCTTCTCGGCGCTGGTTCTCCTAGCTAGGCTGGAGACGCACCAGGCATCCTGACACCAGCCTCACTCAGTCTAGGAGAGAGAATTCCCTCACCAGGAAGACACTCTGGTTAAGCCCTCCACCACCTCCACCGCACATACAAATACTTACAAACTGAGCAGTTAGCCTCACTGCATCAACTTGCCTCTCATTTACACTTATCTTCTCACAAACTGAAAAACCAGTTAATATGGCAAGTCCAAATTCTTAAAAAGTCACACCCTGAAGCAAACCTGGGTCTTCTTAATTTCTCTCTTGAGGTCAATGATCCTTTCACCACTTGTTTCAACCCCAAACATTCCTCGGTCACTTCTTCCCCCCCCCCCCCCCCCCCCCCCCCCCCCCGCCACAGTTGTCCACCTTGTTAAAGAGAGGACAATGCAATGTGATCTCAGGGTCCTGTCCAGCCCTGACTCTGTAAATGACTTTCCACCAGCCTTGCCAACCAACTACATTCTCACTGAGCACAAAAAGGTGCCTGTGGGAAATTCTGCCCAAGAAGCCAGCTTGGTTGTGTGTCCAGCAAGACACTCACAGGGAGAGCACACTTTCTGGTTCAAGGTCCAGAGTGTCAGATCAAAACACTTTCCACTGTTGCCTTCTATCTACTTATTGGAACCACTAGAAAACTAATCAACACGCAATCAGAATCAAGAAAACTCTATCCCAACCAACTGGTGTTTTCTCAGCGGGAGGCAAGTGTTTGCAAACGTCCAGCGAGAGTGATGATGCCGTATGAGGACATCGTGCAGCTCTTAGAGCCGGCAGTAATCTATTGTAATTTTACATTTATCAATTTTAGACTACTCTTTCTGTAATATGACCCACAGGAAGGGGGTGTTTGGCAAAAGGGAGTGTGTGTTGAAAAGCACTTCCGTGTGACTTTTGGCAGCTTTTTGTCTTTCTCCCACACTCTCGTCAGCTTCTGTGCCCCTCCTGGTAATAGCCCACAATCCGCAAGCCCCTGCTCTTTTTCAGTTTTCCTCTCTATGCTGTTGCAGTCCCTTTGAATGCTGGGTTTTGCAAACCCAGCCGTCACAACATGGTTTATTTCCTCTATGGTCAGGGTTCAACAATCTTCCAAAAGCAGGGGCGTCAGACACAGACCACCCCCCCCACCCCCGCCCCGATTGGAGAAGGAGGAGAATGACACACTTCTATGAAGTGGACAAGGGCACCTGGAAGGCTCTCGTGCACAAAAACCTCCCCCACCTCCACACTCTACTAAGAAAAGCTTTGTCTGAGTTATCACAATGGAGGTAATGCAAATGCCCTGGGTAAAGTTTCAACTTTGTGATCACTCACACCTTACTGAGAATTATTTTTGAATCTTAGATCATCAGGGTTTGAAGGGAACTTAAGAATAATTGAGAGCAAAATGGCACTTAACATTTTTTAAAAAAAATCTTGGTCAACTTCCATTGGAACATTCAGGAAAGCACTACCAATGGGGCCTTTCAGTTATCTAGGAAAGCTCATCCTTATCTTCAGCCCAACCCTGAAGAATCTGTTAATATGGTTCTACTGCAAATAAAAGAAATCCTAGTGCAAAATGCCTTAGACAATACAGTCATTTACCTCTCAGAGTCAGCCGTTGGGTGGGTTTGGGGGCGGACTGAGGTAAGGATTCAGCAGCCTCCGGAAAGCCCCGGCTTCTTTCCATCTCTGTTCTAGCATGTTCAGCTTGAGCTCAGTCTCAGGCTGGTAGCTGTGGCTGTGGCAGCTGCAGCTCCACAAGGTCCAGAGGAAAAAGAGGAAAGTAGTCCTCCAAGCATGGACTATATACTCTGCCTTCAACTCTGGCTGTTCCAATGTGTCACATGTACCTGTCAGCCATGTACTCACCGACTCCATTAATCATCGGGATGGAAAGAATGTCGGAGCTGCGACCATCGTGTCTATCATTCCTGCCTCCCAGGAACCTTGTCTTTAAGGGGCTCTCTGCCTTACCCTGTAATGGAGACCACGCTCACAATCCTTTCTGCAGTCTTGCTCGTCCATTTTCCAAACTCTCTGGCTATCCCTTTCTAGACTTTATTCAGTCCATTTCCTCCAAAAAAAGGTGCACCGGAAAGGAAACACAGTTCTTTGTAGCATATAATGAAAGTATAATATTCTAAGACTGGGAGCATTGTTTTTAATTAGCACAGTTTAAATTGTAATAGCTTTTAGGGATAATATCACCCTGCTGGTTTCTTATCTAGCAAGTTGTCAACTGTAACCTGCAGTTCATTTTCTCAAGTTAATGCCATGCTGGATTTTTGCCATGCAGCACTAGTTGAATTGCTTCTATGGACCTAAGAGCAGAATTTAAGATTATCCCTATTGAACTAGATCAATAAAACTTTGAATAATGCTGCCCAACTATCTACAAATGTCAGCCATCTATACATCACAGACTGGAAGGCCTAAACAGTAGAAGCCTGTTTTCTCAGTTTGGAGGGCTAGAAGTCCAAGATCAACATGTCAACAGGTTTGGTTGCTTCTGGAGCCTTTCTCCTTGGCTTGCTTCTTGTCCTCACATGATCTATCCTCTGTACACACACTTGCCCAAGTCCTAATCTCCTCTTCTTACAAGGATACCAGCCAAACTGGGTTAGGACCCTCTCCAATGGCCTCACCTGAACCTTAATTACCCTTTTAAAGACTGTATCTCCAAATACAGTCAAATTCTGAGAAATGAGGGGTTCAGATTTTAACATGAACTTTGTTGGAGGCAAATTTGATGTCTGATTTTTGTATATACCTCAAAGTCAAAGAATAAACTGAACAGCAAATCCAAAACTGGAGTCTCTGGCATTCCACCAGGCACTCCTTTGAGGATGAACCATGCTAGAATAATGTCAGCCACTTGGAAGAGGAGATTTTGACTAGGTTTAGGAGACTGGTGAAGAGAAAGATTTTTCTGGAAACTAGTTAAACAAAAGGAGGGCTCGACTAGGGTGTCTCCATGGTCCGTCTGAGTAGCTCTGAATATGAAGGTGCGGCACCACAGAGCTGCTGAGCAGTGAGTTACATGGGAAAGGCTAATTAAAGGGGCTAGCAGGTTACGTAAGAGCCAGTTTGGCTCTTCCTGGGCTTACTTAGCACGTGGGTAGTGGCAACTTGCACTGGGATTCTGAAAATTACTGTGAGAGCCCACAGTATGGGTTGCCCATGGCTGACTTCTCTGCTTGGGCCTGCAATTAGCCAAGTGGACAGTGATGACTTGGCATTTTGTCCAGACACTTGAAGGCCTAATTTCTGTGGATGGAAAACGGAAATGGATGAATAGAAAACAATCAGTATGCTTTCTCACTCTGTTGCATTTTAAAAACTACACATAAACAAATTATAAAGAATAAATATATAAAACTCTGAAGGAGCTACTATTAAAGCAACTACACATAAATACTAAGGAATTAAGTAGACAGCACTAAAGAGTAAGCTATCAGTAAATACCTGCTCCTAATTAGTTCTATTACTCACTGATCCTTCATGGTTTCTTCTTTAATTTAAAAGGTAAAAGTCTGCTCTCCACATGGATTCACAAGTCCATTGCCTAAAACTTTAGAGAAATGGTGATTTTTTTTGTTTGTTTTTGTTTTTTTTTTTTAAAGATTTATCTATTTATGCACACAGAACTAGCGTATAGGCAAGAGGCACAGGGGTGGTGAGAGACTTCACCAGAGACAGAGTGGGGAGCAGAACAGGCCGACTGACGAAGTACACTGCTGAGGGGAGCAGCTGGCGGGTCAGGAGAGGTCTGTCGCGCCATGTGGATCACCTCCAGGGCAGACGGGGATCGAACTCATGCTGCAGTGGCTTTAGCTTCTTAGTGCTGTGCTTTAACCCGCTGCGCCACCAGGGAGGGCCCGAAATGGTGATGTTTTATATGAACTCCTCAGCCATATTTTTTTTGCTTCTTGCTACTAAGAGCAAGCCTCAAAAGACGGAAAATGTGGCTGGAGGGTCTTCAAAGTTCACTCTGCCCAGCGCTTACATCTGATGTTTGAATATTCTTTCTCTCAGCCAAACCAGTAAAACTGATATGGGGAGTTCACCTTTGCAAGAACTATCTTCTTTTTGTGGAAGCACCCTCTCTTCAGTTTTCTCAAAAAGAAAAAAAAAGAAAGAAAAAACTATGAAGGGAAAAGAGGAACATTTTTTGTTTCCTATTCTAATTTGCTCTGCCTTGGTCACTGTTACGAGATCAAGTCTGTGCTGACATTATACCCAGAGAACTGTGTGACCTCATCCGTTTTTTTCTCTTTGTCTCCATTAATAGATGATTTTTAGATACCTCACCAGCTGACACCAAGCCTTATCTCTGCTCTGTAATCAAAACCTTAGCAGGGTTTAAGGTAAACTGAAATTTACATTCAATCATTACCATAGCAACCATAGCACAGAATTAGATACAACTTTTCTCCCTCTGGTAAAATTGACTTTTTTTTTAACAGAGCTACTTTTTTTCTTCAGTTGCAAATCCAAGCTATTCAGAAGATAACCATTAAAAATCTATTTTTAAAAACAACATTGAAGAGACTGTAACAAGCTTCTAAAAACAGACATTTGAAGTGGTTTCTAGACAGTTAGCACTATATACTTCCTCCCTCAATTGTGACCATCCATTACTAAAGTCTTCAAGATTCAGCTGAAAGCTGGGAATTGCTAAAAATCAGAATAAGCTTTGCTTGTCTGAGTGCCAACCCTTGAAATGTACCCCCAGATTATGACCCTGAACTAGGATGGAAGACTGCTGATTTCAAGAAGGATATTTGTGTCATGTTTTAGAAAATAAAATAAAGCAAAATTCCACTTGACTATTCAATGTGCAATTGCCAACAGATCTAAAGTTGTTAAGATTCACCTATGGACAACAGAAGATCTATTCAATCACAAATATGGCTCAAGGTCGCCTGGGGATCTGCAAAGGTAATGGAGAATATCCTTTAGAAAAAAAGAGGATCACCCCTTTCCCAAAGAGGTCTGATTTTTTCTTATTCTAGAGTAGGAAGCCACAAGAGAGGTCCTAGGTATTTACAGCTGAAGGAAATGTATTTCAGATTTTAAAAAGGCAAGGAAGGAGAGCTTTATAGAGTTTTACCATGCCAAAATCTGTGACACTAACCTCACTAACAAATCAAGGCACACCCATCTCCTCACGTTATGAGTCTCATTCCCTCACTACTGACAGTCCCAGAAAGTGGGCAATGTGGTTATATTGACAATTGTGACAATGAAGTTAAATCACTTTCCATAAGCTAAATAATTTAACCTTGCTTATTTAAAGCCAATTATAGTGTAGTAATATGCCAAGCAACTGCAATAGTTCACTTATTTATTCATCAAGTATTTATTGTGCACTAGATGCCACCATATGCTGAGAGCTGAGACTCATAAAGATGAGTCAGGTTTCACATGAGAATGCTAGGTCTTTACTTCTCTAAGTCCATAGTATGGCAGATGCTTTATATCAAAATGTCAGGGAAATCTTAATGCATTTTCTCAGAATGAACATGTAGATGTGTCTAGAGATAGGAGCTGATGCCTCCCAGGGCTGCCCAATCTGGACTGAGGGCCAATAATGCCCTTTGTTATCACTGAGACCTGGCAGACCTCACCGGAGGATATTCATTTTGAGATTCTGAAAATGCCTGACTTATTCCCAATACACTGGAACCAGATGGAGCTATGGCCAAATTCTACTCAATGATAAGGAAGGCTACCCCAAATGGAGCTCCCAGTCTGTTGTGGTGAAAGTCAAGAAAAGGGAGCTCTTGAAAGTTCTCAGTAATTCTTTTCCATTCAAGATCATTGTCATAGCTTTTTAGGCACTGTGAACAAGGGTGTGGTGGGATAGGAGAACCAGTTGTTGTTGTTTTTACACTGACTTTATTTCATGCATACAGAACTGGGGTACATGCCAGAGGTGTAGGGGCAGTGAGAGGATTCACCAGAGATAGTGGGGAGCAGAACAGGCAGACTGGCGAAGCACACTGCTGAGGGAAGCAGCAGGTGGGTCAGGGGAGGTCTGCCGTGCCATGTGGGTCACCCCAGGGCCAGGATCAAACTCACACTGGAGCAGCTGTGCTGAAGTGCTTTAACCGGCTATGCCACCATAGAGGGCCTGTAGAAATGTTTTTTTTAACTAGTTGCCGAATATATATATAAAAATAAAAAGTCTTACATATTATCTAAATCAGGAGAGGTGCTAGACCAGGAATGGAATGCTGGTTTCCTCTCAAGTGCCAGCCCCACAGGAATGGAGGTAGATACCTAGAGCACTGTGGGAGGCCAGTGATGAGGTCAGTCCCAGCCCAGTGAGAAAAGATGCCTGTATCCACTTACAAAGTTGGGTCTGTGAGCAGGAGGCCTGCACTGTACAGTATATCCACCGGCCTGCACTGTGACAGAGGGAGAGAAGGGAGACACATCCACCTGGGAGAGTGTGCAGAATAATCATAAAGGAAACCCCAGTGCATGAAAGACCAACGGACCCATGTAGCAACGTTAAGGAAAATCTGAGGCACAACTGGTAGAGCCGAAGCAAGAATGCGTACCTTCATATAACTGCAAAAGATAAGAGCCAACCACGTTAAGATAAAAGCCAGTATAATCCACATTGCAGAAAACACACCAAGAAGTATAAAAAGTGGGAAACCAAAATAGGATCAGAAAAACCGGAAATCAGAGCCTTTAAGGCGACATCCTCTGACAGCTGTTAGTTGCCAATTAGCAAATAAGGTAAGGATAAGGTTCAAATCCTTTCCTGAGTTAAAAAGCCTAACATATGTCTTGCAACTAACTGCGGAGTTCTTAGCTTTTTGTTTCTTTTTTGCTTTTTTAATAGATCAGTAAAAAGATCACAATCTCCCCAGCACAACCTACTGATAATGTTGCAGACATGTGGCTTTTGTGGTCAAAGGAAGCAAAGAATGTCACATTGAGTTTCTTAGGGCTGTAGACTTACTCTTTTGAAAAATAGAAATAAATATATCCACAAAAGCCACATAATTCACCTTGTGATTTATTTATATCTTGATTTTTTTTTTTTAGAGTTTTTTACACGACCACTGTCGAAACTAATATGTTCCCAGTGTGGCCTTTGAGTGGTCATTAAACTCAAGATGTAGAGACCTATCAATGCAGTAGTGACTCATAGCTGCGGAACATGTAGCGCACAGAATGCTGTGCCACCCGTCCTACAGTGATTCTCTCGTTTCATCTTGCTCTGTCATTATCTACATTTGCAGAGAGGTCCGGGAACATTAGGTTACTTTCCCAGTGGCCCTTGGAGCCCAAGTTTTCCTCCTGAGATCCTCGTCTCAACACTGCATTCAGTGGCTCTTCATGACTCTGGGTTCCCAGTCCCACTGAGCCCCAAAGGCCTTTATCAGGACCATATATTTTGGTTTTGATAAAAAACCAACTATTTTAAAAATAGTTGTAAAAATCATGTTTGCCATATATTTGAACCCCATTTTTTTGTAAATATTTACTTTTCTGCATCTCCAAACCTCCCCAACTCTGTTCTGTGCCCCCAAAACTCCCCAACTCTGTAGCAAGGAAGAGTATAGATGGCAAGAAAGGCTTCTGACTGTCCTCTCCAAAGCTCTCCAAAGCTAGGCTGACTACAGGCAGTGGACTCTGGGTCTCCTGCAATGGGAATAACTGCCTCTCTTCCTCATCCCCTGTGCTGAGGGAACTGTCATAACTGACCGGCTTTCAGGAACAAAGAGTTTATTGAGCACTTACTATGTGTCAGACACTAAACTAGACAGTGCAATGACCCACCTGGATGTCTTTCGTTTTGCGGCTTGCTTTCTAACTTAGCTCATCTACAGCTGTCTGCTCATTTATCTTCTTGCTTCAGTTTTCAAAGACCTCCCAATCTTTGGGTCATGGAGATCTAAACACTCAAATGACTCCAGAGCAAAGACAAAAAGATCAACAGGAGAAGGCCTACTATGTTCACCATGGAAAAGGGCAGGAAAGCTACAAGAGCCAGCTTTCCAAAATGGGTGCTCCAAGGTGCAAGGTCCAGGAATCAGAGAGGCACCATTCAGGACATATCACCAAGAAGTTACTAGACTTATGGAATTAATTTCCTCCAGGAAAGGCTAACAAAAAGTTACCAATTATTTATTTTTTTAAAGTATTGGTTTGCAGGCCCATAACTAAGACAAATGTCCTAAACTAAAATATGCAGCAGGTCAGACTCTGGGGCTTGAGACAAGGAAGGGCGCTGAGAAGTCTGGGTTTAGAGGTCGCCACATACACACATGTTAACCACAGGAGCTGCACATTTACCTGTCTGGGGTAATGTTGGGGACATGCATAGGTTTTGTTCAGAAGTCAGAATGATTTTCTACTAGCAAAGAAAAAATCTAAGGAATACTCCAATAAAACTGCAGAAGTTAGCAAGGGCTAGTGGTAGAGAGCTTTGAGCTGTCATGTTATGGAGTCTGGACTTTATTCAATCATCAATCCTTCCACTGGGTTTCAGGAAAGTCATTCTGTCAGTCTGGTGGGGAATGGACAGGAGAGGTATGAGTGGAAACAGGACCAATTAGAAAGCAGTTGTCCTGGAGATAGATTTAAGAAGCCAGCTGTAAAAAGCAAAATCTATATAATAATGTAGTTCAATTAAAAACATCTGTATATTTAACAATGCACAAAAAAGGATCAATGAATTAAAAAATCAATTTTCAGGATAATATATACACAGTGATTTTAATTAGAGTGAATAAATGATTGTGGATATTATGAAGTCACAAAAATGGCCTGAAGGATACACACCAAAATGCTTATGGTAGTTAGAGAAGAAAATGAGGTCCTGGGGAAGCTGGCAAGTATTTTCAATTTTCCTTCCTTTATAGAAGTCTGATTGTTAGGGGAAAAAATTATAAAAGGCACGTATTAACTTTATATAATTTTGGGGGGAGCTCTCAGAGCTTGTTTGGAGGCTCTAGCGGGGGAGCACGGCTACTCATG
The DNA here is from genome assembly GCF_000260355.1 of Condylura cristata. Lineage (NCBI taxonomy): Eukaryota > Metazoa > Chordata > Mammalia > Eulipotyphla > Talpidae > Condylura > Condylura cristata. The sequence goes on along the minus strand of NW_004567112.1, from coordinate 20,788,255 downwards.
TACCTTTGACAGGAGAAGAACGTTCGGCTTTTTCAGGAAGGCAGCCTCCTCACTGGGAATACAACGGACCCTGGTGGAGGACCCTGGTGGCCGGCAGTGGGAGCACTTGGGTCACTACACCTGAGTGGGGAATCAATCCCACACCATCAAAACACTAGCAAGCATGTAGAATAATAGTACTACAGTAACAACTTTTTAAAAAATATATTTTAAACATAATTTGTAAGGAAATTCTAAAAGTAGAAGATTGTCACCATGTAAAAGATTGCCATACAGTTTCTGTCCCAAGAAATGATTAGGGCTTAAAACCAAACCAGCAGCAGAAAGGTGGAGGGTGGAGGCAAAGTCAGTACACAGAGGTTGACAAAAAACCTCAATGTAAGGTGTGGGGCTAGGGGTGATGTGTTCCCACTTATCATTTCAGTTCTATTTTCTGATATTTCTGTGAGGTGTGCATTTCACAAGTAGGGCCTGGGAGAGCCTTGCCCTCCTCCTCAGAGCTGATTACCAAAACCAGGTCTAGAACTAGTCAGCCCCCTAGCTCCAGGCTTAGACCTAGCACTTCTGTCAGCTGGGTCCTTCTAAGCAGCTAATCGGATGCGTGGTAGGACCTAGGGCACTAGTTCTCACAGCACAGGGTGAGCCATGGGAGACCAGCGAGGCTGAAACCTGCCCCACCTTGTGTGTTAAGTCCAGATATTGACACTGGACATTAACCAACGAACGGCCACAGGCAACTGAGCTCATGAGGATTCTTGAGAACAGAGCCTGTGTTTGCTATAGAATCTGCAATGCCTCTGCAGCATTTAATATAGCACCAAGTCCTCATAAAATATCGAGTGGGGGGTTAGTAAATATATATTAGTGGGAGGGCAGCAGAAGCACCTGAAGCAAATATGAAACTGCACTTGATTCTTTATTTAGACCATGGGAGTTCTGAAAGCACTGTTTCCTCGACAATTCGGGATGCTGGCAGCTAGTACACATTTGTGACAGATAATGAGTAAGACCCTACCAAAAAAGTCATTTAATCACAGTCATAGAACTGGTTCAGCTGAAAAGTAACCTTGACATCTGTGCTCCAAGACTTCAACCAAATGGTCAAACAACCAAATAGCATTGACAAGCATCTCTGGGCATTCACATGTGCGAAGCACAGCGGAGAATTCTATGGACGTAAAACCACATTGGTCGTCTCCTAGGGAATTTACTAGTTAGCTCGGGGACTGATTAGACAAATGAGGGCTACCTAGGGAAGTCCTGTGAATGAATTCCACAGGAGTTCAGAAATAGGAGAAAAAATATGAATATAGAAATCTAAAGAGGGGTGACTTGGGTTGTAGGATAAAAGATAAACAGAAAAGGATGGGTATCCCTCCCACCCAGCCTCTTAAAAACATAATGGCACTTCACAGTACCCACTAAAGCACCCAGAGGCATCCAGCTCCTCACCCCCCAGCACAGGATGGCTGCTTGGTCAGGACTATTCCATGTGCTGGGGCTGAATAGAGATCTAGGGACAAACAACCCAGCCCCATCCCAACACCTCTTGACATTTCCAGGGTTTACCCAGTAGGCAATATTGCACATCAGGGTCTTTGTTCATCTGGTCAACCACACTTTTCCCCACCTTCAGCAGAGATGAGGCCTCATAAAAACCTTTCACTTCTGGGGTACATGACTACTGGAAGTAAAGGGGAGTTAGTGATAAGAATCAAAGAGCAAGAATAAGATGTCAGATGCTATCTCAATAAAATACTCACTGAGTCTATGGAAATTTACTATATTTCATCAGAAAATCTGTGTGTAATGTGGGTTCCCTTTCTCACTTAAGTGGATCTGTCTACATTTAGGTCTATGTCCAACTGACATTGGGGGGAAAGACTCCCCAAGAAAATAGGGTCAGCCCAGCAGCTGAGCTGAAACTATCTCTCCAAGTGTCATGTGATTGTATCACTGCCCCAACCAAGAAAGAGTCCCCCCAATGAGAGAGCACAGCCCCTTTATCTTGACATTGAAGGTCCTTGTCCCACTGAGTCAAGCTGATCTTTCGTATCTTTGTCCCCACTGACCCAGGAGCAAACACCCCCTGTGCTTGTCCATGAGTTCCTGGGAGGTCGTTTCCTCCCATTCCACCAAGATTTCTGAAAACCCACCCTCACTTCACTGCTATCTCCTCCATCAAGTTTTCCACTGATAATGCTTTGTTTTTTGAAGTCAACCTGCAAGCCCATCCCATAGCAGCCTATTTTACTTTCCTGTACCACATTCAGCAGGTACTTGTCTCCCTCTTCCTCCATCCACAGCTAAACACAAGTCATTCTGCTTTCACTTCCGTCCTGTTCCTGCCTCTCTTCAGCTCAGCCCCACATCACCTCCCCCTGAAAGATGCAGAGCCTCGGTCCTGCCCACTTAGCCACCAGACTGAACTTACTGGAAATCAATTCTAATGTCAGACCCACACTCTCAGACCTTCAATATCTGCCCTCATCTTCAGAACAGAGCTTGAACTGTTTGAATAAATATGAGGCCTTTCGGCATCTGATCTCCCCTCCAGTCTTTCCTGAAAAGCTATAGGACACAGTCCTCAAATTTCTGTACATCAGGAACCATACAGTCCTTGTTAAAACATATATTCAGGCCCTCCCTGGTGGTACAGCGGGTTAGAGCACAGCACTGAGAAGCTGAAGCCACTTCTGCATGAGTTCGATTCCTGCCTGCTCTGGAGGTGACCACATGGTGGGCAGACCTCTCCTGACCCCCCGATGCTCCCCTCAGCAGTGTACTTCATAGACCTGCCTGTTCTGCTCCCCACTCTGTCTCTGGTCTCACCACCCCTGAGCCTCTGGCCTGTACCCCAGTTCTGTATGTATAAATAAATAAATCTTTAAAAAAAAAACATATATTCAGTTCACTGGGTAACTGGGAGGACCCAGAAACATAAATATTTACAAAAAAAATATGGGGTTCAAATATATGGCAAACATGATTTTTACAAAGATACAAAATTCAAAATAGTTGGTTTTTTATCAAAACCAAAAATATATGGTGGTCCTGATGCAGGCCTTTGGGGCTCAATGGGACTGGGAACCCGGAGTCATGAAGAGCCGCTGAGTGCAGTGTTGAGACGAGGATCTCAGGAGGAAAACTCGGGCTCCAAGGGTCACTGGGAAAGTAACCTAATGTTCCCGGACCTCTCTGCAAATGTAGATTATGACAGAGCAAGATGAAACAAGAGAATCACTGTAGAATGGGTGGCACAGCATTCAGTCCAGAGCACGTTCTGCAACTGTGAGCCACTACTGCTGCTGCCACAGTTAGCAGTGGCCGTGCTGCTATTATTAGAAAGAAGCTGGAGTTCTGAACTTACGGCATCTCTGGGTTGGAAAGGACTTTAAGGCCCCTTCCTCAGCGTCACTGGCAGATATTTATCCACCTTGCCGAAGGCTTCGCCCGAGGGCCTGTGGCCACGGTGACCTCCCGAGACAGCCTGCTCCATTGTTAAGCCACCCCAGGCATGAACATTCTGCATTAAATCTAGTAGAATTCTGCACATCAGTCACTACTGTCCATGCATCCAAATCCTATGGAGCATGGCAAAACACTATGCTTATAACATATAATAGTTCAGACGTTTGAAGGCAATTATGTATTTTCTTAATCATTTTTCTTCTAGGATGGCAATAAAGTACCATGGATGAACTTTGAGTTCAGAGTCGGAGGCCTGAGTTTTGGTCTGTAACTAGCCGGGTGTCTGTGGGCAAATCATTTGATGATGCTGGGCCTCAGTTCCACTCTGGTCCCAGATCCCATAATTCCACAGTGGACACCCTAAGTTTTTCCTTCCACTCCTCAGGTTTCTGGATTCCACTTGTGCCAGTGGTATTCTCCATGGCTTGACAAAAGCAGCACAGCAAACCCCACCCCTTTGGGAAAGTTTCTGATCCTTCCACTTTCACCGAGTAGTTTGAATCAAAGCTGCCAAATTTGTAGAAATTTCACATCCCAGACTACCAACATAGGCCATTTGTAGTCTTCCAATGCCCTTGTCACAGTTAATTGACCTACAACTGGCCCATGACCCAAATTCAACTAATCAGAACCTACCTCATATCCCCCACCACCACTCACTCCCTGGGATTTAAAAATTTTAGACCAGAAAAAAAAAAAAAAACAAGTATCAATTCCTCTCAAGCTGGAATTGGAAGGAAGCGTATCCACTCCTAGGGGCTGAAATTCTCAGTGATGACTCATTGGAGAATGACCCCAACGTGCAGAGAGACAACATGCAGAGAGAAAGGAGAAGTGGAAAGGTTCAGTTCTTGCTTCCAGGTCATCTCTGGGCACCAGAGGTGCTCCACGCCCCACCCCCCGCCATGGCTCATTCTTCCTTTGCCCGAGTTGAGGTTCTCTCTTTCCAAACAAATCCAGAGCAACACAGTCACCTTGGGAAGCAGGCTTCAAGTGGGAATGTTGCTGGCTTTCCTAGCTTCACAACTCTGCATATTTTCTAATAAAATACTTCTTTACAAAATTGGTTACCACTTAAATATCTCTGCTGCTTAATTTTGGTGTTTAGTCTCACCCACAAAGTCATGTTTTTACTGCTAGTTCTCCCCCAAACTGAAGATATTTCCATAATGAACTATAAATGTAATATGATTTGGTTATACAAGGTAATTCTAGATTTTGCAAAAGATACAAAATTTTATGAAGTTGATGAAAATGATGTTGGAAAACAATTCGAATGGCAAGTAAAGCGTGGTAGTTGTCAGCTTACCTGCTGAGTGGGAGCAGGTGCACAGAGACGCTGACCAGCAAGCAAAAGGGCAGGATAATGCTGTATACCTGAAACTTAACGCAATGTTGGAAGCCACTGTTACTTCCACGAAAAATGTATTTAAAAATAAAACAAATAATAGGAATATATAATGATTGAGAGGAGGCTTTGGAAATCTGGGTTTTTAAGAAGTCAAATGTGAACGAAGGACTGTTATCTTAAGTTAATATAAAAATGTGTCAGGAAAATGTACTCAGCCCCTTCTACACAGCACCTAACAACAGTTGGTTCAGTCTCTAAGAACCAGCATACAAAAAATAGCAGATAGCTGAAATAATCAAAACTATTAATACAATCAAAGAAATTAATTTTACTTTTCAAAATAAGTCCCAATCTTTTTTTTTTTAGTATTTATTATAAAGTTTTCACCTTCCTTAAATGCACCCAGAGCAGCTGACTGTTCCCTGGGATCAGCTATCTTTGAATGATGAGGGTCACCTGCACTTACACTGACCCTTTACTGCATCTTTCATTGTTCCTTGTCTTGTTCACTGTGAAACACAGAAAATCCTTACCCCTCTGCTTTCAAAAAATCTGAAGACAGTTTCCATAGTTCCAGTGAAACTGTTTTTCTCCACAAGCTATTTCTTTCCACCGTTTATCACTGAACAGAAGTTAAAACCCCCTTTGCTCCATTCAGTCATTCAGTTATTGACTGAGGGCATACAATGTGCACAACACTGGTCTGGGCGTTAGGGATCCAGAAGTGAGGTTTATATTCTATTGAAGGAACAATAAATGAAATGAATGAGTGAATGAACGGGCAGAAGGTTGTGGATGGATGGATGGGCGGGTGGATGCATGTCTGACTGTGCCTCCCATTTAACTCTCCAGGGGAGCTGACCAATGCAGGGTGAAGGAGGGACCTCTCGTTTAACACCAATACATCTGTCATAAATCTTCATGTCAAGTCACATTTATCTTTTTTTTTTTTTTTAAGATTTATTTATTTATTCATACAGAACTGGGGTACAGGCCAGAGGCTCAGGGGCGGTGAGAGGCTTCACCAGAGACAGAGTGGGGAGCAGAACAGGCAGATCTACGTAGTACACTGCTGAGGGAAGCAGCGGGCGGGTCAGAAGAGGTCTGGCTCGCCATGTGGTCTCCTCCGGGGCAGGCGGCAGGCGGCAGGCGGGAATCGAACTCATGCGGAAGTGGCTTCAGATTCTCAGTGCTGTGCTTTAACCCACTGTGCCACCAGGGAGGGCCCACATTTATCTTTTTATGCAGGTAAGATTACTCAGTTGACATTGTTTAGCTTGCCTCCAACTAAAAACCATCAGATCTTGCAAATGCTACTCTTAAAATATATAATCTAGCCCTTCATTCTCTTCTTGTACAACTGTTCAATTATTTTTTTTGGACCCTGAACAAGATTTTATATTGATCCTTATTAATTTTCAGCTTATTTTTAGCCCATCCAGCCATTAACATATGTTTAGATAAACTAAAATGTGAAACTTTCAAATATAAATTCACTAATAGAAATGCGTTAGCATCACTGCTGTCTACAAACTTAAGAAGCAAAATGCCTATTTTATTTGTGCTCATTTCCACAACACACACTGAATTTGGAACAATACAGAGAAGACTGGCATAGTCTCTACATGAAGATGACAGACAAATTCGTGACGCACTCCATATTTTAAGTAAGTAATTTAATAAAGTGCTGGAATAAAGACACTCTAAAATTATTGACCATGCTAGTGATTTCTCTGAGAAAATTACTGCCTTTCTAAAAACCAGAGCTAACCTGGGCTCTATGTCGTCATTAAATAGTATGTGCTAATGGGCTAAACTTCTATCTTAACTACAAGCCACGGCTTTTCTTCTCTTTTCCAAAATGGATGCTCAGGAAACTCATTCTTCCCTTAGTGGATATTTGTTGACTTACAAACATGAATTAATAATCTCAGTCACTAATTATGTAATACTATGAGACTCCTCTAGATCTTACTTTGCCTATTTTAAAACAAAGGGTCAGACATTCCCAAAGTTTCCTTTTCTAGAAATGTTACTATTCTAGATTTCCATCTTGTTTACTCAGTGGTTCCCTTGCTCTGTTTTCCCATCACACATTCTAGAGCTAGATTGTTTCCAGAGTATGGGCAAGTCATAATCACATGGACACCATGGACCACAGAAGGGGTTGAGGTGAAACAAGGTTGAAGGGTTTCTATAACCTTTGGGATTCTGAATTCAAAATGACCATGAAATAAAAATAAGTATGCAGGCTACCATATTAGGGATTATATTTGAGCATTATAATTTTCCCTGAAAAACTCTGGAGGTGAAAATGTTTTATGATCAGAAGCAAAGATTTCTCTGGCAATAAACCAAGGCTTTGAGAAATGATATTCAGAAAGTTTTAGAGAATCAAAGTGGGGGGCCTCCCTGATGGTGCAATGGGTTAATGGGTAAAAGCACAACACTGCAAGTGTTACATGGCCTCTTCAGTGCGAGTTCAGTCCCTGGCCCCAGAGCTGACCCACACGGCCCTGCAGACCTCTCCTGACCCGCCCGCTGCTCCACTCAGCAGTGTACTTCGTCCATCTGCCTTTTCTGCTTCCCACTCTGTCTCTGGTGAATCCTCTCACCGGCGCCTGCACCTCTGGCCTGCACCTCAGTGCTATATGCATAAATAAATAAATCTTTAAAAAAAAATAATAATCAAAGGAGGAATCTGTTTCAGAACAAGTAACAGGTTGACTCCATTTGGGATGCTGAATCCTGCATCCAGAAATGTTTTCCCACATTTCACAAACTCAAAGAAAAAAAAAAAAATGAGTCAATAGCTAACACCAATACAATTGTATCCAGTAAATTTAATGGAATGTCTGTCTTACTGCAGATTGTAACCTTAGCCTCAAACACTGGTGATACATGTAAAAGGAAGCTTATTTTAGTCCACTTTAAAAGTAAACACTTTCAGATTAAAAAAGGATTGAAATCGGATCCAGTAAGATGGCGGCAGAGTGAAGAAGCCGAAATCATTAAATCCAGCCTCACACAGGAATATAAGACTAAAAATGGACTGTAGACTTACATACTACGAGTCTCAACCCAAATGAGAGCACCATGCACTCACTAGAAGAAGATAACTGAGGGAGACTCAGCGATTGGGGAGCTGCACTAGGGATCTCCAATCTGGAGAGAAGGAGGGAGACACTGCTGTTAGCCCAGGCCCTGCTAAAGCCCTGAGGTAAACTGAGACAACTTAGCTTGGTGAGTGGAACCCAAGCACCGGGAAAGACTGCAGCTCCGACCCAGCAGTGCCCAGGTGCCCAGGTGCTAGGAAATGCTGCAGACGGGTTGCTGTTCTTCACCCCACCCCGATAAAGCCCTAGAGATAAACTAAGACAACTCAGCTCAGCCCAGCTCCAGGGAGACCTACAACACTTCTAAAGCACTCCACCTCTCATGGCACATCCAAGCATGGGGGAACCCTGGACAGCTGAAGGCTACAAAGAGCAACAGGCACCTTCCAGAGACAAGGACTCAACATGTTACTGGGAGAGGCTGAACACCACAAGAGACCCCCTGACTGTTACAGGCTGAGACAACAGACACAGTTCCACACAGTGGGGGCTGGAAAAATAGGAGATATTGAAACAAAGCATAACTCAGAATATCCTCCACAACTGAAGTGTGGAGGTGTCAGAAAGAACATCCAGAAAAAACGCTGGTCAATAATGGCAACACCGTTGTCAGCGAACAGAAAGCATTAGAAAATACACGACAGGGAAAAGAAGACAAACAAATACCCAAGCAAGTCCACAAGGGAAAATTTCACCACAAAAAGTAAGCATTTTCATTTCAGTACCAGCCTTCCTCTACTTCCTGTGTTATCAGATGTTCAAGAGCGAGCCAGCAGTCTGTTTGTGAAACTGGCAACTTGGTAGACAAAATAGGCATGTTCAACAAGCGTTCTTTTAAATAAGAACTTGAATGAACCTAACTAGAGAAGAAAGATAAAGAAGATATACAAAGAGCATAAAGCTAGAAGAAAAAGTAACAAGAAATACCTAAAAGGACCAAGCCAATTTTAGAGCTTTCCTCCAAACTCTACAGACTTCTTCCCTTTAATGATCTGCTTCAGAAAGAACACACCCAGTTTAATCTGCTGCTAACAGATTCACACACACCCCATGGAATCAACAATTCCAATTGTTAGTTATCTCCTATAGTGGGATCAGATTCTTCTGTGGGACAAGTTCACATAGTCTGGTACACTTTTAAGTGTGGACACAGTTGAAAATAGAGCATTCTGTAAACCTTATCTCACTTTGAATCAATGTGAAGTTTCTGCCTACACACACCCTATGTGACAAACCTGTTCCCTAGATGACAACGCAAATGGCACCATGAGCTCAAGTCCCTCTGTAGGATGCTCATGGAAGGGGTGTCTATTTCCACATTTGGGACACTCAAAATAGGCCCAAGAGTAAGGAAAATGGAGCCCACTCCATGGATGGTGTCTGCAGAACACCCCCACCTACACAGCCATCTACCCACCACTTACTGGCACCTCCAACACATACCACATTGTCACTGGAGACCAGCATTTTCTTAAAAAACATAAACACACGAATATCCAATAGTCTCCAAATGGCTTTCCCCCACAGAAAAGGCAGCCTTACCAATTGTTCCTTTTGTCATTTTGTGTCTTAGAAAACCAACCAACTGCTGCTTAGAGCTAAATTTTACCAAACTGTCTAAATTAAGAAGTCCATATGACGAGCTTATTTTGGTTTCATAATTTCTCCAATGGGCAGATGAAGAGTCATTTATGGTGTAAATCAGAATATTTCCTCAATCATTTCAGACACACTCTCAGTCATGTAAATGGTGTTGGAAACTAAATTGAAAAGCTGTCAAAACATCCTGCAGTAATAGGGGAATTAATAGACCCATTTAGTCATGCATATTTGCCCCTAGTTCCCCTGTACCCATTATCTTCCTATGAACCCACATTCATAACTCTGAGTGCAGACCATAATAAATAGTATACATAAGACGTAAAATACATTCTTTCATTCCCACACAGATAATGGCATGATGTTATATTCCCCTAAGACTGAACTTGGGCTAATGTCCATAAACAGAAAGTTATTATTATGTCACTTAAGACTAAAGTTCTGTTCTGGAGGATAACTTGTTAGTAAAAATAATACACTATCACTTATTGGGGCCTAAAAATATCAGAGAGGCTCAACAATGCAGTGTAAGTAAAATCACAAAGTTGGAATCATGAAGTCTCATGGCTGTGGAGGCCTGAGACATCAAGTGCACTCCCCACAGCATTTTCAACAGGACAAGAACAGATTCAGGATGACCAAGTAATTTGCCCAAGGTGGTATACTCAGTGAGTGTCAGAGTCTCTGAAATATATACCCATATTCTCTTCCTTGTCATAAAGATTGCAGTAACCTATGAAAATGCCAATACAAATTTGACAACAGTCAGATTCCATTTGCGAAAGGAAAAATGTGATTTGATAAATAGCTTTTCCCATTTCATATGCATTGAGCGCATGGTAGAACAGACATCACAGCCATAAGACAAACCAATACCACGTCACTTCCCCTTACCCAAACATCAGTCTAACGAAGCTGAGAAAATGCTATGGAGTTTGCACAAAAAAAAATTTAACCTGAAGCTCAGCCAACTTGGATTAATTGGGTTCAATTCCTTCACTATGTACATAACACCCACTTCCCCAACTCTACCATCTTTCTTTTTTACATCTCCTAGCTGAAAGTAAAACAACCATAGTAGAAAATTTAAAATACTGGAGAAATATCCAAAACAAAAATTTCTAAATGTCCTCCATCCATTCAAAGGCAACCACTATTGACAATTTCTTATGGTTCCCTCCAGGAAAGAAGTTATATAAATAATGGCACACATAAATACTAGCATAACACAGACACTAGCCTATATAAATGTATATTAATATATAAAAAATGTATGTTGACATACACACAACTTTAAAAAATTACATATTTATATACATGACCTGTGGTGTAACTGCTTGGTTGGGCACCAGGAACTCCATCTCCCTAGTTCAGATGATAAACTGGTTGTTTCAAAGACAGAAACTATACTGTTCATCAAAACTATTTTTGTCTTCATTGATACTGTATTTCTAGATCCTGGAAGTACAGCTAAACAACTGACAAAATTTAGAGAGGGACAAAGATGGGGGAAAAGAAGAAAGAAAAGCAAGAAAGAGCTCTGTTAAGGAAAGAAAGAAAAATGGGGCCCTCCCTGGTGGTGCAAAGGGTTAAAGCACAGCACTAGGAAGCTTGCTGAAGCTGCCTCAGCACAAGTTCCATCCCCAGCCAGGATGCTGGCCCATATGGAGTGGTAGACCTCTGCCCGCTGCTCCCCTCAGCAGTGTGCTTCATTGATCTGCCTGTTCTGCTCCCCGCTCTGTCTTTGGTGAATCCTCTCGCCCCCTGCACGTTTGGCCTGTACCTCAGTTCTATATGCATAAATAAATCTTTTTTAGAAAGAAAGAAAAAACAATACATTCAGGTACTAACTACAGACCAGCACCTTTTTAAATGAATGAATGATGAAACCAGGAGAGCACATATGAACTTTAATTGTGTTAACTTACTGATATGACACCATTTTCTGAAAAGTAAGCATACTTCCTGAGGTGCACTCTCCAATACTGTAGTCACTGGCCACATGTGGCTACTGGATGTTTGAAATAGGTTCTCTGAGTGTGAACTGCATACCAGACTTCAAAGATTTAGTATAAAAAAAGGATTAAAAAATCTCATGAGGGTGACTCGGTGATGGGAAACCCACGGGGATACAATTGAGATGAAAAAAAAATGTACAAAATGATGTAAAAATAAACTATTATATTATATATAAATAAATAAATAAAAAATATCATGAGTAATGTTTATATTAGTGTATGTTAAAATGAGAATCTCTTAAATATATTAGATCAATTAAACCATGTTATTAAAATTCTCTTCACCTGCTTCTTTCTTTTTCTTTACTGTAACTATTAGAAACTTACAACTTCACATGTGATTCACATTATACATTTGATTTTTTAATTTTTGATAGGCTAATCTAGAACACAATATCATTTTAGCAGTGACTGTGTCTGTCCTTTCCTGCTCTACCCCTCTACCCAGCACACGGCTTGAGGATAGAGGATTCGCGGCATCAGCGAAAGGCAGGCTGTGGTGTCCTGACAAGGTAGTAATCATCATCCCAACCCTTTCTATAAAAAGCTGCTGGGTGACCTTGGGCAAGTCATTAAACCTGCCTGTGCCTTATTTTCTTCTTTAAAAAAAAAATGGAAACAATAATGTTTTCTTATAGAGAAATGGAGATCAAATGAAATAATACCTAAAAAGGTAAAACAGGAGGTAGGTCCTTCCTAAATTCTAGCATATTCTTTTAGCAATTGTTCCACAAGGGCGATGCAATAAATCCCAAAACAACAACCCATCGAACCTTATCTCAGATGTTTCCATTCCGGCATATGTAGAAATTTTAGACAAAGACAGGTGCAAAGTTGAGATTCTCACACTCACGGAAACTTAAGTATTTACCACTCCCTTTTCACTGCATATCACCAACCACAGCTGACAAGGAGTCCTGCAATACTTTCCTTGAGGAACCACAGAAAATCTGACAAAGTGGTCTGAGAAGGCCAAGTCTGGGCGGCCCGTGAAGCTGCAAGTGGGGGGCGGGAGGGGGCAATTTCACCACCCACCTGGCCTCACGGCTCTCTGGGAAATTCATAAGCTTGGAGTCTCTGAGGTCTGGGCGGGTGGGAAGTTCCAAGGGCACAAGAGTCTATCATGGCACCATCAATTGCTCAGAGGCAACTAGGAGCATGAACACACCTCATTCAATAAGACAGTCAGGGTGCCCGAAAGAGAAACACAAAGTACCCTTGGCTGTAACTTTTATGGATTTCACCATCCCAACTCAGCACCTCCTTTCCCAAATCAAAGATGATTTCAAAGAAAAGATGGATGCAGAAAGCATCCTTCAGTAGGGGCCTCTAAGGAGGCTTGAGGAGACAAAGCAGAGTAGACCAACCCAGGTCAAGAAAGAACAGACCCCACAATCCCACAACTCCCCACTCCTGTCACAAGGAGCAGAAAAATATCTATTTCAAGAGGGCCATGGTCAGATTCTCCTCTCAGCCTCTGCAGGGCCCCTCAGGAGTCCCCAAAGTCATCAGTGACTTACCATCAGCAAGGCCCCCACAGTAAGGAGAGTGAGGAGGGTGCAGTGACTTCCCCTTTGCTGCGAGGGTCTGACTCTCTTCCCCTCTCTAAGGGCTGCTGCCTGTGACGTGGAAGTGAGTCGTGCCATGGCAGAGAGCTGGGGCCATGGGCCCATAGCCCCGTGACAGCCCGCAGGCCGGCATTGCTGCCAGCTCCCCACCCCCACCCCCACACTCCAGCACCGCCAGAAAACCAAAGGACAGGAGCCGGCACAGAGCAGAGGCTCCAGACCATCGCTGTGCAGCAGAAACAATGGCAGAGGTGCCTTGAAATTCATATTGTTGGGGCCAACCCCCTGACTTGGTTCCATAGGGCTGGGGAGGAGACCAGACATCTGTATTTTAAACAACGTGCAGGTGCAACGCCAGCGTCCAGTCTAACTTGGGAGCCTGGGATCCAGAGGGCTACATTATTCCTTCACTACCCCTGATCCTTTCTCTTCCATGAGCTTTCTTCATTTCTCTTGTCTCCACGTGGAGAAAGAGGAGGTGAGGAGAGGAGACTCAGAGGGAAAAGAGCAAGGCAGACTAGAGCGTGCTCCAGAGACTCTTGGAGTCCTAGGTTCCAGCGCCAGCTGTTCCCAGTCCTTTTACAAGGCATTTAGCATCTCTGAACCTCGGTTTTTCTCATCTGTCAAGGGGATTAAAGTCATTTACCACTGGGGGTGTGGGGAGATAAATACACACAAAGTACTGAGGCGGAACACGTAGTAACTGTCATAAAGCACGGTCACATTATTAGCTGTTTCCATGAGCGGAAAGTTCTCCCTGCACAGGAAGATACTCTCCATATGAGTGTCTTTGCAAGAGAAATGAACCTAATCAGACATCCAGAGAAAAAAGAAAATTTAAAAGATTGCAACAGCAAAACGCGGTAGTAAGAAAGGCCATGGATACAGGTCACCTGGGGAAGGCGGGAGAGATACCGGCAGGGAAATCACCCTGTCTGCAGGGAGCTGGCTGGGAGGAAACCAGTACGGATTCACAGAGACTGGGCACCAAGAAGCTGCATGGGGGTTTGTTGTGATTGTATTTATAAAAGGAGAGACTGGAAATAACCAACAGGAATATTTTTCTCTAAAATTAAGTGATATGTGTCCCTTTTGTCATTAAGAAAAGATTTTGAAATTCCATTTGAGTACCTGAAATCATTTTCAAATACCCCAATTGTTTTCTTTTAAACCCCAGTTTAATGTCCAGATTAGGACATTAACATTAACCAAGGAAGGCCAGGTAAGGCACATTCCTCTAATTTTTACCAGTAATTTTGGGCACCGTCAAAACTTCTGAAGAACGAAAGGCCTGTGGAAGGAGAGGCAAATGCAGGAGAAAATAACGTACATAAAGGAAACAGCCAAGATCCCAAATCATGCTGGATACTATAAGGAGAACATTAGGTGAATGTTGTTTCGTGCTTCTCTTCTCCCTCAACACGCTGGGCGCGTGCACATACACACACTAAGATCTTTTGAAGTAAAACTCAGTATTACCCACTAAATCCTTTCCCACACAGACTAACAGACTCTATTTTTGTATCCCAGTGAGATTTGCACCAAAAAATAGAGCTCCAGCAAAAAGAGGAAACAATTTCTGTGTTCATCTGAGTTTTTCTCACTTCCTTATTTTAAAATAATCACCCAACATGTCTAAAAAATTCAGAACAATAGTACAGTCTCTACACACTGTATAGACATTGTGGTGGACATTTTAAGATTAAACTGAATCAATTAAAAGGTTTTTGGTCGTTTGTCATCTTCTTAGAAAACTTCCGACACAGCATAGCGCTGAGTGCTGGAAGAAACCTCTAAGGTCACCTAGTCTAATCCTGTCACTTCACAGAGATATGGGGAGATAATTTGGCTGATCCAACACAATGAAGACTCAAATTAAAATGGCTGCTTAGAAAGAGGTAATGGGAAATAGAGCAAAATCTTGAAAATATGTTTCAATGGGAAAGTAATCATGATCAATGAGCCTATTAAGTGAAGACATAGGAAATTCCATGAGCAAACTCCCCATTCCAATGTCAGGACCGCTTACCTCTGGAAAACTGAAATTAAAAGTTGCCAGAACCAACTCTTTGGATCTGCAAGTAGAGTCACAAGAAGAGAACTCAGTCTCTCCTCTGAAATGGCCTACTTTAATAACTAAGCTGATGGGTGTCTAGGAGTTGCCTCGATTTGATGATGCTCCCATTTTCAGAAAAGTGGAGAGTTGAGAAAATGATCTGAGCACATGAGAAGAACAAAGACAGGACAAAAAAAGGGTGGCCTAGACCCTGGTGGGCTACTCAGTGACCCCCAACCAGCAGTGTCAGAGTCACCTGGAAGCTTTGTTATAAATGCAGCATTTGGGGGCCCACTCAGATCTACAAGTCAGAATATGAAGTTAGCAAGACCCCCTCCTCCCACCCCACCCTCCTGCAGACCTTAAAGTTTATGAGGCACTTATTTAGATAAAGCAGCAGCAAAAGGAAGTATAACTGATTACCTAGAACCACATTTAACCTAAGTTTCTGTTATAGGTATCTCCATTACCAGTTCTGCTCTCTAAAGCTCTTAATCTTTATGTCTAATTTTAAGTTTTAAATGATCTAATGTTTAGCCTAAATTTTGAAACGGTCTTAGTGAATATCTTCACCAAATAGTCATGCTTTTTCAAAGGTTCCTCAAAGTTAAGAAAGGGAAAGAAAAAAATAACTATATTCCGGAAGCTTTTACCATTTTCAAGGGTTACATAGATTTTGATTGGGGTATTTTCTTGCTTTTTTCTACTGGGGTTTTAGTGTACCATGACTAAAGTTTCCTCAGTTGGGAGTTAGAAACCAGGGAGACCTGATGAAGGAAGAAGACTGAATTCAAAGTAGAATGTTCTGGTGAAAAAGAGGAACTTTGCATAAGGGATTTTTTTTTATGACCAAAGGCTCTCAACGTCACATGATCTAAACATGGTTCCACCACTGACTCCCTCAGGCCACAGTTACAGTCTCGCTCAGCACGTCCAAAACCACTCATTCACCCTCGCCTGTGCAAATGATTAGCAAGTTTTCCTTCTGACTGTCTTCTTGTTACTTTCAATGGTCTTTCAATCAGTAACTCCACCATTTCTGTCCCTATCCTTATTTAGTCTCATTGTAAATTTCCCATTAATTTCCCACTGGGATGTTTTTCTTAATATCAACAATCAAAGATACAAGTTTAATGTATTCATTTCTCGTGAGCCTAAAGCAGCTTGTGGTAATGGAATATCTGAAAATTTTGTATTTTGCATTTATGTCGTGGTTCCTTAAGAAAGCCTCATTTGTACCATTTGTACAAGAAGAATATTAGAAAAACCAGAGAATGTAACTAAGGAGATAATTATAACAGAAATCTAGTTTAGAGATAGTACTGTCCTTAAACACTATTTTAGTCCTAGGTTTCCTGAGAGTCAAAGCAAGTATGAAAATGGGCAAAAAGGAGGTGCTTCAAAAAGATTTGAGAGTGTCTGACCTTGGGGAGCCATAGATGATTAGTCCTGGAAAGTATCTTAGATCAAGTCTAATTCTGCTTCTGCACAAGAAGGAAACTGAAACCCAAAGAGGATAAACAACTTGCCTGCCACAGGCCACGCAGTTAGCAACACAGCCAGGCACTGGGTGTCCCCACCCCTGTTCAATGCCCTTTTTGTTACGTTGCCAGACTCTGAGTTTTGGATGTGTTAAGAAAGCTTGACCAGCATAAATATCAGACATCAAGAACCACTTTACTGGGTACTTATGGATGCCCAAAAGCAAACCCAAGCCACTCATGAACCTCAGGTCCCCAAATTCACAGGCCTAACCCTGCTTGAGAAATAACACTGGAGCCTGCAGCCATCTTTCCTCCTCCTCTCTTTCCTATAATTCCATTTGTCCCCACTTATCCATCAACACGAACTGCGGAGATTTTCCTATAAGCAGCTTACTTTAATCTCCCATTAAAATAATCTCTTTCTGATGAGAGGTTATTTGCTGTCAGAACAGAAATACCACTGTGAAATACTTCATAATTTCTGAAACACTTGAAGCTAAAAGCTCATAATATACTGAGTCCAAGTTGCTAGTAAAAAGTAAAATATCACAGGCGATCCACTTAGCCAGGCATCTAAACATTGGACACATCCAAATAGTATTAAAAGAATCTTTCTTGTCATCTATTTTTTAATGCCACCCCTGCAACACTCTAAAGAACATGCTGTTAGAGCATGGGGCGTGCAATACCAGCACAGTGACTAGACATCTCTGAGCTCTGAGGGATTGACTGGAGGCTCACAGCATATCATGATCTCATGGAGACATCATCATCTGAACCCACAGCAACAACTAGTTGTGTATTGGGTCTTTGTAAGTTTAAGCAGAACACAACACCCTCAAAGCAATCAAGTACAATCACACCAGTTTGAATTAGTGTGCTTTTTTTATTATTGTGTCCTTCTGAAGTAAAAAGAAGCAAACCCTGGAGAAAAATATCAGCCTGGGCCCACATATTGTGAATTCTTCCATGCTAACAATTGTCATTTATATTATCAAATGAACCAGAGTCCCACTATGTTAAGCAACATGGTCCTATTTATTGGTTTAGAGCAGTCTATTCTGGGAATAAAAGCATCGAGAAAGCGCTATTAGCTTTTTAAGGTCACTAGGAATGAGTGGATGCTTGATTCAGTTCATCAAATGAAACAGGGGCAGGGGTGGGTGAGACAAATTAATACTCAAGTCACACCGGGGATAATTGAGCGTTGCTCAATCACGGAATAATTTTCCAGGCTTCCTTGCTGGCTTCAGGTATAGAAGATGGTAAATGGCAAGAGAACAGAAGATAAACACGGCCTGCTATAGCCATAGTGAGGCAAAAAAAGAAAACAAAATGAGGAAGAAAAGTAACATGCATCCCAGAGTGTCTTCCGTTACTGCTAGTCAGACTATATGTCACACTTCCTGGGGCCTCTGCACTCATTTGCCTGGCAGAGAGTACTGGAATTTTCCCAGTTTGAAAGGAGAAATGGGGCAAAAGGAAGAAGCTAGGCTGAGGGCAAAAAGAGAAGGGTGTTTCTCTACAATCACATTACCCAAAAGTGCTACTCTTCAGGTGCTATGACCATAAATGGATGTAGCTTGCAAGCATCAAGGCTGGTGGGCATGTTCCTCACACTCCTCACCCAACCAAGTCTCACTCTCCCACCCACTGTCCTCTAGGCTGGAAACTGTGTCCTCCACCTGTGAAGGTACAGAAATTTCTAGAATGGCTTTTATTGAAGTATCCTGCTTTCAACCTGTAAACATGACCAGGCTTCTTAGCATGTGAGGTCCAGGCTCATTTTGTTATAAAAGTGGCTGTAGACGATGAGGATGTCACATCCTCTGAGCACCTCTGAACAAGAGTGAGGCAAGGAAGCATGTTAACACTCTGTTCCTTTCTTCCATGACCCCTCTTGGCCCACAAAACATGGTGGGCACCCACAAGACAACGTCTCACTGAATTGTCAGGTCCTGGATTAGTCACTTTTTAGGGCTTGCTTAATTGTTGCCTCAGGAGAAACTCTTCTTACCTTCTGAAATGGCCTTCTTCACAGCAGTCACGTAAGTCTCAGGCTCGTCGTCACAGGTGAGCTCCTGCCAGTGGGCCCAGTCTGGGAAGAAATCCAGGAACTCCTCGCTGTCCTGGACGCCACAGAGCAGCCGCACCACGCGGTGGGGAGGGTGGAAGGCACGCTGCAGCAGGGGCAGCAGCTTCGGCTGGCAGAACTGCTGCACCATGTCCGCAGACAGCAGCACCACGATGCATCGAGCACTGAGGAAGAAGTTCAGGTCCACGGCCGAGAAGGAGACCTCGGGGCCCAGCCTGTAAGTCAGAGTCTTCTGGCTGTGGACCTGCCGACTGGACAGGAAAAGTTTCTGCAGGTACTGGCACCATTCCTTGGCATCCGGGCTGTAGACGATGAGGATGTCACATCCTCTGAGCACCTCTGAACAAGAGTGAGGCAAGGAAGCATGTTAACACTCTGTTCCTTTCTTCCATGACCCCTCTTGGCCCACAAAACATGGTGGGCACCCACAGTCTTTCACTGTCCGCCTCCAGCAAAGCTGACTGACAGCTCCATGTAGACCTGCATTCCCACCATCCCAGACTCCCTGTCATTACCCAGATACACTGTGCCATCTCAGACCTTCACCAACGCTATTGCTTCTGTCAGCATTGCACTCCCCTTCCCAAATGGATGTAGGAAAACATGATGATGGTGATGACAACGACAACATCAAGCACTTAAAGCTCTTACTATGTTTCAAGTGTCCTTCCAAGCACACTGCCTACCAAACTTATTTAATCATTGGCAACCTTATAAAGTGTCCTTACTTGCCCCATTTTAAAGCTGAGAATACTCAGGTGTGGCAGGTTAAGGAATATGTTCAAGGTCCATAGTGGCAGCGTCATAATGGCCCCAGAACCTGGTTCTTTTTCAAACACAGTAGTTACCAGCACAGGTGTGGAATCAAGTGGCCAGCTTGGCATACTGGCCCTGCAAAGTATTCGCTACATAATCTTGGACAAGCTACTTAAATATTCTGAACTTCAGTTCACTCATCTTTAAGTGGAAATGGCAACACTCAATCAGAGTTCTGTGAGAATTAAAAAATATATATCTCATGTAAAGTGCTAGGTTTAGTGCTTCACGCTAAGGATTTGCTTCATAGTAAACCCTCAGTAATTGATAGCTGGTATCATATCCTCACATCAATATAAACAATTCATCAATGTAATGGCAACCATCATTGAATTAATGCTGTAACCTACACAGCATCCGTAAGGTATCGCCAACCTGGCCCGTGACACATGCTGTCGTCTTCCTCTAATAAAGCGCAAATACCAGAAACAGAGCCAAAGCTTTAGAGAAGCACTGAGTTAAAAAGGACCTGGGGAGATCATATGGCCCAAATTCCTCATTTACAGAAAAAAGAAACACTTCATCTGGGAAAAGGAAGGGACTCCCCTGAGCTAGGACTGAACCTCGGTTTGTCCAGTGGTTCCCCGTCCAGTCCTCTTGCCACACCACCCACTGCTGCCCATCAGGATATGTCAAGAATCTGAGGAGCAATAAATCACTAAATCACACCTTCTAATTATCAAAGTTCAGAGAAACTTGGAGTTAGCACAACTGTTAGCACTGTTGCAGGTCCTCATCTTTCCAATAATTCAACAAACCACTGAGTTGTTTGGACAGGATGAGTAAGACAGAAGTTGCCAGATGCGGAACAATGCAATGAGAATCCTTCCTCCACATGGAAAGGGAGATAGAAATTGTCTGAAGCTTGGGGATCACCTAATTTAATCATCATTTAAATGCCATCCTTGGGCCACATTTACAGATTGGTTCTTGGGAAACAGGTCAGGGGCAGGGCGAAACCTTAGGCACTGCACTCTGTGAGCATCATGGAGAGAATCTCCTGATCTGCCCTGGGCATGGTCCAGGGCATTCAAAGTAAAAATAACACATAAATGTAAACCAACACAGTCTGATTTCCCTCAGGCAGATAGCACCATTTTTTTTAAAATAGCAAATAAAACACAAATTTGAAATTTAGATTTGGAGGCTCTGCTTTGTCAGAGCCCTCACCCAATGAAAATACAAAAATCCAATAAGGTACCAAAAGGAGATAGTTGATTAACCAGGAAGGACTTTCAAAGCAAAGGTTCGCCAACGTTAAAAGCCAATATTTGAAGGCCATATCAGACTGGACAAAAACGGGGAACAATCTGGTGATGCGTGGATATTTTAGCTCTGCAGAGAACTCAATTCTGAGCATAGTCTGTTTCTTCATTGCAACAAAGCAGTTCTTTTTTAGGTATGTTTAATCTGGCCCCAAAGTTTAAGCAGATCAAGAACAAAATTTTAATTATGAAGATTGTAGCTTTCCACAGAGTAACATTTTGCTGATAGTATCTTTGTTTTCTGGGTAGAGCATTACATTGTACCTCAATGAAAAAATAATTTCAGAACTGCAGAAGAATAAAATTAGCAAAGCTATAGGGCGATCAAAGCAAAGTTAAAATATCAAAGTGTCTTTATCTTCTCTCTGCACCTTCTTTCTTACATGGCTAGTTTATACTCAGAAACAAACGTTCTTCTAGATGTAAAGTGTTATTGCATAGAAGGGGCGTGTGTGAGCATGGGCCACTAATAGGTAATATAGAAGACTTTACCTTTCATTATAATCTCATGGATGAAAAGTTAGTGAGGCTGTGCTTGCAGGTGCAAAGTAAGAAGCAGTAATCACTCACATACATGAATACACACATACATATACACTAGCAAATAGTACATCAGTAACTTGTACAAATGGGTTAGAAGAATAAGAGCTTAGAAAAGACTGTGATCCCATATGTTAGTGATGAAGAAAGAAGTCACTAGTAATGTTTCAATCGGGTTAACAAGTGAGGGCAAGAAGTAAAGAATAGGAAAAAGGCTTTCCTAAAGGATAAATGCCACACAGAGGGCCTCCCCGATGGCTTTGGGGTTAAGTCTCAGCACTATCACCATGAAGGCCTGAGTTCAATCCACAGCCAGGGAGCTGACCCACATGGCACAGCAGACCTTTCCTGTCTTTTCTGCTGCTTCCCTCAGAAGTGTGTTTCACTCAATCTGCCTGTTCTGCTCCTCTCACCCTGCTCCTGCACCTCTGGCCTACGCCCCAGTTCTTGTATCCATAAATAAATAAATCTTCTTTAAAAAAGTGCTATAGAGCCCTCCCTGGTGGCGCAGCAGGTTAAAATGCAGCACAGAACCTAACGCCACTTCAGCATGAGTTTGATCCCCGCCCCGGAGGTGACCCGCATGGCACAGCAGATCTCTCCTGACCCGCCCACTGCTCCCCTCAGCAATATACTTCAGCGATCTGCCTGTTCTGCTCCCCGCTCTGTCTCTAGTGAATTCTCTCACTGCACCTGTGCCTCTGGCCTGTACCCCAGTTCTGTATGCATAAATAAATAAATCTTTTTTTAAGAGTGCTATAAAGAAGGCATCTGGGGACCTAGAGCACAGATTGATTTAGCAGGAAAGCAGCAGCAATTTATGCCCTTTTATAAGGAGGCAGTGACCGAAAGGCTCGCCAACATTTTAAGATGACAAATTCTGGGGACACTAGGGGAGAAAGTGCTCTCTTACCCCAAATCCTGCCTCCCTCTCACAATACCTGCTGTTCTTTAAAGACATCAAATCATCAATTATTAAGTACTAATAATAGGAGAAACTGGGGAGCTAGTTTGTACTATCTTCACAATTTTTATATAAATCTAAAACAATTCTAAATCAAACATTTAAAAATACATTTAAATGGAAAGTGCTTTCAAAGTCAGCCTTTTCTATATGGAAAACATATTTAAAAGGTTTCAATCCTGGCATTAAGTTCAACTCCCCTCCCCGGTTGCGTAAAAGTACTTGATAGCAGCTAGTGCCTCCAACTAATAATATCACAACCTGCTTGGTCACCCACTGTGGAGTGACTTCAGATCAATATACCAAATGCAGGCAAATTTTGTGTCAGCATAAAATGAAGACAGTGGATTCTAACACCTTCCAGAATTTTGCTTAAATTGAAAACTGGGGAAGTTGTAAAAAAAAAAAAAAAAAGAAAATCCAAAGTGGAAGTTAAAGTCCCTCCATAAATGATCCTCACACCTCAGCACTACATGCTTTGTCAGCAGCGCCCTCCTCTCGTGGGGACATCTCTTTCTTTGAGATAATTCCCTGCGTTAGCCACAAGTTATTTCTGCACATGATTTTCTCACAAATCAATTCTCTCGCTTTTGCATGCTTATGAAGAGAAAGGAAATGAGTGGAGGAACAAGGAGCCCATACATCCTAGAGAGAAATGAGAAAGGGGTTTTGTCTTTGCAGAGTCTCAAGAACAGGACTGGCTCTAGAAGGAGACAGAAGGCACAGAGGCAGGCAGTGCCTGGGGCAACAGAGAGCCACAGTAGGGAGAGAGAGAAGGTCCCTTTAAGATTCAGAGTCCACCAGAGAGAAAGTGCCAGGGAGCAGCCCAGACCATTTATGGAGTGTGACATGGTACCCCAGTGATCTACCTGGAGCTCTTTGTTTGAGTCTGAGCACGGAGGTGAGAGAGGCAAGTGCCAGGACAGAGAGGGGCTGGGGAACTCCTGTGAGGAGCTTGCAGACTCTGGCAGTGTCACGTTTAGAGACTTGGCAAGAATAGTAAGGGAACTTGAGGATCAGCTGGAAGTTAGAAATCACCAAAAGTATAGGTCTTCCAAGCCCTGTTGTCCTGTAAATCCAGAGGCAGTAGCACGATCTGGATGAGAGAGGAGGCAGGAAAAGGTTTTGAGAGTTCTCTTCAAGTGCTTGGAGGTTAGTACACAGAGGAGATGCTGGTTTTCACCCACCCAGACTAGGCTGCTTGGGAAAGTCACCAAGACCTGAATCCACTTCATTTTATCTCACTAACCAGGTTCTTTCAAAAACAGGAGCCAAGATCCTCCTTGATTTCAACAAGCAAAACTGCCTTTCAAAAAATAAATGCTAACTAATGCTGACCCCTCAGGGGACGGGAATCAAGATGACCTGATGATTTAACCATGAACAGGAATGAAGTCCTGATACACGCTACAACTTGGATGAGCCTCGAAAGCAACATGCTGTGTGAAAGAAGCCAGTCACAATAACCACACACCATATGATTCCAGCTACAAAGTCCAGAACAGGAAAATATATGAAGACAGAAGGTGGAACTTAGGGTTGGAGAGATGGTGGGATGAAGGGGGTGAGAGCTAAAGCATATGGAGATTCTGAGGTGGTAAAAATGTTCTAAAATTGACTGTAGTGATGCACATAGCCGTGAAGATACTAAAAGGCATTGAACTGAATGCTTTAAATGGGGAAATGCATGGCATGTGAGTTGATGTCAATAAATGTGATTAAAAGAAGAGGAGAAAAAGATGAGAATGGGGGCAGGGAAGAATACAAAGCAGCCACTGGCTTTGGTGACAACTCCAGAGCCTACAGCATGTTGGTCAGAGGGGTCACCACTCTCACCACTGTGACTTGCCATCATGGGTCCCTGTACCTCCAGAACACAGGGAGTCCCCAGGGCCCCCAGAAGCTCAACTCCCACTTGTAGCACCTGGAGTGGCATTTCACCACAGAGGACGCTGAAAACAAGAAGGCTTGACAGCCTGAACCACGGCAGACATCTGCGGAAGCCACTGCAGAGCCCAAAAATAGCCTAGGTCTGGCCACTGACTCCAGGCCCCATCTGACTGCAAGCACTCCCTCCAAGCCCTTCAGCCATGCCCACCGGAGCAATGCTCACAGGACCCATGCCCAGGGTGACTCTCAATCTCTCTGCCCAAAGACTCCCCCAGTTTGCTGTTCCTGAACCAACAGGGCCTTTCCAGCTGTGGAAGCAGATGGGAACTTCTATAAGCTCATCTCCTGTTTCTCCCCTGTCACCTACCTATTCCAGCCACCTTCTGCCAGCTCCTTAAATACACCACATACACCCACTGGTTGTCCCTTGGTCTGGGGTTCTCTTTGCTCAAATGTCCCCAAACCTACTTTAAAACAAAAAGCCCACACCCCACCCCCCTTACTCCTCTCTAATTGTTTTTCCCCTGCCCTTAGCATATCAAATACTTTTTCCTCGGGTTCAAGTACATTCCTCTAGCACTCTCCAAATGCTTGTAGGGACATGGCCTTTGTCTGCTTTGTTTGCTGGATTATACATCTGACACCTAGGACTGTGTCTGCAACCAGCAGGCTTACAATTTGTTGAATGAATAAATTGCCTGAAGATAACTCAGCCTCAGCTTTCAAATGAACTGTGTGCAAATGCAATGAATATTACCAGGGGTTCTTTATTCTCAACACAACTTCTAATCTCCAGCTGGAGCACACAAGAGTGAGGTGACCTACCTTCCCACGCCTCTTAAATAGTCAGCCTGTGTCGCCCAGTCTACCAGAGCTGCGGTCATTGGTGCCTTCTGCTCTGGCTTCCACCAGGTTAGAAAGCTAGGCCCCTGTGGTTCTGGAGAGAGCTTCTCATCAATCTAGTATTTGCTGCCACCCTCCAGATCAACACCTCCTGGCTGATTCGAGTTCATGTTCTAAGAGGCTTTTTATATACTGTTTGTACATGTTATCTCTGCTAAAATACCATCAGATAGGCTGGGGAAAATAAAGGAAAACCCAGTTGCAAACATGATAATGCTAATCTTCTCATGCAGTAATTCCCTACTTGCTTAGTGCTTTCCTTCACAAGACTATAAACTGCTTAAGTGCAGAAAGTAGGCGTGCCCTGGTCACCACTGAGAACATATCAGGTGCACAAGATCTACTCAAGCCGTCCCTGTTACCATCGTTATTTTGTGGTTTGTCCTGGGTCTTAGTGAGTGACCCCAATCAGCATAGACTCCTCACTCTCTGATGGACAGATTACCCATTGATCCGCTCCTCTCCCCACTCCCCAGAGTCCTGCAAAGGACATACGTAAAATAAAGCTAAAAGAATGGTGTTCCTTGATTCCTACCGAAATTCTAGACGAAAAACAAAGCCTGGGATAAGGAAAGGCCCAGCGGGCTTGGGGGGGCCTCAACTCCCTAGCACCAGCGGAGGACAGTCTGAGCGCCCCCTATTGGTGCGATAGGGTCCTAAGACAAGCATTTGGCCCCCAGAGACTTGTCCGCCGCGGTCACTTTTCTACTGTCTCTCCTTTCCGAGTTGAAAGAACTACAGAGAGGGCCTTCAGTAGCTCCGCGGGACGGTTGGGGGCGGGGGGGACTTTGGAGACAAGGAAGGGTCAGGCAGAGGCTGAAAAGAAGGGAAAAGAACGAGAGAAAGTTGAGGTGGGGAGTTTCCAACACAGGCCGTGGAAGGACAGAAAGAACAGAGGTCCCGCGCCCAAGAGCCCGAGTTGGGACAAGGACAGCTCGGAGGGAGGGCTGAGACCGGCGACAGCGCGCGGCGAGAAGAGGCGCGCCAGTGCGGAGGCTCGCGGGGCCCCGGCCGCCCTACTACGCACCTGAGGCTGCCATGCCGGGGCGCCGCTC
>NW_004567112.1:20754426-20761920 GCF_000260355.1 Condylura cristata | reverse complement strand
GAGGACAGGCCGCGGGGGCGTGTCCACACCTCCCGCCCCGCCTGCGGGGCTCGGGCCGCGGCACCTGCTCCGGCCGTTGGGGAGGGGAAGTGAGAAACCCCGCCGTGCACCCCACCGCAGGCCAGCTCCCTGCATGACCCCCGGCTCCTCGCCGGGTCTTCGCGCCCCGTGCGCTGCCTCTGCCCACTGGAGGGCAAGGGGGGCGTTGAGAGCAGAGGGAAGGAGGAGGTTGACCTGCCTGGCCTCTGTGACCGGATCTGGGCCCCAGCCTGGGCACAGCTGGCCAAGCCATGTTTCCCTCTCAGCGGACTTTGTCCTAAGCCACTGCCCCGCCCCCACCCCGCCTCCAGGAAAGGGGAAGGGGCAGGAAGGGGAAGCAGCATCTTCCTTGGCACCTGGCCCATGGCCCTTGATGTTGCCCTTGATTACCCTCCAGTGATCTTCCTCTAATTCCTCCGACTTGGTCTCCCATGGCCCATGAACATTAATGATAAGCTCATAGGATAAGTGCATGATACAGTTATGTTTGTCTTTTATGGGTTTGAGGTAGCACCTATCTCTGTCTTCCTCTGCAGAAAGACGCCAAATTCCTTGTTGCCCAAGATTCTAGACCTGAGACCTGAGGAGAGCTCTCTCCTACCCCTTGTCAGATACTTGACCTCCTCTCTTTGTGGCCCCTGTATTGATCAAACAGTACACAGTGCCCTTTGAATTTCGGGCTCCAGTGGTATGGATCCAGGAAGCAGGGTTAAGGGAAAGATAGCGTTGAAATTTGGGCAGGGGGAGGGGAAGGCAGGTGGGTGAAGAAATGGCTTTCAGAACAGAAATATCTGAGTGAAGGCCCAGAAGAACTTTCCAACTGCTACCATAAGAGACTACCACAGACTCAGTGGCTTAAAATAACACAAATATATTATTTTGCTGTGCTGCATTTCAGAAGTCCAATATGAATTGATGTTATAATCAAAGTGTTGCCAGCCTGGATTCCCTTCTGGAACCCTCTAGAAGAGAACCCATGTACCTGTGTATTTCAGCTTTTAGAGACTACCCATATTCCTTGGTTAATGGACATCCTCCATTCTCAAAGCCAGCAACATAGCTTCTCTCTGACCTTGCCTCAAACATGACATCTCTCCCGCCTACCTCTCCTACTTTTAAGGACTCAATGATTGCATTGATTCCATCCAGATAATTTAGGAAAACTTCCACCAGCCACCTCGATAGTCTCTACAATCTTAATTCTTGCTTCGCCATGTAACATAGCATATTCACAATTCCAGGGACTAGGACAGAGACATCTGGGAAAGCCATTACTCTGCCTCCCACATGCCTGGAATTGCAAATGAGGAGATAAACTCCCCACCGCTATACCTTTCTTTACCCCTGTGGCCCACCTTCAGGACTTCTCTGTCCTCCTTCACACTCCCATCATGCGCTACCATCATCTGTACTGTTCTTTAATAGAAATTATATAGATATTTTCCCATAATTTAGTATTTTAATTTGTGAATCCATTATTCAACTCTAAGCCCCTCAGAGGCAAGATCTAAATCTATCTTTTTCATCATGGGACCTCTAGCACTTGCAACTTCAATAGAGAATAAGCTTGAAAATTATTTGAATAAATGAATATGACCAAGAAACCCCATTATAGGGAGCAGGACAACAGGCTTCTGTCACCTCTGAGTTTCCCTTACTCTGCCAGGAGTAACACATGAAATACAAGCTTCAGGAAAGGTTCTTCCCTCAGAATTCCCTCAGCATTGCCCACTCCCTGCCCAGCTCTCTGTCAGTATACCCTAAGACCACGTCCCTCAGAGGAAGACTATGTCTCTCACCACAGCATTGCCGGTGCCTACCTTAGGGGACAGCGTGTAGTAGGTATTTCTAGTTTTTAAAACATCAAGTCCAACCTGCTCATTTTATAGATAAAGCCACATATTGGCATTAAGTATTCTGCCCATGATCCCACAACCTTCATCTGAGGGGTTTGCTTCTTACTTTTTTTCAGGAGGTCAAGGAGACTGCAGTTCCTGTGAACAGGATGGAAGGTATGAAGCCTGGGCTTTGTGGGACAGGTGGATGGCCATCACAGGTGAGGGCAGTTCCAGGGCACTGGGTGCCTGGTTTCACCTTGTAAAGACGCTGGATTTGTAAAGACTGCTGCCTTTTCTTCCTCCTTGAGAAAGTTTCAGCCCAGGGGGATATCATAATCAAACCCAATACAGACTATTTGGGGACATGGGTCACTTTTTAGGAACAAGTAACTTTGTAAACAAAGCCCTGAAACTTAGGCCTGTTGCAAGAGTTAAGACCTCCTTCCCCAGTCACCACAAGAGCTGCTCCCCATGATGTTTGTGCCACTGCCCAAGGACCCCTCCTTAGGTCATTCAGAGTAATGCAAGTGCCCTAACCATGGACCTCAAGTTCAGAGGAACAAATGTAATTGGCTTTCTGCTCAGAACTGTGATCAGAGTACACTCATTTATTCAGCCCTCGTGAATCTTTACCTCAAACCTGGGAGATAGACATATTATTATCATCCTATTTACAGGTGAAATAACATGCTCTAGTACAGTAATTTGCCTGACCTGTGATCACTCGTTTGCAAACGTCAAAACTAGATTTTGAATTCAATCTGTTGGTTTCATGAGAGCTGTCTTCCTTATGATTCAGAAGCCAGGCAAGCTATTACATGCTAACTCCATGCTCCCCAAGGCAAAATAACCCCAAAAGGAGGTTCCTACAGATCACAGCTGCCTGCACCCATTCTCCCCTGTTTCTTAGTAACAGAAGTTTTATTGGGAGTAGTCTCCAGTTTATAGCCTCTCTTACAACTTAGAGAAGGCTGAAAAGATGTATGTAGAAGTCTGCATGACTAGAGCATCCAGAGAAGTTCTTTATGCTTCAGTAGTGCTGGCAGAAACCTTTTTTGCTTTTCTCCCTCTCCTTTTTTACCTATCTCCCTCTCTTTTAATTCCTGTCTGGAGTTGACAAGGATGGAGGAAATCCACAGCCTTTTTGTTGTGACCATGTGCTTGAAATCCAAACACTAAAGGTAATGGAGCAGAAAGGGAAGACTCTGACCAAGAAGCTCCAGGTTTCCCAGATGCCTGGATTCTTCTGTGTGAAAGAGAAATACATACATCTCTATAAAAATTGAACCATGGTTTCTGGCATGTTCTGCTAGAAATAGGCAAACTTAGTTCTCTGGTTTTGACTTGGGAAAACAATAAATGAACTAATATTTATTGAGAAATTACTGTAATCCATGAACTTTCTTATACTATTTCAATTAATTCTCACAATAATTCCACATCATTGATATTCATTCCTTTTCACAGAAGAAGAAACTGAGTTTTAGAGAATTGGAGAATTTTTCTAGGGTCAGTTAGCAGGTAGGAAAACTGGGATTCCAACGCAACTCTTTCCAGGGTCAGTTAGCAGGTAGGAAAACTGGGATTCCAACGCAACTCAGCCCAAAGTTCATGGGCTTTACTGACATTTTGGATGCCTTTGCAGAGTGAGTTAAAGGTGCTTCCTGAAGTTGGGGTGCTCTCAACTGGGGAGTCACCCTTGAGTCCTCAGGACTTCAAGTCTCGTGCAGATGGTGTCTTCAGTAGTGCATGAAAGCATATCTTGCACATTTTCTACTTCTGCCTTCTGGAGTGCTGATGCAGAAAGTCTAGGCAGCTGTGATAAGAATTTTAGGACTTGCTCACATAGGTTCTTAGAATTGGGTTCTTAGAATGTTAGAGTTGGAAGAGAACCTAAAAGGTCATCATTGGACATGTAGAATTAAGGTCAAACAGCAAAGTTTCTAAGGTTATACATTGAGTTGGGGGCAGAACCAGAACTAGAACCCGATCTCGATTCTTAGTCTGGTGTGGTTTGTTTCATCTGACCACCTATTTTTTCCCTGTGAGAAAAAAAGAGCAACTGTAGAAATTCTTTCCTTGATCTAATGTTTTCACTTTGCAATTCTTTCCCATAAATCTACCACAAATTCCTAGCAGATTAAACCAAACTTGAATATCTGGGATAAGTCCTACTTGGTCATTATCCTCTTTTCCCCTAATATTTGGTTAAAGATTTTTGCATCTGTGATCGGGGGATATTGGCCTATAGTTTTCTATTTTGTAATATCTTTTGTTTGTTTATGATCCAGGTTTATTCTTGTCACCAAAGTGAATATTGCTATTCTTCCTTCTTAATTATTTAATAGATTTAACCATTAAAATTAACCAGCCTAAATTTGTCTTTGTGAGAAGGCTTTGCTAGCAATTTCAGGATCCTTAATGCATATAGGGCTATCCAGATTTTATGTTTCATCCTGTGCCAGTATTGGTAAATTGTATTTTCCAAATGTTAGGATTTTTAAAAAATAACTTGTTATTGATTTCTACAATATTTTAGTTCTGTTATCATCAGAAAGATTAATCTTCCACATTTACATACATTTTCCATTAATACATTTTAGTTCTATTATCATTAGTTCTATTATTATACAGAAAGCATCTGTATGCTACCAACCTTTTCTATTTGTCGTTATGACCCAAATTGATGATCTATCTTAGTGACAATACAGTAAGCATTGGGAACAGAATATGTCTCTGTGTCTCTGTGTTGGATATAATCTCAACTAGCTCAAGATGATTAATAGTGTTATTTTGATTTTTTGTGTCTAGTAATTTTTATCTAGTTCTATCAATTGCTGAGAACTGCGCATTCAAATATCCAACTGCAGTTTTTAAATTTCCCTTTAGTTCTGTCAGTTTTTCTTTTATGTTTCAGAACTTCTGTTATTCTACATTATCAGATATCTATGCATTTTGATTGCTGTTTCTTTGATGAGTTAAGACTTATCACTGGTAAATACTCTAAATATTTTTTATCTTTTTATCAGTAACTGACAGTACAGTAACTGTCTTTGTTTGACATCTACTTTATCTGAAACTAATATAGCCACTTTGTCATTCTGATGGATACTGCTTATATGGCAAGATTTTCCATCCACCTACTTTTAACCTATCTGTATCTTAATACTTCCCCAAGGTAGACAGCGCAAGATTAGGTTCTTCCGTTTTTATTTTAAGATTTACTTTTTTATCAGTTCTGACAATATGTGTCAATTAATTGAATATTTAATCTACTTATATTTTAGATATTTATTAATGTGGATAAACTTAGTCTACCATTTTTCTATTTATTTGCTTTTTGTACCCTCTGTATTTGGGTCTTCTATGTTGCCTTTTCTGACTACCTGCATTATTTGGATGTATTTATTAATTACATTTTCATTTATTTATTGGCTGTGTAAACAAAACTTCTTTAAATAATTTTCAGCGGTTGGCCCTCCCTGGTGGCAAAGCGGGTTAAAGCACAGCACTGAGAAGCTTAAGCCACCCCCCCCCCCCCTGTATGGGTTCGATTCCTGCCTGCGCCAGGAGGAGGAGCTCCATATGGCGTGGCAGACCTCTCCTTACCCGCCCGTTGCTCCCTCAGCAGTGTACTTCATAGACCTGCCTGTTCTGCTCCCCACTCTGTCTCTGGTGAATCCTCTCACCCTCCGCATCTCGGGCCTGTGCCCCAGTTCTATGAATAAATAAATAAATCTTAAAAAAAAAATAATTTTCAGTGGTTGTCCTAAGGATTTAATGTCTGTCTGAATTATGTTTACAGTATTCTTGGTGTTAATATTTACAGCTTCTCATAAAATGTGAGAAATTTGCCACCATTTAAAACCACCTACTCTCCTGTCAACCCCTTAATCTGCTAATAGTTGTCAGATGACAAATAAATGAGCATCCATAGACAACATTATAATTTTTTCATCAAACATTATTTTAATACATATTATTGTAAAGAATTGTTTAGATTAATCTTCCACATTTACATACATTTTCCATTGCTGACGTTCTTTTCTTTTTAAACACTGAGTTCTAACCTGCTATCAGTTCCCTTCAACCTAAACTTCTGCTAAACTTTTAACATTTTTTACAGTCCATGTAAGTTGACAACAAACTCTCTAAGCTTTTGTTTCACTGGAAAATATCTTTAGCTTTCATTCTTAAAAAACGTTTTCACTGGATATGGAAGTCCAAGTTGACTTTTTCTTTTTTTTTTTTAATTTATTTATTTATGCATTCAGAACTGGGGTATAGGCCAGAGGTGCAGAGGTGGTGAGAGGATTCACCAGAGTCAGAGTGGGGAACAGAGCAGGCCGACAAAGTACACTGCTGAGGGGAGCAGTGGGCAGGTCAGGAAAGGTCTGCCGCGCCATGTAGGTCACCTCCGGAGAGGGGATCAAACTCATGCTGAAGTGACTTTAGCTTCTTAGCGCTGTGCTTTAACCCGCTGCGCCACCAGGGAGGGCCCCAAGTTAACTTTTTCTTACAGAACTTTAATGATAGTATTCCACAAATGGTAGCCTCCTTTTTTTCTTCACAGTCAGTCAAAATTCAAATCACTATACTCTTGTATTAATGTCACTTTTCCTTTGACTCTTTGCAATATTTTTCTCTCTCTTTGGTTTTCAGTAGTTTTTCCATAAGTTTATGTATGGTTTGCTTGCATTTCTTCTGCTTCTTTAATCACTCCTTTATATCTTTCACCAAATTTGGGGAAATTTTGGTCACTGTTTCTTTAAATATTTTTCTGCGCCATTTTCTTTCTCCTCTCTTCTGGGATTCCACTAGCACATATATTAGATTTTTTTATATTATCCCTCAGATCCTTGAGTCACTATTCATTCTTTTCTGTCTTTATTTACTCTCAGTTTTCAGATTGGATAATTTCTATTGATCTGTAGCCAAAGTCACTCTTGCTGCTGTTGTCTCCCAAATGCTTTTAAGTCCAACCAGTTAACTGTAGAGTTCTAGAATTTCCATTTAGTTCTTTATTAACATTTCTATTTCTCTACTGATGGCTTCTCCTTGCTCATGCACTTGGAGTACATTTTCCTTTACATTCTTAAGAATAATCTAATAACTATTTTTAAATTTTTTTCTGCTGATTCCAGGCTACAGTGCATTTTAAGTGAATCTTCACTATTTTTTTTCTTGAGATGGGTCCCATTTTTCTATTTCTTCAATGCCTCATGATAGTAGACTGTAGCCTAAACATTGTAAATAATACTTGCAGAGCCTCTGAATTCTGATATGCCTCTGAAAAGCAGAGTTAGGATTACTGGGTTCAAATTGCAACTCTATTTTCCACAATGGTGGCAACAGCACACCTCCCTAGCCAGTTCTTTGAGCCTTGGTAGAACTGTGCAGGTCTTCTCTGTACAGGAACAATTCAAGAGTCTGCAGAGAGGTTGGAGTTCCCCTTTCCTGCTTTCTGCTTCCTCAGATAACACTCCTCATTGTCCAGGTGCTACATGCTGATACTTCAGGGCAGTTAGACTGTGTTCACCTGTCTGAATTTTACCTGCCTCACCAAACACGGACTTGGACCTGCCTTCTGGCAAAAAAAAAAAAAAAAAAAAAAAAA
>NW_004567112.1:20745999-20754326 GCF_000260355.1 Condylura cristata | reverse complement strand
CCTGGTCGGGGATCAAACCCATGCTGCAGTGGCTGTCAATAGCTTCATAACTCAGAGACCCAATCCCTTGGGCCACCAGGAAGACCCATGTAGTAAATCTTAAGATCAAATAGTGTCAGTCTTTGTTCTTCAACATCAAGTTGATTTTGATCTCTTTCTGTATCTTAATGGTCAGATTGTTGATAGCCACACAATAACTTGCAGGAACATGAGTTTGGGTTGAATTTTATCTACATATCCAGTTGGGAGGAATTGACATTTTAAAAAGTATTAGACTTTCTATCCAAAAATATGTAATATTTCTCCATTTATTTATTTCTAATAGCAGAAATCTCCTCTACCTCCTTCTACTACTGCTTGGACCTGGATCCTGAAGGTAGAGTTTAAGTCAAGTGACTTGGGGTCAATTACTTTGTGGATACATGATGGCTTCCTTATTTGGCACTTCCTCCCTTTCAACATCCTTAAAGTCCATACCATGACTGGCCTAATCAAAAGCTCCATTTCTATTTAGACTTTCTACAAGTCCTTCTCCCCCTCTTCTTTTGTGATGTCCATTGGCCTAGAGCTATTTACTTTTTCAAGTCTGGCCAACTTTCTGGAAGAAGTCCCTCAACAATCAGCCAACCCAATATTATTCTATCATGCAATATATAGAAATCTGGTATTCATATAACCTTTGTAATACTCCCTTTTTTTTAAATCATTCTAAGAAATTCTCAATTACTAGAAAAACTAGATACATACAGTGAAATTTGTTCCTGAACTTGTAAATTCCCTTCCTGAATTGTTCAACCACCCAAGCAACTGGGCAGAAAAGGGCCCCTTGTTTCACTGCCTGTCAACTCAGCAGGGCGTCCCACAGATCTTTCAACATGGATCTTTTACTTCCCCATCTTGGCCCTGCACCTCATCTGAGCCATGAAGCCGAACTTCAGCAGTGGCCTTTCTCTACTTTGCTCCTTACAACTTTTGCTCAAAACATCTTCCTGCCTAAAAACATTTCACTCCTCTGTTTCTTCCTTTTAATAAATACACTGCTGAGGGGAGCAGCAGGTGAGATAAGAGAGGTTTGCTGCACCATGTGGGTCAGCTCCCTGGCCAGGGATCAAACTCCTGCTGCAGTGGCTGTGGACAGCTTCACAGCAGTGTGCTTTAACCCATTGCACCACCAGGGAGGGCCTGCTATCCCCTAGTTCTAAGTGTTCACCCCATTCCCAGGGACTGCCTATATTTGCTGCTCTCTGGTGCCTTTAGGTGCTTGCTGTTTCTGTTCATTCTATCCAGAGTTATTCAAGCCACTTACGGGAGGGTTGTTCCGATAGGAACTACTCCTCTCAAATCAGAAGCAAAAACCACTGACATCTCTGACCCAACAAAGTCAATTAGCAGATTATTTGCCTGAGGTGCCACTCTGTAGGGAATGTTAAAACACAGAACAAGTCAGAAATTGGGTACCAGTTAGCTCGTTTCCACATGTTATCCTTTACATCTATAATAGACAAACTGCAAAGTGCCTCCTCTGTTGCTTAACACAGTCCTCAAGTGGACAGTTGAGAACATTCTTAAGAACTAAAAAGTCCATGGGTCTCTGCCCACAGGTTATATCGAACTCATCCTGCAGCACCATTTTAGTTCCCTTCTACTGATCCAAGTTCATGTCAAGTTCTTCTTCAGGTAAAAATGTATCATTTTACCCCTACAAAGCCCTCATACAATAAATTTCCTTGAACATATTTCTTGCATCCTGGTGTTATTCGCTCTGAAGGCTAGATTGCAAAATGCAGTATTGTGAAATTGAGGGATATGTGTTTTTAAAAAAAAAAATACATTTTGATAGAATCCTTTACAGAGGGGATATGGAAATTCCTATTGCATGCTCAAAGTGATAGTCTCGTCTCGCCAGTCATTTTTATTTTTGCCAATACGATGAATCAAATGCTGTATTCTTTATTGTGCTAATTTACATTTTTTGAATACCAGTGAGGTTGAGGATATTTTCAGAGCTCTCATGATTTACCCTTTTCCATGCATGTGTCTGTTTATATGCTTTATCAACTTTTAATTGGGTTGTTTGTCTTTTTTTGGTGATGGTTTGTAGAAGCTAAAGTACATTAGCAACATTTGAACTTTGTTAGGCATATGTTAAGTATTTACTTATAGTTTATCATTTGTCTTTTGATTTTGCTTAGTTTCTTTTGCTATACAAAAATTTGTTCATTTTTAAGAGCTAATAGGACTACTACTTTTAGGTGGTTTTTAATTTTTTCTTTTGCTTCAGACGGTCTCTTTTATTTTGTGGCTTTATAAATAATTCCTTACATTTGTATCTAATATTTTTATTTTTCTCATTTAAACTTTTAGTCCATCTGGAGTTTATTTTTGCATATGATGTGGGGTAGAAGTGTAACCATGTTTTCTTCCAGATGGATAGTTAGTTCTGCCAGCACCATATATTAAGTAAACCATCTTTCCCCCTCTAAATGAAATGTCATCTTTATTTATATTGAGTTTCATTTGAATTTGTTTCTGGACTCCTTATTCAGTTCTACTTGCATTGTTCTTAGGTTATACATATACATTTATTATAATAGTTTTATAGTAAGGTTAAGAATGTGGTAGGTAAAGTAATAATTATGTTTAGCTAAAAATGTAGCTACAAGTAATAGAAAATTAAACAAGAAATAGATTTCTTTCTGATATAAAAGAAGCCTGATACACAAAGGCCAGTGCTGGCTTGGTAACACTATGTTTTCATCAAGAACCCAGGTTCCCTCTCTCACTCTACTCAATCATCTTAGTAGCTTTCCCCCTCAGAAACTTTCCATGTTGTAAGATAGCTACTGAAGCACCTGCCATATATCCTGACTCCAGACAGGAAACAAGAGTGGGAAAAGGCCAAAGTGGAGCCAGAGAAATTAAGTCTTTCAGCTGCTGGATATTAAATTTACATCTACTTGTTCTTAGTCACATCTAATAAGATGTGCTCTCTTTCCTCCCATATTCTTTTTTAAATTTATTTATGTTACTCTCAGACATTTATGACTTCAAGTTAATAGATTTTATTAGAAAAGCTGGGTAAATAGCACATAGTTTTTGTATATGCCACCTTCTCATATACCCCATCACCATACATAGAGTTTCTCTGTTATAAGCATTTTGCATTAATGACTAGTGTGATACATTTGTTAAAATTAATGAATCAGGGCCCTCCCGGGTGGCGCAGTGGGTTAAAGCACTGCACTAAGAAGCTTAAGCCACTTCTGCATGAGTTCAATCCCCTCCTGTCCCAGAGGAGATCCACATGGTGTGGCAGACCTCTCCTGACCCGCCCGCTGCTCCCCTCAGCAGTGTACTTTGTCGATCTGCCTGTTCTGCTCTCCACTCTGTCCCTGGTGAATCCTCCCACTCTCTGCATCTCTGGCCTGTACCCCAGTTCTGTATGAATAAATAAATAAATCTTTAAAAAAAATTAATGAATCAGAGGTGATATGTTACTATTTTTTAAAAGATTTATTTATACATATGAGAACTGGGGTGTAGGCCAGAGGTGCCGGGGTGGGGGGGATGGGAGGATTCACTAGAGACAGAGTGGGGAACAGAACAGGCAGGTCTATTGGAATACTCTGCTGAGGGGAGCAGCAAGGGAGATAGGAGAGGTCTCCTGTGGGTCAGCTCCCTGGTCGGGGATCAAACCCATGCTGCAGTGGCTGTCAATAGCTTCATAACTCAGAGACCCAATCCCTTGGGCCACCAGGAAGACCCATGTAGTAAATCTTAAGATCAAATAGTGTCAGTCTTTGTTCTTCAACATCAAGTTGATTTTGATCTCTTTCTGTATCTTAATGGTCAGATTGTTGATAGCCACACAATAACTTGCAGGAACATGAGTTTGGGTTGAATTTTATCTACATATCCAGTTGGGAGGAATTGACATTTTAAAAAGTATTAGACTTTCTATCCAAAAATATGTAATATTTCTCCATTTATTTATTTCTAATAGCAGAAATCTCCTCTACCTCCTTCTACTACTGCTTGGACCTGGATCCTGAAGGTAGAGTTTAAGTCAAGTGACTTGGGGTCAATTACTTTGTGGATACATGATGGCTTCCTTATTTGGCACTTCCTCCCTTTCAACATCCTTAAAGTCCATACCATGACTGGCCTAATCAAAAGCTCCATTTCTATTTAGACTTTCTACAAGTCCTTCTCCCCCTCTTCTTTTGTGATGTCCATTGGCCTAGAGCTATTTACTTTTTCAAGTCTGGCCAACTTTCTGGAAGAAGTCCCTCAACAATCAGCCAACCCAATATTATTCTATCATGCAATATATAGAAATCTGGTATTCATATAACCTTTGTAATACTCCCTTTTTTTTAAATCATTCTAAGAAATTCTCAATTACTAGAAAAACTAGATACATACAGTGAAATTTGTTCCTGAACTTGTAAATTCCCTT
Organism: Condylura cristata; assembly: GCF_000260355.1. Taxonomy (NCBI): domain Eukaryota; kingdom Metazoa; phylum Chordata; class Mammalia; order Eulipotyphla; family Talpidae; genus Condylura; species Condylura cristata. Next base: position 20,749,867 of record NW_004567112.1, on the reverse strand, counting down.
CCTGAATTGTTCAACCACCCAAGCAACTGGGCAGAAAAGGGCCCCTTGTTTCACTGCCTGTCAACTCAGCAGGGCGTCCCACAGATCTTTCAACATGGATCTTTTACTTCCCCATCTTGGCCCTGCACCTCATCTGAGCCATGAAGCCGAACTTCAGCAGTGGCCTTTCTCTACTTTGCTCCTTACAACTTTTGCTCAAAACATCTTCCTGCCTAAAAACATTTCACTCCTCTGTTTCTTCCTTTTAATTTGCCCCCTGAACCCCTGCTTTCCCTTCCTCAGGAGGCAGGCCCAGAGGGGTGGGGTGGGGGTGGGGTGGGGGGGGTTAGCTAAGAGAACCCAGCTTCTCCTGTTCCTTTCTTTCATTTCATTGACACTATCCAAAGTCGTCCCTCACTTCCACCACATGCCCGCTCTTTCCTTTCCAGCTGTTGTTGCTTTACTTTTTAATGTAAAATTAAAACACATTTGTCAAGGCAGAGTAGGTAGGGCAAGCCGTAGTTAAGATGCTTGATCTTACTGGATTTTGACTGTTGCTGGGAACTGGTTTAAGATCCAAGAAAGGCCTTGAAAACCCCACTCTCTCTTCTAAGTGTTTCCTCTTCCCCAGAAAATGTAGTTTCTTCAGGCAAAAATGAGAATTGAGAACTTGGTGCTGACTAAGATCCTTTTGAGGCCATGGAGCAATGTCATATTCCGCTGTGCTAAAAAAATAAAAATAAAAATATCAAATAACCATAGACAAAGAGTCATGAATACTCAATACAGAATTTTTTTTTTAAGTCAGTTACAATCTCCTCAGCTCACATCACGCTGTGACAACGCAGTGTTTCCCAGCCCTCCTGAAGCCATGTGGAAACCTGGTGCATCACCCCTCAAAAACATTCTAGAAACTGAAAGCCCCTGGAAATGGAAGTTTATTTTGGCTTTTATTTTCTAAGTTTGCAGCAGATATATTTAGCTGTACAAATTGGCCCAACCCAATGTGGTGTTATACTCTTCAGTGATCCTGCTTAGTGTGAATATTCATACATCACAGGAGAAATTTTAATGGGTTTGATGTAAATTGTCTCCTCAGACACTGGGGGGAGGTGGGGACGCAGGAAGTTCATACTATATACTTTCATAAATTCTGAAAAATTCTGAATTCCAAAACCCATCTGACTCCCAGGGGTCAGAACTGTGGACCTGAATATTAAGAGAAGGGACGATAATAACAATGGTGCTGTATGGGAGTGCCCCAGTCCAAGTACACTGCTAAGCTCGTTGCATGTGCTAATTAAATTCCTCTAACACCCCACAAGGTAGAGGCTATTATCTTCCTCTCCATTTACACACAAGCAAGTGATTATATTGCACCGTTTTATCACTTGCTTTCTGCACTTACTAATACGTCTTCTTGAACATCTTTCACTTCAGTGAATGTTCATGTACAATCTTATCTTCAATGATTGCAACATGTCCCTTAGCCAATCCTCTTATTTATTCTAAAACTAGAGTTTTGCTTTACTCTCAAAGAGGAGGGGGTTATTTCTTAATTGTCTAGAATATATATTAAGTGCTATTGTATTGTGTCATTGAACTCTCATAACTACCCTGTGTCTTACAGTCCATTTTGTCTTTTATGTAGGATAGAAAAATATGGCTCAGAGAGATTAAGTAATTTCTTAAGAATCACACAGTAGTGCAATGCAGCTGTCCAACTCTTCAACCCTACACCAAAGTGCCTTTGGGGTTTTTCAGATGAGATGAGATAAGTAAAGCATAAAGACAATAAATGGCTCAAGGGTGGAATATGGGAGAGTAGGTGGAGGATACACTGTGATAGTAATACCTGAGGGGAGCACCCCAACATTAAAAACAAATTAATATAAATAAGTACCTCAGTTAAAATACATTAGTATAAATAACAGTAGAATCAGAAGCTTGGTCTTATTTTCCAGCATGTGTTCTTCTTACCATGTGACACCACTTTATCTGCTCAGAACACACAGCGTCAGAGTCTGTGTCTATTACAGCCCTATTGCTTGGGGACAGATGCTCCTGGACCTGTCCCTTGGCACCTCTGACACACACGTTCCTCAGCTTACATTGGGATGATGACACCCAGCTCCCTGCATTGCCATGAGGATTATACAAGGTATGCTAAAGCCACGATATGAACTCGCACTCCCTACATGGTAGCTATGACAACTACTTGTATTGCACTCCAACATTGCTCTAAATTGAATGATTTTTTTTTATATCATAAAAAAAAACAAATACCATGGATATGGTAAAGAGAATAAAGGAACACCACCCCACTCCCAATAGACCCTAGTCCTAATGCTTAAAGGTGACCATTATAAAAAGCACCTTCTGTCTGGTGCTGTAAATTTTCTATGCATTTGGGAGTATGTGTCCATTTGTTACACATATAGGCTCAGAGCAGGTAAGTTTGCTTTTTTCACTATGTTTTGTCCTTGCTGTGTTGTCCAGAAAGCAGGCTTTGAGATGGATTTTAGTGGGCTCTTTAGTAAAGAATGACCTGGGGGGTAACATCTGTGGAAGAGGGGGGGAGAAGGGAGTGGGCAGAGGTCAAGATACTGGCCAGTTCCATCAGAGCTTCAGGTAAATAGCCCATCAGAATTGCCCCAGGTCATGTTGATCACAAAGGCCTGAACCTTTATACTCCCCCCATGATCAGAGGCCCAGCCTGGGAAGAGCAAGGCTTTGGACAAGGCAGCTCTCTGCAGCTGAGGCCACCTATGAAGGAACTGGCAGCAAGCAGGAAGTGCCCCAGGTGGCTTAATAAAGACAGAAGCCACGGCTGCCCACAAATGCCCCACAAGAATGCCAATAACATAATGGTATCTAACTGTCACAGCCTATTCTGGGCCTATTTTTCTCACAGCTGGAAGGCTCATGCCCTGTAGACTTGGTGAATCTATATACATGGGACTGTGCTGACATTAACTTAGTTTTATGTGAATATTTACTGTCTGGGGACAGTGGCCATCAACTTGTCTTCCCCTTTTGACAACAAAACATCTGGTTCCTCTTTGACAGATAGAAGGCAAAGGGCTATGGGAGGGAATGTGAGTAAGTCTCAAGGCGCATTTCTCTGACAAATAATGAAAACAGAAAGTGGCCGAGGATTCCCATCCTATAAAAGAAAAGCACAAAGGGTCATTCACTCACGGGGCAACGGACCTTTTCTGTCCACTTCCCCTTTCGATGGTTTTTTCATATTTTCCTTTGTTCAGCAATTGCTGAATCATATCCCACGGGTGAGAATTAGGGGTCATTGCCCATGGTCTGAAAAGACAGATACCACTGCCCTGCCCCGATTGACCCTCAAAAGAGGCTGCTGGGTCATTGGCATACTGGAGTGGTGGCCCCACATCCTAGCCTCCCCTCTCCACTCCTCCCTCCAACTCAGGCATCCACTCACACAGACAGTGATTGGGAGGGGCAGAGCAGGCCCTTCCTGGTGATAGAGACCTGCATAAGAGCAAGAATTGGGCTTTAATTAACATCAACCACAAGAATGTAAACTGATGAAAACATTCTGAAAGACAGTTTGGACATTTCTTATAGAGTTCAACAAACATCATATGAGCCAGTGATTCCACTTCTAGATAAATGAAAACACATATTCACACAGTGACTTACTTTATTTATAATATCTCAAGCTGAAGACTGCCCAGATGTTCTTCAGATAAAAAATTGTGACAGAGGGCCCTCCCTGGTGGTGCAGCAGGTTAAAGCACAGCACTAAGAAGCTAAAGCCACTTCAGCATGAGTTTGATTCTCACCTGCCCCAGAGGTGACCACATGGTGCGGCAGATCTCTCCTGGCCAGCCCGCTGCTCCCCTCAGCAGTGAGT
>NW_004567112.1:20716979-20745739 GCF_000260355.1 Condylura cristata | reverse complement strand
AAAAAATGGCATACTAATCAGCAGTAAAAAGGAATAAACTTGATGGAATCTCAAAACATGAAGGAATCTCAAAACTATGTTAAGTGAGAGAAGTCAGATCCAGAGTTTGTCACGTATGATTCCAATGATATGAAATGTTAAGAACGTCAATTTCATCTACAGTGACAGAAAGCAGATCCATAATTGCCCAGGACTAGAGGTAGAGGAGGGTTGACCATATAAGGGTACAGGAGGACTGATGGAAATACTCTATATCTAAACTATCAGGTGATTCTATGAGCACATCAATGTGTCACAATGTATACTTTAAATGAATATATTTCATTGTACACAATTATTGTGGATTAAAAATATACACAAAAAATATTCAAGAAAAATGTGAAATTAAATGAATTCAAGTAGTTTGACTTCCCAGATGTTTAGACTTAGCATATTTACATTAAAACTGTGTGTTAAACCTTTAAAAAGCTGTTAAGTAAAGGAGTATCACCCAAGATGATCTCAATAAATGCAAAGACGATATTTAATAAAAGTCAAGACTCTCATTCCAGAAACAAACAAGGGAACAGAAACTTGTAACAGAAAATGTTCCTGATCTGATGAAAAGTTATCTACCAGAAACCAAAGGTGAAGAGTTTATGTAATGGTGAAACAAACATTTCATTTATAAGGGCAACATCTGTGACACGAAATTGTGCTAGAGGATCCTTCTAGACTCATTACGGGACTCAAACAGGAAATTGGTGCTTCCCAGGAAATGTACTGCAAAAATACAGGCATCTATTTGGTCACCACATGGCTCAGAAATGTAACGACAGCAAGCATAGGGTAGAGCCAGTGACACTAGATATTTGCAATCCAAGGGACAATTCCACAAATGAAAACATTGTGCCCTATTCCATCCAACATTCTCATGCCCTACTCCACCTTACACATAACACAGGCATTTTTGTAAGAATTTAATATACCAAAAGATTTCCAAGAATGAAACTACAACATAATGTGAGGGAAAGTTGTAATTTGTTTTTTCCAGACTTTACAGCTATTGACCACTTAAAAAATTGTATTGTAGGCCCTCCCTGGTGGCGCAGCGGGTTAAAGCACTGCACTAAGAAGCTAAAGCACTTCCGCATGAGCTCGATCCCCGCCTGCCCCGGAGGTGACCACATGGCGTGGCAGACCTCTCCTGACCCGCCCGCTGCTCCCCTCAGCAGTGTACTTCGTCGATCTGCCTGTTCTGCTCCCCACTCTGTCTCTGGTGAAGCCTCTCGCCACCCCTGAGCCTCTGGCCTGTACCCCAGTTCTGTATGTACAAATAAATAAATCTTTAAAAAAAAAATTGTATTGTAAAAATTGTAAAAATATCACTGTAGATATTTGAATAGGCTGTTTAATATTCCTGTGTCAATCTAAACCTGTCCTTCTTCTATTTCCAGTGCTAATGTTCATGGACAGAAATACTGGATTACTTCTTATTACTGTTAGTATATTTGACATATTGAAGTAATATTATTGTATTATAAAATGATTTTCCTTTAGTTCACCTTAAATTACATCATGGCATGATATTGATGGTCTAAACCTCATGACTTAGGTTGTTTATATTACTTAGGAAGTTTACTTCAATGAAGATAAAATAAATAAAGGTACTGTTATAAAGATAAACATATCATTTAAAAATATATAAAACCATAAAAAAATAAAGATACTGTTTCATAATTAATTTGCAACTGATGGGATTGAGAGCCTTTGTTCTAGTGTGATTTGCCAAGCAATCATACTTTGTATACATGAGAGAGAAAACAGGGAAAGAAAAAAATACAAGCTGTTGTCAGAGTTATATTTGTATTTTTAGAAAACTCAAGAGAGTCGCATAAGACCATTAGAATTGGTAAAGATTACCATAGCAGCAGTTATAAGTGTAAAAGGTCTGACTGATGGTGCTAAAAATACAAGCAATGGTTTAATATCTCCTGCTAAATATCAACTTTTCTTTGTAAGCTTCTCTTCCCAACCTACCCCGACACTAGTGGGAAAGGTAGAAATGAAGACTAAGCTTTGTCCATAAATGTCTTTTTTTACTACCTGGAGTGAGCCCACTCCATGTGGTAGTGATTTCCTATGGAGCCCAAAGAGAGCTGGTGACGGGGGAAGAGCAAGTCTGGGATTTTTGCTTCTTGTCCCTATTCTGTGGGTCATGTCAACTAGAAGGGGACTATACCACAATAATGGACAATCTGCAGAGAGGACTCTGCCCTTACGTTACTTTTACACTAATAGAATTAATGATTTTATCTGTTAACTATACTTAGTATTACATAGATTTGTTATGTATTAAAAGTAACAGCCATAAGTACCCAATGTTTATAATAGGATTTCGTCTTGAGTCCCCGGACAAGTACTCTTACAAATGAGTGGGTTATCTAAGAAAAGCAGGAGAGACTACAGTGGAGTACTGGCAAAAAGAAAAGAAAAAGAAATGCAACATATAGCAGTGAGCAAAACAGAGAATCCAAAAATAGACTCAGCTAAATATAAACTCATTATATGACAGTGTGCGCTTTTTAAAACTCTGAAGTGAGGACAGTTTCTCTAATGAATGGTGTTTGAATAATTAGACAGTAATTTGGGGAGGAAATTAAATCAGATCCATATCTTACAACATACTGCAAAAAGATATTTCAGATCTATTGATGTGGTAAATGTAAAATTATGTTAAATAAAATCAAAAGTGAAAATGAAGTACTTATCAGATCTATGGAGGATCGGTAACTTCCTCAACTCTAAAAGTAAAAGAAAATAATCGGATACATAATTTTTTAAATTTTCATGCCTTGACAATTAGACAAATTAAAACACTATCAGATTAAAGGTATTTAATAAAAAATATGACAAAGGATTAATAGAAAGTTTTCATGTTAGCTTTGAAAAGGAATAAAGAACCCAGTTGGTAAATAGACAAAAGAAATGAAAAGACCATTTGCATTAGGGTAATTAATACTAAACACATATATAAAAAGGTTCATAATTGCTCGTAATCAAAGAAATGCAAATTAAAGCAAATGCATTCTGAACACTGGCACCACTGAATTAACGTGCGCAGTTGTCTTGGATTCTGGACTTTGCTTCAGCAAGGAGAACTGGTCTACCCTTTTCTTCTCCCCTTCTCTATTTGTGCAGTTAAATTAGTGCTCAAATACAATAACCTTGTCAACTACACAAGGTTAAAATTTTCTCCCTCTTTCCCTCCTTTTTTTCCTGCCTTCATACTCTATATTTTTCCCTGGAAGAAAAGCTACTGAACATGTGTAAAAATACCCTTCCTCCAATTCTTCTTTTTTTAAGATTTGTTTATTTTTGCATATAAAAACTAGAGTATAGGTCATAGGTGAGGGGTGATAAGAGGATTCACCAGAGATAGAGTGGGGGACCAGAAGAGGCAAATTGACTAAAACACACTGCTGAGGGGTTGCAGCTGGTGAGATAGGAGAGGTCTTATATGCCATGTGGGTCAGCTCCCCAGCTGGGTATTGAACTCATGCTGCAGTGGTGGCAGATTGCTTCATAGTGCTGACATTTAACACATTGCGCCACCAGGGAGGCCTCCAATTCTTTTTTTAAGTAAGCAAGTTATACACCAAGGCAAACATACGTGAACTTTTTAACCAATGAGCTACCAGATATCTTGAGATTCCTTTAGACATTTGACAGTCCTTTCATGTGGCCCTGAGGAGACAGACATCTCCCAACCCTTCCCAACTTCCGTCATTGTCCTGTTCAGCACTCCCCTGAACACTTCTTTCCTATAACTGTGTGCTTTCCACAAATAGCCTCTCACTACATGGACAGTGCCTGTCATTTGACACTTGCCACAGGTTCCCTTTCCCTTAACTTAAAAAAAAAAGTATTCTTTATTTTTGCTTTTAACACTTGTTTCTATATACCAGAGACATTTTACAGGGGTGGAGTGGGGAATGAGATAAAAAATTGGGGTGTTGGGGTGCGCTGGACTATGGTGATGGCACATGGGTGATTTGGTGATGGGAAGCCCATGGGGATACAACTGAGATGGGAAAAGGCACAAAATGATGTAAAAATAAGCTATTATATTATTTTTTTTTAAAGTACACACAATTTGCGAGAGTAAACTAGATGAGTTTGCTGGTTTAAAAAAAAAGGACTTGTTTAATTAGCCAAAAAGCAAAAATAAATGAATAAAAATGTTTGCTTTTGTGAGCTGGTTCACTCCCATGCCACTAATAGAAGTAGAATATGCTACAAGGAGGCCCTCCCTGGTGGCGCAGTGGGTTAAAGCGCAGCACTAAGAAGCTAAAGCCACTGCAGCATGAATTCGATCCCCACCTGCCCCGGAGGTGACCCACAGGTGCAGCAGACCTGGCTGCTCCCCTCAGCAGTGTACTTCGTCAATCTGCCTGTTCTGCTCCCCACTCTGTCTCTGGTGAATCCTCTCACCGCCCTGCACCTCTGGCCTGTACCCCAGTTCTGTATGTATAAATAAATCTTTAAAATATATATATATATATAATATATATATATATGAATATGCTACAAGGAGATAAAAGATACAAATGTTCATTCTTTCCGATGCTATCCCACGTGGTGTGTGTGTGTGTGTACAGACATTCATTTAGTAACATGAATAGCAGGAAAAAAAATGGTGCTTCCTAAATGTACGACAAGGAAAGTACAGCTGTGAACTGGCCCCTTTGCACAGAGTAAAATAGGGGTAGACACAGATCCAATCTATCAGGCAGTCAGGTACCAGTCATTTGTGTGTTCAAGAAGGAAAAGGAGGAGGAAAGGGAGGGGGGAGGAAGAGAAGGAGGAGGACAAAGAAGATGACAAGAAAGGAAGAGAAGAAAAGACTAGAAAAGAAAAAGTCTCTCTTTTCTTACATTAAGCAGCATCTATTGCCCATCGAGCGTGAGTATGAGAGCTGGAATATTACCTAGACTTTTCTAACTTGGCTGAGAATCACCTGAAGGATTTACTAAATAAGATTGCTGGATCCCACCAGAGTTTGTGTTTTGGTAGGTTTGAGACCATGTCCCAAATAATGCATTTCTAACAAATTCCCAGGTTCCTCAGCAGCTACTGACGCAGGGAACACCTTTGAGGATCACTGACCCAGACACTGCCCAGGTGCCAACTTCTGCCCAACTTCTGGACCACAGGCAAGCAGCAGATGTGTGAGCCAAAGGATGAAGAAGCCCTCAGAGGGAAGCAGGGACTGCATAGTTCCTGGCCACTTCCAGTTCCAGAAAGCTGAACTTGTGTTCCTGGTTTTAAGCTCTACGTGATCTCTCTGGATTTCTGTACTAATGCTCCCCTTTATTTGACTTAAGTTCAGTGAATCTCCTTGCCTGGAACACAATTGAAAGAACATTATGTCCCCCAGTGGAGACAGAAAACATTACCTCCCAACTTCTTCCTAACCTCCCTCCCGACCCCCAGGTAACAAGGTAACCCAGGTTAACAGGTTAGTGTGTGTCTTTCCACATCTTTCTCTAAGTAGCATGTACGGATATATGCAAGACTTATGCTATTTTTCTATTATTTCTCATATAAAAGTTAAAATTGAGTTACAGCTGAGTTACAGCTCAGATGCCATTCCTTTAAAGGTTCATGTATCTCTGACCTAAACAAGTAAAAGTTTAACTTCTTTCTCCCTTGGTAATCTTGGGGTGGGTAATCCAGAATTGGGGTAGTTCTGTTCTCTGAAGTTACCTTGAAAAATAGGCTCCTTCCATCTTGCCACTCCCCTTTCTTTCACCCCTTTCCAGCTACTTCACCCTACAGTTCCGGTTATCAGGAAGGGGAAAGGGTGGGGCCAGGAAGACACTCTTTTTCCTTAAGAACAGACACTTGCTGTTCATCCTTTCCCATAATTTGGCCATAATTTAGAACCGGGAATACACCTAACTGTGAAGAAGTCTTGCAAATAAAATCTTTAGCTGATCGGTTATGCCTGGTAGAAAGTTAGAGGTTTCATTACCAAAGGGAGAGGAGAACAGATCTTGGAGGTTATTTAGCAATTTCTAGCATACAGACTATCTGGACTCTACTTTGCTTTAATAAGCCCCTCCAAGTCCATAAATAGAGCCAAGTTGGTTTACTATCTGCCTACTATCTCAATGTGCCGTTACACCACATTCAATGGTCCCTATATATTGGTGGGCTCTCTAGTAAAGTTCATCATATTGTACCCATAAAATTTCTTTAATAAGCATGCTTGCCAGTCGAGTCACATTTCTTAGAGCTGTTGTTTCCGTAGAATGAATGGCCCAAAGTTAAGCAAAGAATATGTGCATTTTTAAAATTTTATATGCATTGCCAGATTACTTCCCCCAAAGGCTGTAATACTGTTATAGCCATGAATGAGCATTCCCATTGCATCAGATTATCATTGATCTTTTTATTTTGCTCTTGTGAATGGATGAGAAATTCTGATTGTAACTTGGATTTGAATTTCTCTGGATACAGAGAGGTTGAAGGTACTATCATGTCTTTATTGATGATTTGCATTTTCTCTCCGTGTATTGTTTGTTCATACCTGTATCCATTAGGATCCCAGCAGGAGACAGAATTCAGTGCCAGACAGTTCAAATGAGGAGAATATAAAGAGGAGAATATACTTAGAGAGCTGAGGCAGAGCTGCTGCAGGCTACACGAGTAAACAAACCACCCTGCACCTCTGGCCTGTACCCCAGTTCTGTATGCATAAATAAATCAGTCTTTAGGGGAAAAAAAGGTGAGAAGCTGTTGAAACACTCAGAGACAAAACAGCAGGAAACGGTTGCTGCCTCCCACGACTGAAGGGACAAGACAGAGAACTACTGTTACCAGGGAGCCAGAATCCTAAACAGGGAGGAAAAGTTGCCTTGTGGGAACCACCTCTCCACGGACTCTCACCCACATCTGTTTCAACCAGCCCAGGACCAAGAACCGAGAGCCCCTTCTTCACATGTCTCTGCTCCATGTGGCTCTCTCAGGTCTCCCTCTGGCTCTCCATCCTGCTTCCTTCCTCCTCAGTCTCCTTTCCAGATTCCTCTCTTCTCTCCTCAGCTCTACCCTCTTTGTGTGTGGCAGGGGATCTGGAACTTCCCCTTTTCCTGGAGACCACCCTTTTCCAAAAGCACAGTTCTGCCAGAGACATATATATCTCAAGACAGGGTACCTTCCTGCGCATCCTCTGTTAGCCTTCCAGTCTACCACTGTTTCACCATCTTGGCCAAACCTGACAGAAATGCCAGCCAGCGAGGATCCTAGGTGACACAGTCCATGGGGAAACTTCCAGGGCACCAGAAAGACAGAGGAGAAGGCATCTGGGGAACAAACAGAAAGACCAGCCATGTCCGCTGGCCCTGCTGGCCTGGGTATGTGTCTCCCCTACCAGTTGGCCAGAACCTGCCAAACACTAACGAAACTGACCCTTCGTCTCCGATAGATGGGCAGCCCATGCCCTAGTCCATCACCATCGACTGACACTTTGTCCATAGTTTGTTTCCATACAAATATATTTTTGGTTTTGGGATTCTTCCTTGCTTAAGACAATCTCCCCCACTTCCAAGGTTTGACCCTTTCCTACATTACCTTCAAAAGTTTTCTGGTTTTAGATTTTTGCACCTTTGGACCCTTTGTATTTTATTTTTGTACAGAATATGAAATAATTTTGTTGTCTAATTAGATGAAGAGCCAATTATGCCAACCCGGTAAATCATACTTTCTCTACTGAAATAAATAACAACGTAATCATTACAAGTTTGAAATAAATATATTTATTTCTGAGATTGTTATAGTACTCACTAGGTTGCTGGGAAGTAGAGGATAAAAACATGGAAAAACCAAAACTGCAAAGTGAGAGAATGGCTAAGAAGCATATGTTGTTAAAAAAAAAGGAAAGAGACAGGGCACACTAGACAGGGAATATTTCTTGATGTTATCTAATCAAAAGAATAGTATGACATCCCAGGTACAGTTGAATAAATAAAAGCAAATTAAATTGAAAAGCTTTCCATTATATTCTACTACTCTAACATAGTAGAAGACAGAGACAGCCTCATTTTACCTCCTTCTCTATCAGCAGACCCCAGATAACTATCTGTAGAGCCTCCTGTATCCCCATTTCATCAGCTTCTGGGGACACTTTTTACTTTTGCCTTTTGTCCTTCCCTAATTCTGTCCTGTACTTCTGCCTCTGGTTTCTTCTTAAAATATCTTCACAGGTCCTTTCTTTTCTGAAGTTTCCAAATTCCCATCCGTTGGCTCCCTTTTCTTTCTCTGAGCTTTCTCTGTTCTCTCGTCCAAGGATGGACTCTTTTCAGCTCCTTCCCTCTCCAGCCCATTTCCTGTGTGTGCTCCAGGAAATTAAAATTCTTTCTTTATTAAAGATGTGTCTTACTCTAAGCAAGGCTAACCTTGAGCCCTAGAGCGCTACAACCACGAGCTTCTGTTAAAGTACTCAGCAAAGTGAAGGTCTCTTTTCTGAAGATTGCTGCTCCAGCTTTTGAAAGGAACAACGTTTCCTCACTGCTCCGTATGCACGGCTCTCAGAGCCATCATCACAGTTTATGTGCACACAAATTTGTGTTCTGCTTGCGGTTGATGTGATTTCCTCAGGTGCACATACATATATAAATTTATGTTCTGCTCTTTTTCATTTGATGTTGTTTCATAAGTAGTTTTCTCATCAAGAATCTCATCTTGAAAAATAGTATAATTTCATCCTGCAGAAATGACATAATTCACAACAGTTTCTCTGGTGTTGAACGTTCAAGACATCCCCACTTTTTCTTTTTTTGCTGGGGAAAATTTGTTATAAAATATTTTTAAAGGGTTAAGGTTGCTTTTCTATCAGATTATTTTCTGAAAGTAAACTCCTGGGAGTATGTGAAATGGAGGAAGAGGAATCTACATTTTTATTAGTTTTGATATAAATTGTTAAATGGTTCACAATAGAATTCTATCAATTTACAAAGCCACCAGTAATGAATACTTCTCCATAGCCTCATGTATATGGATTCTGTGCATTTAAAAGAGTGTTCCAAATTTTAAGATGCAAATTGTACTTCGCTATTATTTGTCCACCGAGGTTTGCTGGTACGTCTCTCCATGGCTCCCTACCTCCCAGGTCGACTCCTGTTTTATTGGCAGATGTCAATTTTTACAAGAGTTTACTAACCACCTGAATTACCAAGACTGTTGAAATATTTGTCACTTATTTCAAATTCACATTTTCTCTTCTGTATATTTTCTGTGTGCTTGCTTATCTGTAATTGATTTCTTGATGCTCTCATTTAAGCATTTCATAGCAATTAGTACTTATTCTTTTATATCTATCCTCCTTTCTCCAGTATTTCCTTCTTTTTAGGTCTTGCGGGTTTATATTCTTAACTTTAACTGAGTTCTAGCAGTTCACCATTTGCCTTATGTACTGATGTATGTGGGTAGAAGCAGAAGAGGAGAATGTAAATTCAATCTCCCATTCCTATGCATGCTCTGCCAGTCGGGGTGACGGCATTTTGTATAGCCCATCTAAGCCCTCTTCCAATCTGTAAAAGCCTGTGTCACTGGAAATGATACTAAACGCTCTGGGTCTTATAAGGATTAAATGAGATAATGCATAAAACTTTTGCCTGCTAGAGTAGTTGATAAAGGCAACTCATCATTGTTTTTATTATCATTCTTTAAACCCTTTGTAAATTAGAAAAGTCATCACTTTACCATAGTGGTAATAAAGTTGCTCTGTTTTTAATCTCAATAATCTACATGTAGTTTATTTTGATGTGGATATAATGCAAAAGAAGGAGATGGAATCCAAGCACCTGGCTGTATCCATCAGGGATTCTCATAGGGGGCAGTTGCCAAGGGAATGGGAAGCATCTCGTGTGGGAAAAGGGACTTATGCACTAAACCAAGGTAGTTAGTAAACTGGTGTCCGAAGTAGCAGGTGTTAACCTGCTAATAAAAAGGAGTCCACGCGCGGCAGATAGGGAGCCATGAGAGAGATGCACCAGCAAGCCTCTGTGGACAATAACTCAGAGTCTGAGGGGAAATGAGGATGTGCAACCTCAACATGGAGCAAGTTGAAACCCACGGGAGCAGACTAGGCCAACATTTAGCCAGCATGCATTGCAGTGGCAGTACAGAGAGACATAGAAACACGCATTTGTTCCATGAACTTCTCTAAGGAAATCAGCTCATTGCAGGAAGAAAATCATAAAATGATCAGGAAAGCTAGAAACCCTTAGGTCAAATACTACACTATGTGAGCTCTTTCCATGGGATTTTAGGAAAACTGAAAATGAATACTCACACCCAGCACCCTTTTTGCCAGTGCCAGGCCAGGTTGCCCTGGGCCGAATTGAAGAGCGCTCAGAACCCACCACTGCCTTGTCTCAGCACCCACCAGACCAGCTCCAATTAAAGCATGTCAGCATTTCCCACACCATCAAGCTGTGTGTTGGAAATTTCCATCATCACAGCCTCCAGCCACCCTGAGATGCTGTCTGGGCAACCCAAGTGATGGCCTCATGTACAAAGTGTCCTTTTTATTAACATTCTGGTCACAGACAAGCATCCATGTGAGGTCACCTGTCTCTAACCCCATTTTCCGCATTAGCCCTATTATTCATATACCTCAATATTGTAGAATAAAAAAGAAGGAACTTGTGTTTCCAGCTTTCACTGCTTGTATCAGACCAAATGTCACACTGACAGTAACGTTGGGTTAGCAACAACAAAAACCTCAGCCAACATTGTGAAATCCATTTGACTGTTGAGGAAAGTAAGGTTCAGAGAGAAGTGATTTGCTCAAGATCAACACAAGGTAGGCAGTGGGAACAAGAACTCCCACCCAGGTAGCTCTGAGCCCAGAAACTACTTGAGTATCCACTGTGTCTCCACAGCTGCCTCTTAAATAAGTTCCGTTGGTAGAAAGTCTACCTTCCCTTTTCTGTCAGAAGATAGTCCTTTCTTCTAAAGTTATGTTCTTTACACTTTTTTTTAGCTGCTGTTAAAGGTTCTTTTTCAAAATACAGTGTTCATGGTAGTAAAGGTTAATTTCTTAATCCCTACTTGGCAGAATTGAAATGACTAAATTAATCCATGAGAAAGCAAAAATGTAATGCCCAAATTAAAAATTTTTAAAACAAGATGTTTTAAAAATTTTAAATGTGTGACCAAAAAAAAAACAAAGAAACACATGTCTTTTGCAGCAACATGGATGGAACTGGCAGAGATCATGCTTAGTGAAATAAGCCAGGAAGAAAAGGAAAAATACCGGATAGTTTCTCTCATAGCAGAGAACAGGCGAGAAAATAATGATAATGATGAACAGTTATATACCAGAGACATTTTGTGGGGGTGGAGTGGGGAATGAGATCAAAAACAGTGGGGGGGGAGGGACTATGGTGATGGCACATGGGTGATTTGTTGTTGGGAAGCCCAAGGGGATTGCAACTGAAATGGAAAAATGCACAAAATGATGTAAAATTAACTATTATATGTAAATTTAAAAAATTTAAATGTGGGACCCTTGAGCATGAATTCGATCCCTGCCCCGGAGGTGACCCACATGGCATGGCAGACTTCTCCTGACCTGCCTGCTGCTCCCTTCAGCAGTGTACCTCGACAGTCGGCCTATTCTGCTCCCCACTCTGTCTCTGGTGAAGACTCTCACTGCCCCTGCACCTCTGGCCTGTACTCCAGTTCTGTGAGCATAAATAAATAAATCTTTTTTTAAATGTAAATGTGTTTCTTTTGACTTACTATTCCACTAGATCCCAAATTTCAGGTCTCACTTCTCCCCCCTGCGCTCATCCTGAATGTTACAAGGAGGGGAAAGGGGGGCCTAATAACCCATGTTTACCCCTCAGACAATTTTACTGAATCCTGTCATTCAACTGAGAATTAAAGCTGTGTGGTTCCACCTGCATGTGTCTCAGACCAGCCTTGGTATGGCGGAGTCACTGGAGCAAATCCGAGTCACTGGGGCAAATGCAAAAAGCTGGACTCTTACCCAAACCAAACAGAAAATTCCAAACAAAAGTTTTGTCTCGCAGGCAGGCTGGATTACTCTGTTTGTTCAGTGAACAAATGCCATGCTAAGCACTAGTAAACCTGGGGAAGAACACCCTAAACTTGAAAATCAGTGTATAGTTTGAACTCTTAGAGAGATTACTTTATCTTTCTTAATTCAATAATCACTTTGTAACAAATTGGCAAAAGGGCAAATCAGTTTTCTAAGTGTAAGGAAGGTGACTCAGAAGGAACTTTTGGATTCTTCAAATTTCTAAGACCAGTGTATTATTTTATAAATTAGAACACTGAGTTTCCAAAATAGCACTCCAATATACTAAAAATCAAAGTAGTTGTCTTTGAGACTGGAAAATATTTCTGGTAATATTTCCATAAAAGACCATCAATTAAAAGCAATTTCATTTGCTACTAATTAGTAAAGTGACAGTTGAAACTGATGGGCCCTCCTGTCCACAGAGTTTCTCTCCCAGAGGCCTAGAATAGAATGTGAGAATTTGTGTTCTTACATTCTAACAGATTCCCAGTTAATGCAGAGGCTGATGGAAACCACACATTGCCTGTGTCACAGAGATGTGGGGACCCTTGCTATGAGCTTAACATCAACCCTTTTTTTATTCTTAGCTCTTACTTGGAAAACAAGCTAGGGTTGTCTGTTGGGTTTTTCTTTGTGCTGAGAGGTTGTCGAGGGCCTCAGGGTAGGGTGGGATTTCCACCAGAATTGGAAAGTATGTTGTTGTCATATTCATATACAAAAAAAGCACCAGTTTATGAGTGGGGTGAGTAGCATAGACATTGAAATCTCACCTTTTTCTAGCACTGGCACTAGGGTTTCTCAAGTCCTAAAGTGTCATCTGATGATGAATCGTATAAAAACTTTTCATGTGATGTGCTGTTAACAGTTTGCAAATGTAGAATGGTCTTCAATACTCAAATCAATCCTAGAAGAGAGAATCCAGTACCCAGGTGAGAAGACTGAATCCTACAAAAGATAAGGGACTGTTTAACACTATGTAGGCAAATAACTCCCCAACATTGACTTCAGGATGTCTGTGAGGACGTGCCCCAACAGCAAGGGAAACGAAAGCAAAAATAAACAAGTGGGGCAAGGGCAAACTAGAGTTTCTGCACAGCAAAAGGGATCATTAAAATGAAAAGACATCAGCTCCAACAGGAGAAAAAAAATTACACATCATGTTTCAGACAAGGGGCAAATATCCACCAAAATGTACAAAAAACTCATATAACTCAACAGAAGAAAAAACAAATCACCCAATCAACGAATGGGCAGAAGAGCTAAATAGACACTTCTCCATATAAGTAAGACAGATAGATGGCCAACAGGCACATGAAAAGAAAAAAAATTCAGCACCATTTATCATCAGAGAAATGCAAATCAAAACCACAGTGAGATACACATCACATCAGTGAGAATGGTCCCTGTCGGGAGAAAAGAAGAGTGTTGGTGAGAGTTTGGAGAAAGAGAGACCTTGATATATTGTTGGTGGAGATGTAGATTAGTCCTGTCTCTAAGGAAAACAGTATACCTAAGTTCCTCCAACTAGAAAAGATTGATTTATGATATGATCCAGCAATCCCACGCCTTGCCAAAGAATTTACCCAAAGCATGCAAAGACACTAATTGGAAGGAATATGTACACTCTTATGTTCATTGCACACTTCATGGAAACAACTTAAGTGCCCAATGACAGCCAAATGGATAAAGATGTGGTCTATACACCCAAGGGAGCACTACTCCGTCATAAAGAGAGATGGAAGCTTGACATTTACAGCAAGATGGATAGAACTGGAGGGATTATGCTAAGATAAGTAAATCAGGAGAAAGACAGTATTAGGTGATTGCACTCACATGCAAAACATAAAGTAACAAAACTAAACCAAAACAAACCCCAGAAATACAGCTGCAGGCTTGAAGATACTAGAGGGGAGGTGGGGGATGGGGATGAAGGGAGAGATTGCACCCTTCAGTCTGCAGTGGAGAACTATGGGTGTTTGGTAGTGAGTATGGTGTGGTAACACATCTGAGGAAGTGTAAACCTATTCCCCTAAATCATATACAGTGTTATAAACCAATGTTACCTCAAAAAAAAAAGTTACAGAAAGAAATAAAAGAAACAGTAGGGCTCCCGTGAGAGCACAAGAGAAATTTTGGAGTGAGGAGTTGAGAAATGCCAAAGATTAGAGACATCAGGTGATTTCAGTGCAATTTGTACCTAAGAAAAGACTGCCCACTGCCACCTCTAGTCCTTTCATTTATAGAGACTAATATTGACACAAACACTGAAATCACATAAATCAAATATATATATATGGCTGTTGCCAGTCAGTAGTTGTGCAACTGTTAGCTAATATGCCTGCTGTTGTGTTAATGGTAGCTGCTTCTAGAGAGCCTAAAATAATATAATCAAAGCAAAGCACTTAGGACAATACCTAATACATAACAAGGATCCATTGAATAGAAGCTATCTAATATCATAAATTAGGACTGTGGGGTCAAAGGGCAGGGGCACTTTATTTATTAATTTTTATTTTGTTTTATTGCAGTAAAACACAACATATGATCTACCCTTCTCACAAAACTTTACTTTTGCCTTTCTTGTTTGGATGCCTTCCATTTTTTCCCTGACTAATTGCTTTGGCTGGGACTTTCAGTACTACATTGAAGAGAAGTGGAAAGATGGGGAATACTTTCTTATTCCTAGTATTAGAGGAAAATCTTTCCATTTTTCTCACAGACGAGTATGATATTATTCTATAGCTTTTATTATATAAAAAATGTTTTCCTTCCATTTCTAGTTTGTTGAGAGTTTTTTTTATCATAAAAGGATGTTGGGTTTTGTCAAATGTTTTTTCTGCATCTGTAAAAGATGATCATGTGATTTCTATTCTTTATTCTATTCATGCACATCATATTGGTTTTTGTATGTTGAACCAACCTTGCATTTGTATGTTTGACAATTCCCACTGGATCATGATGTATGGTCCTTTTAAACGTTGTTGGATTTAGTTTGCTAGTATTTTGTTGACAATTTTTACATTTTTATTCTTCAGTAGTATTTTTTAGATTTATTTATTTATGCATATAAGAGCAGGGATACAGGTGTTAAGAGGATTCACCAGAGACAGAATGGGGAGCAGAACAGGCAGACTGATTGAAATGCACTGCTGAAGGGAGCAGCAGGTGAGACAGGAGAGGTCTGCTAAGCCATGTGGGTCAGCTGCCTGGCCGGGGATCAAACTCATGCTGCAGTGAGAGCTTCATAGTGAGATTTACCCTTTGTGCTGCCAGGGAGGCCCCCTCAACAGGAGTATTAACCTATTGTTTTGTGTTCTGTCTAGGTTTGGCATCAGGCAGTGCTACCCTCATGAAATGACTCTTCAGTGTTTTTTGAAGAGTTTTGAGAAGGGAAAGCATACATCAGTAAAGGCAGCTACCCAGGTCTTCTTTGGTATAGACTTTCTTAGTTACTAATTCAGTCTCCTCACTAGGTACAGATCTGTTGGATGTTCCACTTCTTCATGATAATGTTTATATTTCTACAAATTTATCCATTTCTTCCAGGTTATCCACATCTTGAGTATATAATTGCTCATGTGGCCTGTTAAGATCCTTTTGATTTCTGTGATATTAGTTGCATAGTCTCCTTGATTTCTAATTTTACTTATTTGAGTCTATTGTCTTTTTCTTGGTGTAAATGTTTGACAATTTTATTTCCTTTACAAAAAGCTAGTACATATTTCTTTAAAAGTATGCTCTTTTGGCCCTCCCTGGTGGCGCAGCGTGTTAAAGTACAGCACTGAGAATCTAAGGCCGCTTCCGCAAAGGTTCAATTCCCGCCTGCCCCGGAGGTGACCACATGGCGTGGGAGACCTCTCCTGACCCGCCCGCTGCTCCCCTCAGCAGAGTACTTCGTCTATCTGCCTGTTCTACTCCCCAGTCTGTCTCTGGTGAAGCCTCTCACCGCCCCTGAGCCTCTGGCCTGTACCCCACTTCGTATGCACAAATAAATCTTAAAAAAAAAAAAAAAGTATGCTCTTTTACATGGAAACAGCCCAAATGCCCAAAAATGGATGACTGGATTAAAAAAATGTGGTACCTATACACAATGGAATATTACTCAGCAACCAAAAAAAAGAAACACATGTCTTTTGCAGTAACATGGTTGGAGCTGGAAAAGATCATGCTTAGTGAGATAAGCCAGAAAGGAAAGGGAAAATACCGGATGGTTTCTCTCATAGCAGGAATATAACAGAACAGGTGAGAAAATAATGAAAATGATGAACAGCTACATACCAGAGACATTTTGTGGGGGTGTAGTGGGGAATGGGATCAAAAACAGTGGGGGGAGGGAAATGCACTGGACTATGGTGATGGCACATGGGTGACTTGGTGATGGGAAATCCAAGGGGATTACAACTGAGATGGAAAAATGCACAAAAATATGTAAAAATAAACTATTACAGGGCCCTCCCTGATGGCGCAGTGGGTTAAAGCACTGCACTGAGAAGCTAAAGCCACTTCCACATGAGTTCGATCCCCACCTGCCCCGGAGGTGACCCACATGGCGTGGCAGACCTCTCCTGACCCACCCGCTGCTCCCCTCAGCAGTGTACTGCGTCGATCTGCCTGTTCTGCTCCCCACTCTGTCTCTGGTGAATCCTCTCACCCTCCGAATCTCTGGCCTGTACCCCAGTTCTGTATAAATAAATAAATAAATCTTAAAAAAAAAAAAACTATTATAGATGTAGTTGTGGCCAGATTGCATTCCAAGGGAGTTATGGCAATTTATGCTCTCTCCGAAAACGGTGGTAGGTGAGAGTAGCTCTGTCTAGAAGAAAATTAAGTTCGAATCTTGTCTCACACTATAAATGACAAAAATTCACAGACATTAAAGAGTAAATACCAAAAAAAAAGAGAGAAAAAAATAGAACATCAGTATAGGAGAAAATAAAACATGTTTGATTTGAGGATGGAGCTGGCCATTTTAAGTAAGATTGAAATGTAGAAGAAATAATGGGGAAAACTGATGAATTTAGATATTTAAAATACCATAAACAAAACTAAAGACAAGCAAATTAACTAAAAAGAAAACGTGTAACCTGAGAAAGTGTAACTATCACCAACTCCTTCAAATAAATAAGAAATTATAGACTGAGAGAAAAATGAGCAAGAATAGAAATAAAAATTAATAAAAGGAGAATTATAGTCAAATAACTTATGAAATGATCATCCACAGAGAAAGTACTAGAACTACACACTTAAACTACCAGCTATCATTAGGGCAAAAAATTTAAAATATTGCTGATAATTATTCAGTGGAATCATTTTAAATAATCAATTAGACAGTTGCATTTTCATACCTGGCCCTTTTTTGCTGGTTGACTGTATTTCCAAACAATGATATTTTATCACCATCCTCAGAAGAAAACACCTGAATGAGGTCAGAAGGGGCAGCATAGGGAAGCCCCCTCAAGGTAGGATGGTCCTCCTCTCACTTTCCAACTACTCTATGAGGTGGTTTTCACACTATTATTTCCACGGGGGGGAGGGGTGGGGAGTAATGTGAAAAAACAAAGTAATGTTCTTATATTGTTCAGTAAACGTGCTGCTTGTTTTAGAAGCTCATTTTGTGGAACATATACAACTTATACTTCTGCCAAATGAATCTTACCCCTAAGCACTCTCCAACAGCACAAATTAACTAAAACAAAAAAAAAATTATCTCAAAATAAAGTTTTTCCTTTTTTTTCTTTACTTGTAAGCACAGAAAGCGGAAGCATCAGGGGAAGCTCTAATAGGGGATTTTGATCCACATAAAGAAACACAGTCCAGAAGGGGAAATTCAAATTCAACCTACAAAAAAGGAAACTGTAAATTAAGAAAGCCAAGATCTCAAAAATCGGAAACGGTATCAATGTATCTCTATTGCCACCAGACCTTGTAATAGACCATTCCCAGTGACTTCTACTTGCCGGGGCCCAGCAGGTCCCAGGCTGTATGTAACACATCTCGCAAGAAGGAAGGCCCTCTGGTGCAAGCTAAACACTAGGTGGCACTGTGCACTGCTGGACTGGTTGTGATAAATAACCCAGACCCAGCTAAGGAGCTCCAGTTTCTATGACCAGGTCTTTTTCAGGCCTGCTAAATCACAAATTTCCTCCAAACATCCAAAACTCTTCTATCCTGAACCTCAGTCTTTAAACAGTTTCACATCAGCATCCCATCCAACTTCCATGGGGGTGGCATCAGCAGTGCTATGGGCAATGGTCACAACCTGAAACAAGTCTTTCCATCTGGGGAATGAAGGCCAGTGTAAGAGCCAAGAACACTGAACACACCTGGGTCCCAAGACCTGGAAACCACCTTGAGGAGAATTCTCTCTTGGAGAAGAGGTTCTCTGGGCAGGAAGGTAGATACAGGACCTAGGCTGAGCCACAGACTATCGTCTCCCATCAAGCACACTCCAATTCTCCAAAGTCTCTGGATTCTCTGGTATGTCCTTCAGTAAGCTTAATGTCTCCCATCTGAGACAATCCAGAATGTGAAGCCACTAGAAGATTCTGTTGCCCTTTAGCCTTATTAGCAAGGGCGCTGCCTCCCTTCAGAGCACGCTGGCCCTCCTGCTAGGTTTGGTCATCAATAACTTCTAGAGAAGTCCTTAATCCAAAACCAACAGAGGGGTGAATAAGAATAGATCAAAACAAGTAATAAAAACACAAGAAAAAAAAAATGGCAGGGCTCTCCCTGGTGGCGCAGCAGGTTAAAGCACAGCACTAAGAAGCTAAAGCCACTTCAACATGAGTTCGATTCCTGCCTGCCCCGGAGGTGACCACATGGCGCAGCAGACCTCTCCTGACTCACCCGCTGCTCCCCTCAGCAGTGTACTTCGTTGATCTGCCTGTTCTGCTCCCCACTCTGTCTCTGGTGAATCCTCTCACCCTCTGCATTTTTGGCTTGTACCCCAGTTCTGCATGAATAAATAAATAAATCTTTTTTAAAAAGGCAAATATAGGTGCCAATGTATCAATATTAACTCTAAATATAAATGGTTTAAACTCAACAATAAAGAGGTACAGAGTGGCAGGCTGGATTAAAAAACAGAACCTAATCTTCTGTTAATCCATCACATCAACTGACAGAAAAATAAAAACCATATAATCATATCAATAGATGCAGAGAAGGCATTCGACAAATTCAACATCCATTTTTGTTTAAGGCCCTTGAAATCATACCTCAACATGATAAAAGCCATATATGACAAACCCACAGCCAATATTATTATTATTCAATGGAGAAAAGTTGAAAGTCTTTCTGCTAAGATCAGGAACAAGACATGTGCTATTCAACATAATATTGGAAGTCCTAGCCAGAGCAATAAGACAGGAAAAAGACTACAAGGAATCCAAATAGGGGAAAAAAGAACTAAAACTATTTATTTGCAGATAATATGATAATATATATGGAAAACCCTAAAAATTCCCCAGAAAAACTAATCAAAACAATTAACCAGTTTAGCAAGGTTGCAGGATATAAAATCAACACACAAAAGTCAGTAGCTTTCCTATACACAACCAATCAGATGTGGAAATCAAAAAAATCCATTCCCTTTACAATAGAAACCCAAAAAATTAAATACCTGGACAAATAAACCTAACAAAAGAGGTAAAAGACCTATACAAACAAAGCTATAAAACACTGATTTAAAAAAAATACAAGAAACACAAAGAAATGGAAAGATGTTTTCGCTCATGGATTGAAAGAATTAACATCATTAAAATGGCCATTCTACCAAAGCGATATACAGATTTAATGCCATTCCAATACAAATCTCAATCACATTCTTCAAAGAATTGATGAGATTCTACAAATATTGATCTACCAATATTTATCTACAAATATTGATGTTATTTATATGGAACCACAAAAAACTTCAAATAGCCAATTTGAACAAAACAAAAAGAGACCAGAGGCATCACAATCCCAGATTTCAAGCTATACTACAAAACCATAATAATCAAAACTGCATGGGATTGGAATAAGAACAGACATATAGACCAGCAGAAAACCCAGATATAAACCCATAGGCTTATGGACAGCTAATTTTTGACAAAGGACCAAAGAATATGCAATGGAACAAAGAAAGTTTGTTCAACGAATGGTGCTGAGATAACTGGACTGCTATGTGCAAAAAAAATGAAGCTAGACTACTACCTCGTACATTGCACAAAAACCAACTCAAAATAAATTAAAGAACTAGACATAAGACCCAAAAACATAAAATATCTAAAAGAAAAGTAGGTGAAACAATGCACAACATACACCTCAATAATATCTTTAAAGATACAACATCCAAAGCAAGGATAGTGAAGGAAAGTATAAAGAGCAGGGACTACATCAAGTTAAAGAATTTCTGTACAGCAAAACAAAGAGACGCCCCACTGATTGGGAGAAATATTTGCACGCAATACTAATGACAAAGGACTGATCATAAAGATATACAAAGTGCTGATTAAAGTGAACAAAAACAAAGTGAACAACCCCATCAAAGAATAGGCAGAACAGCTAAAAAGACTCTTCTCCAAAGAGGATATGCAGATGACCAACAGGCATATGTAAAAAATGTTCAACATCACTTGTAATAAGGGAAATACAAATTAAAACCACAATGAGATACCCTCTCACATCAGTGAGAATGGCACATCTTAAAACAACTATCAACCACAAATATTGGTGAGGATGTGGAGAAAAAGGAACTCTCCTGCACTGCTGACGGGAATGCAAACTGGTACAACTACTATGGAAAGCTGTTTGTTTGGAGGCTTCTCAAACTGCTAAAAATGGAGTTTCTATATGACCCAGCAATCCCACTCCTAGGTATCTATCCAAAGGACAAAAAAAACATTGACTAAAAAGGATACCTGCACCCCCATTTTTATTACTGCACTATTTACAATAGTGAACATGTGATCTGCATTCAAGCTGCCAGGCATTGTGTGTGTGTCGATCACATGCTCTCAACACATGTGTTGTATGTTCTAATGTAGTTCTGTGTGGCATACATGTTATTGGCATGTGTACCCATGGGCTTTGGTGTTTTCTGTGTGGTGCATGCTATTGGTGTGATGGTCATGTGCACATGTGTGTTCGTTGCATGTAGAATATATGTGCTCTGTATTCCCTAAACATGTGGGCCTATGATTTTGGTGTCAGTGAATGCTCTTATCATGAAAATTGTGTGTTGCTGCCATGTTCTTGGTGTGTAAATCACTTGTTCTTGGTGTGTCGATAACATGTTGCTAGTGTTTTCTAAGCATGTAGGTCATCAGTCACATAAGTTAGCATGTCAGTCGCATGGTGTTGGTATGTTGTCTGCATGTTATTATCGTTAGATCACTGTTGTTCTTGTGTTGCAGGCATGCAGATTTCCTGTTCTAGGCATGTTGATCACATGTTCTTAACACAACAACTACATGTTCTTAGTATGTCAGACACATACTCAGCATCTTCCTTGCACACCAGTCACAAAACAGGAAAGAAAATGGCTCCTCGCTCAATCAGAGCAATTTCAAATTGTTTTCAGGATTACATTGCATTTTCTTTTATTCAATCCCTACAGCTTCTCCCTATTCATTCCTTCAGTATTGTTAATTCTCACATCTCCCAGGCTCTTACTATATTCATAGATGGATTCTCCACTACAGGCCGTGGAGTATTGGTCTGGCACATAAACTCAGATGTCTCTTGGCAAACCACCTACACTGCACTTTCCTTTTGGCCCAACAGGCTGAACTAGCTGCTGTTTTTTTGGCACCTTAGTCATTTCCTTCAAAATCACTTAATATCATCTCCAACTCCTTATATATTACCTCCTTGGTACAAGACATCCCCTCTGCCTTACTTAACACTAATATTAATGAAGCCCTATTATTGGCTTTTATTTCTTTACAGAGTTCCATAACGTGTTCACCTCATTTTTATTGCTCACATTCCTAGTCATTCTGGCCTACCAGGCTCACTATCTAAAGGCGATGCAGCTCACACTACCCTTAGGGTATTTAACAAATTCACAGTCCTATAACTTGCCACTCCTTCTTTCTTTAAGGAGCCCACAGTCTAGCAAAAACACTTAACATCCCCCTTACACAGGCACGGGGTATTGTTTGAGTTTGTGCTGTCTGTCAATGCTGGTCTCACTTTCCCTTTAGGTGTTAACCCATGCAGAACTCAAGCCAACTAATTATGGCCAATGGGTATCACCCACTGCCCTTCCTTTGGTTGTCTCCATGTTCAATAGATACCTTTTCAGGATTTCTGTGAGCCATGGCTCAGCCATGCAAACAGTTCTTCTCATGCTATTCATCATACTTACTCAGCGTTTGCAGTAATGGGCCATCCTTCCAATATGAAAACTGACAAAGACCTGGCTTATACCCCTAAATCTCTTAAGACCTTTCTATCTCATTGGGGTATTTAATACATTACTGGTGTTCCTTATAACCCCACAGTTCAAGTTATTGACTCCTTCAACTTTTCTTAACAAAACAAAAGGGGGAATGCTCCTCACCTCATACTCAACTTTTTAAAGCTCTATTCACATTAAGCCATTTACAGTATAGAGGCACAGATCGGACCCACTCCAGTGGCACTCCATTTCTCCACACCTATGGAAAATGATCATGAACCTTTAGTATGATGCAGACAACTGCCTGACCCTAACTGGCTAGGCCCAGCTCCCTTCATCTGACAGGGAAGCAGGTATGCAGCGGTTTTGTGCCCACAAGGTGTTCAGTAGATTCCCGCCCTCTGCATTAAGTACTACCATGAGTCAGTACAACCCTATGAACAATCTCATCCCAAGGGTGCAGAACCTGAGACTTACCTCTCCATTGATCAAGAACCAGTCTGCTAAGAGAACACACAAAATCCTGATTCTCCAGCCCTAATATGGGGAGATGTCAAACACTTCCCAGCATCAGCGGAGATGCTACTGGCTCCACAGGGAGTTACCTGCCACATGATCTAACTTACAGCACCCTCCCCTCTCTAGATGGTAAAGGTAGTTTACAAAACTGGGCACCTCAAGGGCTCATGGTCCAAGAAAAAAACAAATGTTACAAAGGACATCCTTGGAACTGGACAATGCTGTATGTATTTCAAAATGCTCCAGGCAACTGGAATCCAGGGTGCGCTGGCCCTCTATTTTGTTATGATCTAACAGTATTCCCCTTCTCTAAACAAAGTCTTGGTGTGCAGCTACACCTTATTTCCCATATACTATACACCAATGTCCAGCCTCCTTTACCCAAGGTCAGCCTAATTGGAATTTTACTGATAAGCGTAATTTTTCTAAAGCTTGCACTTCAGTCCCTATTTGTTTCATTTGTCACCTACTCTTCCTTTTTGTTCACAAGATAATATTACTTTCCCAAAAGGTACTACAGTCACCTCTTGTATTGATTCTTCCGTTTTATCCAAACACTCAATTTTCTTTATTAATCAGCACGTGCATGCCTGGATTCCAGTCATGCTGACTTGTCCATGGGATGGCAGTTCCCCTTTAAACCAATTAGTTCAAGCCTTGGGGCGAGTGTGCTGTGGGCCGCTTTTTAGGCACATTAATTGCTGGAATTATATTAGTCTCCTTAGCTGCTACAGCAATAATGGCATCTACTGCATTGGCCAAATCATTACAAGCCGCCAGTGAGGTACATCAGTAAATGACCAATACCACTCAGGACTTGCTGGAGCAGGTACACATTGATCAACAAACTTTAAATACACTGGATGCTCTTGAATCTGCAGTGCTGTGGCTCATGAGCATCCACAAGCCTTACGGACCCATTGTTTTCTGAGATGCAATTCTGGGTTTACCGGGCTGTGTGTCACTACACTGCTGAAAATTTAACTTCACACCCTTGGGTTTTTCACAAAAAGGATTTGTTGCAAGCCTTCGCTCTATGCTGGCTGTTTCTATGATGATCTACCAGATGGTTTGTCAATCCAATTGGACCAGTTTGAGAAACAAGCATCTCAAGAAACCATTTTGGCTTTCATCCCTTATAAATCAAAAAACTTGGCGGACCAACCTATCTTTGCAATTATTTATCCAAACCAACCTATCTTTACAATCATTTATCCAACTGTTGCTCATTACTTTTCTCATTGTCATTCTCTTTCTAATAGGAGCTCCAGCTATCATCAGATGCAAGTCAGAAGACAAAACAAAAGCGAGCAATGATGACTCTTTGCTTGGCTTATTGCCCACTTAGATATCCACCTTTTCCCCTTCCTCCCACATTTCCTCTCTTTAATTAAAATAAAAAAGGTGGACGTGTGGGTCTGCTAATCCTAAACCGCTTATTCAGCTTCCATTTTGTTACCTACAGTTCTGTATTCCTAAAGCAAGGTCAGAACTTCCTGGCCATAGAAGCCCAAGCCTAGAAGGTGACTTCCAAATCAATTAAAAGTGCAAAGCTGGATCACCCTAGGAAGAGTTTGTATGGGGGCAGGGGAGGTGCATGAACTTACTCCTGATTTATACATCATGAGGTATGACCGGGAACACTTGGGAGGCTGTTGACTGACCAGGAGCTAATCAGTGCAATGCCTTGATAAGATTGAAATCCTGACTGGGGAATCAGGGCTTGATCTCAATTACAGTAGCAAGCTATCAGCAGATCAGAAGTACAGTTCCACCTTTCCCCTCCTTCTGCTTCCCTGTCTCCTTTTCTTCTTCCCCATATAGTTTACCAATAAAAAGGCTGGGCTCTTGCTCTTGAGCAGCATCCGGCATTATATATCCTGCTCTACAACTCCTTCTTATCTGTGCTGTTGCCCGACACAACAGTCTGTCATGACCTTTAAATAAGAATCTGTATATGAAAATCTTTTGTGAACTGTGAAAACTACATTAAGATTAGCAGGGTGTTTATTTACACATGTTGTCACATACACATACTTTGTGAGAGTAATAGGATTTCAGATGATATTTGTAGAATGGGTAGGAGTAAAATTGGCAGAGAGGCAAAGAGATTAGTCAGTATGTGGTCGGACATGATTAAGAGGAGGTATCGAAAACAAATACAGTTAAAGGAATAACATCAGGAACACTCCTTTCAAAATAGTATCACTACATTAATATTTCTGTGCTTATATGCACTTCTGAAAATTCTTCCCAATAAAGTAAGATATGCAACAGAAATAAGAGAAATGAACACTCAATGGAAGAAACAAAAATTATTATTTATAAATGATGTAGTTTCAGGAAAAGAGGTGGTTAAAATAATTGAAAGTAATAAATGGATTTGGTGAAATAGCTAGAAATAAATCAATCTACAAAGAACTCATAGCATTTCTCTAACCAGCTAGAAGAGAGTGAAATTTAGCCTACAGGTGACTGCACATATATCTGCCCTTTACCTCCAGTCAGGCGCATCGTCCAAACCAACTACCCTTCCCATTGTCCTTCCCTCCCCAGCGCCATCCCCTTCAGCTCATGTCCACAGGGCCCCAGGACAATCTCACGTTAATAAGGATCCATGAGAACAACTTTTTTCTTAAAGATTCTTTGCTAACACCTTGAGTAGGTCGAGATTCTTTTAAAAGAGTGTCTGAGCAAGACCTTTGTCAAATATTTTCTTTTCTTTGTTCACACTTATCTTTCAGTTTCTCTTAAGTCTCACTTTTCCCACAATAACTATTTGTTGTGAAATATAGTAACTTGTAGACTTCTGTGATAAGTCTGCAATAAATGGCAGGGTCTGTCTGCACATGGAAGCCAGTACTCACTTCTCTGTTTCGCCACCCTTTTATCACCTAGACTGGGCTCTGGGGAGGGCCAGCAGAATTACAGCCCCATGGGCTCTTAGCCAGGCCGCTCTCCTGCTCTGTTTGCTTTGTCTGCCAACACCTGCTGAGGATTTTATGGCTATAGCCTGGCTGCCTGTCATTTTTGTACTCCGATGGATACGATCTTTGGTCTGGAGAATCTTATCCTCTCTAGCCCCAAGGGGACTTAGACCCTAAATTTAAATTTTAAGGCATATCATAAGGGCTCACTAGTGACTGGGAGAGCTGAATAACCAGAGCAGAATCTGAAAGTTTGAGTGGGAAATTATCCCTCCTTTCACTGCTTTCAGGGTCTCCTTTACCAGGCAGATTCAGTCCTGGCAAAGGTGGATGGGGAGTCTGAGAGAGGGCTTGGTGAGTGAAGGTGACCTCTCCTGATGACCACCTCAAGACCAGGCAAGCGAGCACTTGCATGATGAGCCCTGGGGCAGGTTTGCCTGCTGGATGTGGTCGATGTGCCACCCACTGCTCGATGCCATAGCCTGGCCCGAAACCTTGTTTCCCCATTGTTGGTGCCTTGGGTCACCATGGTATTATCAAAACTCGGAAGCAAAATGAGCTTTAGGGGTTGATATGTTCTTAGCCATTGGCCGTTCCTTCAGTGGCATTTCCAGCTCCATCCTGTGCTTCCTCCTAAGTCTTTCCATCATGCACAGGGGCGGAGAAGGAAGAAATAGTCTAAGAGCTCAGCTCTGAAAGCCAACTGGCTATTTCTCAGCAATATTTCCTGAAGTGAAATCTCAAGATCCAAAGACTAAGAAAATGTTCTGCTATTTTATTTTATTAAGAATCATTCATCCATGCATATAAGAACTAGGGTACAAGCCAGAAGTGTATAGGGTGAGAGGATTCACCAGAGTCCGAGTGGGGAGCAGAACAAGAAGATCAACTGAAGTACACTGCTGATGGGGAGCAGCAGGAGTGTCAGGAGAGGTCTGACTGTGCCATGTGGATCACTACCAGGGCGGGGATCAAACTCATGCTGGTGTGGATTTAGCTTCTTCTTCTTCTTCTTCTTTTTTTTTTAGCTTCTTAGTGCTGTCCTTTAACCTGCTGCTCCACTAGAGAGGGCCCCCACTCATCTTTTTAAAGGTACATTCTAAAGGGCAGCTGATACTATCTCTATGCATGCAAAATTAGGCTCATTTGCCTAATTTAACGTTAATTTCACCCAACAACTTCCAAAAGTCTTCTCATCTAACATATGACGGATTGGGAAATATTGGTTCACAGGACCTTTTTTTCCATAACACCTGTTAACATCACTGTGACACACTTTGGGAAATGGTGGTGTAGCTGGTCAATTTCTGAGACCCAGCAGATCAAAAGAGGCAGAGCCAGTGATAACGCCCAAGCCCAAACTAAAACCGAAGGCTCTCTTTCTCACTCCAGTGCTGTAGTCACAACCCCACCCAGCGCCTTTGTCTCAGAAATGTCCGGGGCATGCCTAAAAGAGGTTCCATCAGGATTAGACTTCATAATTTAAAAAAAAAAAAAAAAAAGGTTCAGATGCCCTGTGATCAGGTTTGGAAATTTAAACCAATTCCCATTCTCTGCTCTGAAAGCCACCAACTTCCTCCACTCCAAGTGGAAAACTTGAATCAGATTCTTTGTGAAAGGTAAACAGGTACCTGTTTCCTGATCCTCAACTATACTGCCAACCCCCACCCACAGGCCAGGTAGCTGCACTTTGCTCGACTCTTCCTAAAGTCATGTTATTTTAAAATTTAATTGTGTTTGAGCAAGAGGGTGTGGCAAGAGGGGTGCCCATGGTTAATCAGTAACAGAGCAGCAGATAAACAAGGCGCTTCCAGCTGGGTTGGGCACCATTTGGCCCTCCCTCTGTTCTCCCTAAAGTGGCACCAGAAACTACTCACTCATTCATTGGTCTTTTGCCCCCCTCCTCATGCCAAGATTTGGCTCACAGGCATCTCTCCGGCTCCACATGGCCAGCTGCTCCTTGCCTTGAGCAGATTTAACATGTCAACTTCACTATAACCCCAGCTGGTTTCTACCATTCAGACCAGACATGAACTCCACTGGGCTTGAAAATAGCCACTAGAGTCATTCATTCCTTTCCTCATTCAAAATATTGGACAACCAAAAACAGCCAGCCTGCACTGGATAGTATGAATAATAATAAATAATTTTTACGTAGATACTGCTTAGGAGTTCAACACTCTTTGCACATTATCTCACTTAATCATAAGGAAAACTCTCTAAGGTAGATAAGATATTTTCCTAGTCTAAGGCTGAGTAAACCAGGGCTCAAACACATTTCCAAATTGTGTGCAACAAATGTCAGATCTGAAATTTTAACCCAGGCCTATAACCCAGGCCTATACATAACAGAAACTGGACCCCTTTCCAACTTTCCTATGGTTACTTACCAGAAGATGTTTGTGGCAAGTTTTCAGGCTTCAGTGGCCCTTCTTTGGGTCAATCCTGTTTGGCTGGGCATTTACCCATGAGAGAATAAGTAACTTTAAGTGTTTTATTGGGAAACTATTGTTTATTTTATGCATACTCTCTATCAAATTTCTTTTCTATTAAAGGTCTTTCACACTAAGAGTGCTCTTTGCCTTTATGTGGCACATGGCAGAACCTTTTTAGAGCACCCATTTTTGAGGGTCCCATGTACCTCTCAGTGTCCACACTAACACTGTAATGAGAATTATTAAAAACAAGATCCATCCAAATAAATTTAAGATCTAATTGGCCATACTAAGCGATTTGTTTTATTTTTAAAGATTTATTTGTTTATGCATACAAGAACTGTGGTATAGGCCAGAGGTATGGGGAAGGGGGTAGGGGGGTGAGAGGATTCACCAGA
>NW_004567112.1:20707701-20715454 GCF_000260355.1 Condylura cristata | reverse complement strand
CATGCTTGCTGCTCCATGTGGCTCCTCAGGTCTCCTTCAGGCTCTCCATCCTGCTTCCTTCTCTTCTTCTCTTCAGCTCCACCCTATTTCTGGGTGGGGCAGAGAACCTGGAACTTCCTCTTTTCCTAGGGACCACCCTGTTACACAACGAGTTAAATCGCAGCACTCTGAAGCTCTCCACAGCCACTGCAGCACGGTTTCATTCCCAGCCTGGGAGCTGACCCACATGGCGCAGCAGACCTCTCCTGTCTTTCCCCACTGCTCCCCTCAGCAGTGTACTTTAATGGATCTGACCTTGCTGCTCCGCGCTCTCTCTGCTGAATCCTTTCACCCTCTGTACTTCTGGCCTGGACCCCAGTTCTTGTGTGCATAAAAAAAAAGGACATATGAAACCTTTACATTGAAAACTACAGAATATTACAGTGATGACTTTTAAAGAGCCTTGGAAGACTCGATCCTGTTAAGGTGTTAATATTCTCAAATTAATCTGAAAATCCAGTGTAATACTAATACAGCCCAGCAGGGGTTATATTTGTGTATGTGCACATGTGTGAATGAGTGTGTGTGGGGGGGGTATGTATGTGTGTGTGTAAATCAACAAACTCATTCTAAAATTCGGATGGCATTCAAAGGAGTTATTTAAATGCTCATCAACAGTAAAATGGATACATTTTAGTGCAATCACACAATGAACAGTAGTCATCAAGGAGAATCAATGGACTACAAACCCATATAGCAATAGAAAGAATTCCATAAGCATCATGTTGAACAAAAGAAGCTAGACAAACACAACATACTGTGTAATTACAGTTTTAGAGTATGAGAACAAGTCTCTGCTGTTAGAAGTCAGGCTAAAGGTTTTCATTTTAGGAAACAGTGTGAAGAGCTGGAGCCCAGGCTTGACTGAAGGGTTGGCTGTGTTTGTCAAAAGCTGTGTTTGGTTTGCAAAAATTTGGTCCTCTGCACCAACACTGAGGTACAAGCAAATCCAGAATTTCAATATTTAAAGACCAGTGCTTGCTCACATTATATGATAACTGATGGCGAACAGACAGGCTCAGCTCAGCAGATGCACTTAGGGATCTAAGCTGAGATGATAACACCATCTCCAAGGTCTCTGGTTGCCATCCCACAGGGAAAAGGGTGCTGGGAGGGTATCACATCACTACCCAACCACCTGGCCTCAGAGTCGTGTGCATCACCTGTGCTCACAGTCAGTTCATGGGCCAGAACAGGCTATTTGAGTGGCTGCTCACTACCAGGCTCCCAATAATCACTCTGTCCAAAGAGTAAATGAAAACCAACTTGAAGTTTGCTCAGTAATGAAGAGTCTTTTTTGTTCGATGGGGAAATTATCAGATGTGATTCAAATGTGCATTTGAAATGTACATTTTGCTAATATTCAGTGAGGAAATTTAAAGTCATTTTACCAAGCTTTCTTTTTCTTATTAAAGCTAAATTTTTCTTTAACTACATCCTTCGATTTTAAACACTTTCATTTGCTTATTTCAGATACATTTTATACTTTTTCAGGC
Organism: Condylura cristata; assembly: GCF_000260355.1. NCBI lineage: Eukaryota > Metazoa > Chordata > Mammalia > Eulipotyphla > Talpidae > Condylura > Condylura cristata. The sequence continues at coordinate 20,713,919 of NW_004567112.1, read as the reverse complement.
TTAAAAATTGTAATAGATTTTCCATGGAAACAACCTTTCTTTGCTACCTAGTTATAAATAAATCCTTTCTGGTTGTTCTGATTTTTTTTTTTGGTTTTGACTTTCTGTCACCTAACAAAGATGATAGTGGACTTCTTGTTTGTTTGATCCTGAAAAATCAGAAGAGCACAACATCATGCATTCAGGTAAATATAGATCAGCATAGGTAGGATATGATTTGGAGGATTTATGGAAAAAAGATAAATTCATCTTAAAAATTTTAAATAAAAATAATGCTGAAGATATTTAAATTGTCCCTATAATTGTTGTAATTGTTTATAGATTAACTATACAATTACAATTCTTGTAATTGTTAATAGCTTAACTAATTCATTCCATTGTCATTGGGGAAAACATTTCATAAGCTTGAAATCTCATTTGAAAGTATTCTGTGTGCTGTATTCTTAAAATTTCTACTCATATATTTCTACAGTGTTGCAATCAATATGAATATACTGTACCCTTTTTTATTGCTGATTAACATTAAATATAAACAGATCTCAAGTTCTAACTGGTTGGTCATTACTATGTTACACTGCTTTAATTTAACTTTCAAGTAGCTAAGAACAAACAAGAATAAAATATGTTTGGCTTTTTTTTTTTTTTGGCCAAGCCTAGAAGTAGCCATGCATCATTCATACCCACATTCTGATGGCCAGAATTTGGCCCCTATGTAACCCATATAGTCAAACTGTGTGCCCGGAAAGAAAAGAAAAGAAAACAGAATTTCATGAACATATCTCAGTCTAGACCAAACCTAGGTTGCCTTCAACCCAACTAAACACAAACACTGATATAACCAGCTTCCTCATATGAATATTCCTATAGACCCATGAGCATGGAATCATACACTGAGGAGCAGGATTTCTGGACTTAGCAGGTGCTGTTTTAATGCTTCCCCTTATCATTTTGAGCTACCCAAAACTTCAGTCTGCCAGTACTTGCCCCTCTGTACGTGGGGAGTTTATCCAGCTCCTGGAGCTTGTTTTGCCTACAAACAGGGCAGGGAAAACCTGGGAAATTATTCCTACCCCTGGACTCAGTGACTTAATAAATGGCTGAGAGGACTTAGATATAAATATCCCAGTCCTCATTCTTCAGGTGGTTAACCTGAGGCGCTGTGATTTAGACTTCCCCCAGAGAGATGAACTGCAGCAGCCCACGTTGGTAATTTGCTTAATAATGGACCCTTAATTGGTTTCTTTCTCTTCTGTCCCACTTCCCCACTACTTACTGCAGTTTCCTGGAATCATCTCCCTAGTAGACCACTTATATTTAAATTCTTGTGCCAGGATCAAGACCCTGGATCACAGGGTATTTCAAGACAGGAAGAACCAGTTTGTTTCAGGCAAGCCATGCACATACTCACTCTCACATATAGATTCCTACTTCTCAACAACTGCCAGATTAACCTCATAGTTTTATTTTATGGTTTTTATTACTGGTGAAACTGAATATTTCTTCATACACTGTGGGCCTTATGACTTTCTCTCCTTTGGATTTCCTGATCATACTCCTTTCCACTTTTCTATTAGATTACCCATATTTCCTGGTATATTTTATATATTAATTCCTTGTTGGAATTGATATGCTTCTCCCAGCTTGTGAAGCATCTGTTAAGTGAATGGTATCTATAGTGTCCTTGATTTGTAAAATCCTTTATATACATAATATTTGGGGTTGGGGATTCTGGTTTACAAAGTTGTTTCCATTCCCAAACCACAAAAATATTGTTCTCCACCATCACCCTCTTTCTTTCCCATGGATTTATAACATATTCAGAAGGGTGAATTCTCCCTTGTCACTGGTCAAATTCTCAGGAGGCAGAAGCTGAGGTGGACTTTGAAATATTTAATATGGATTATTTGTGAAAGGAAGAGGAGGAAGCAGAATTGGGCACAGAAAGTAACCCAACTTTCTGATGGGATACAGGTTGAAGCACAAACATGGGAGAGCTTCATGAGAGGAGACTCGTGTCTGATTATCCTGTGAAAATGTGTGACCTGAGTTTAGTCACAAGGAAACATTGGATGGGTCATCTTACGGAATGCGAGTTCTTTTCTTTTAAAAGCTGTTAAAGTCTTGAAAAAATAAGGAAACATCAAGGAAATGTTCCACATTCAAGAAAATTGAAATGCAATATAAATTCCTCAACAGAATTCTGGACCAGGAAAGGAAAAGAGACATTGTTGGAACAGAGAGTAAAATATTAATGGGGTTAAAATTGATGGTGGTGTGTCATTACTGATTTCCTAATTTGAAGCGTTATATGATTGTTGTAAAAGACTGCGTATTTGTTTTGTGGAATATACACACAAGGATATAGGCCATTAAGTTCGTAGCTTTTTCTCATATTGCTCATGAAAATACTTAACAACAAGAAAAAGAGACAGAGACATATACAGAGAGATGTAGAGCAAAAGCAGGTTGGTAAAATATTAACAATTGAGAAATCTGGATGAAGGTAAAAAGCTAGTTTTTTTTAACTATTCTGTAATTTGAAATTATTTCAAAGTAGGAGTGATACACATTTATATTAGTATTTGAAATAAATATGAAAACATGTCTATACAAAAACTGGCCCACAAATGTTCATAGCAGCATTATTTATAAAGGCCAAAATGTGAAAATAACCAAAATATTCATGAACTGCAACAGATAAACAAAATGCTGTATATCCATACAAAGAGGTATTTTTGGGCAATAAGTATTGATACATAGTATGACATGGATATGGCCTGAAAATAGTGTGTGCAGACTAAGTAACCCACTACAAAAGACCATGTCTGCAGTGTGACTGATATAATGAAATGTCCAGAATAAGAAAATTTGGAGAGAGAAAATAGATTTGTTGCTGCCAAAGGTTGGGAGAAAGGACAAGGAATAGGGGCATGGGGCGTGACTGCTAGTGGTGATGGGGCTTCTTTCTTTGGGGTTGATATTCTAAAAGCAATAGTGTGCAACTTTCTGAGCAAACTAAAACCCAATGAAGTGTGCGCTTTAAAGGAGTGAATTTTGTAGAATGTGAATTTAACTCAATAAAATTTTGAAGAAAAAATCCATATGCATACACAATGTAAAGGTTCCTAAGCTGGTGGCATGCAGACAGTCTGACTGAGAAGAGAAGAGCTTGGGAATTCTTCTACTAGAAGAGCCACTTTAACAATAGTTTCAGTAAAAAAAAAAAAAATTGTTTCAGACAAATCCACCTTCCCTAGGGGCAAGAAGGAGGTCCATCAGACGGACCACCTGCTATTGTTGAGCTGGACTGGTCAGGCGTACATTCCTGGGAGGGGTTGAAACTGCAATTAAGTTAGGTATTAAATCTGAGTTCGATGATTTGGGCTTGACACAAATGACTCCATGTGGGGCCTGTTGTTTCTTCTTTTAAACACTGGCTATTATCCTCTTTTCAACATGAGGAAACTTATGACCAAAAAATTATTTTGCCAAGTCACACTGCTGCTCAGGAATGGAACTAGGTTTCCAAACAAATGGAATCTGTCTTCTTTTAAGCAATGTGTTATAGAGGTTTACCCTTTATAACATAGGAAAAAGCTTGCTGCAAAGTCCCTTTTCCAGGAAAGGTTGGTTTCAAGTGAGATATTGTGTCTGAGATACCTATGTGTCTTTAGTGCCTAGGATATTGCTGGATATATGATAGACACTCAAAGTGTTTGTCTCAGCTGTGCAATGGGACACATTAGCTTTCACATGGAATTAAATGAACCTTCTGCATGCAGAATCCTGCTTCTACATGTAGGACAATTTAGAGTGTGCTGGAGTCAGAAAGATGCTAGTCAGAATTCTGGTTCTTCCATTTGAGACATCGTACTTTAGCTCTGAGACATCACACAAAAGCATTTCACTCTCCTGAATCTTAATTCTCTAGTCCAGAAAATGTGGCAAGAATAATACCTACTTTATTGCATAGTGACTCAGATGGTATGAAATAAGCTAATGCTAAAAATACAATAGTTACTTAATAGATGATAGCTGTGATTGTCCCCTCTCCTTTCTTTCAAATAGGCCTTTGAGAGAGGTGAACTATGTGTTGGTTCTCAACTTAAAATAACAAGTAACAATTGGAATTCAAAGTGGAATAGTGGAAATAGCACTGAATTGGGAAACTTATCTTCTGGCTTTTGTAGCCTTCCCTCTGCCTAGCAGCTACATAACTTTGGTCAAATCACTCAATAGTCTGGGTTCCCAATTCCATACCTCAAATCAGAGACTCCATCCCTCCTGTTAGAAGATCTCTTAAGTCTACAGGATCCTCTGAATCCTCTATGACTGACACTTCAAGAGATTATGTCGAGAATATATTACCCTGACTTGATTATTTAAAAAAAAAAGATTTATTTATTTATGCATCCAGAGCTGGGGTATAGGCCAGGGGTGCAGTGGCGGTGAAGGGATTCACCAGAGACAGGGTGGGGGGCAGAGCAGGCAGATCAACGAAGTACACTGCTGAGGGGAGCAGGTCAGGAGAGGTCTGCCATGCCATGTGGTCACCTCCAGGGCCCGGGATCCAAACTCAAGCTGAGGAGGCTTTCACTTTTTACTACTGTGTTTTAACCCGTTGTGCCACCAGGGAGGGCCCCATTTGATTATTTTTAAAACAAATTATATGGGGTAACTAGAAAATAAACATTAATTATTCACGCATCTTAGAGTTACATGTTGTTCCTTTATTTGAAACTATGAAACATACTTCCTTTCAAAATTAAAGTTGGTTAAAAGCTTAAAAGACCCAAACCTGCCACCTAGCGGTGAAGAAAAGAAATTTCAGGTTGGCGAGCCCAGATGTGCCATCACGTTCAGGATGGCTGTCCCTTAGCAATTTTTTATCTATCTGCCCTCATCCTTTACCACGAAGGTTAGTTTTACATACAAAAAAATTTCAGTACTTCCGGATTTAACAGCTCCTTCACTTGCCAGTACTCTTAAGCCAATACACGTTTGTGGACTTTTGAGAATTGAAGAAAAATTAATGATTTTAAGATTGGGGGGTGGGGAAGAAGGTGCCCTTCTATTCATACATCTTAAAACCAGTTCTATCTAAGAGATTCACCCAGTTCATCTCTTGATGGATAAGCACATCATTCTACAAGTGCCTGATTCAGAGAACCAAGACTGCTATCTTTGAAAAGGCATATTTCAATATAACAATGGGGTCCTTGATGTCAAGTATCTACCGATAACAGTAATTAAACTAAGTCTTCAAATTTAAAACCTAAAAGCAGAAATGCACGATCTTTGATCTTAAAGCCCAAAGATTTAATCTTTAAATCTTAGAAAGGACAGATTTCTAGGGCACTGGGTCTTTTGACAAAGAGGTATCTATTTTCTAGTTTTTCTTTTTCGAAGCTCTAATTGGCTTTTGTCAGCGATTCGTGGATTCGCGAACCCGGCAGCATCCTATCCAGCAAGTATAAAGGATCTGCTTGCTTTTTGTTTTGTTTTGTTTTGTTTTGTATTCCCGCCCCTTTCTCCTTTCAGTTCATCATTTTCTATATTTTTTTTCTTCTTCGCCTAGAGAGCAGTCAAGTAATTAACATCATTTTGCTTAAATAGGACCGGGAGTGTTCCAGACAGGGCGTTTTAATTATTTCAGGAGGTACCTGAAAATTCCCGTCGTCTTTGAAAATAGTTCTCTCAAGTCCTTTTCTGAAGTACGGCATTAAGGTATTTTTCAACAGCAGGATTTAAGGGTGTCAACTAAGCCTGCCTTTGATAGACCTTCCTCACGTTTGCCCAGTCTTAAGTCCGCGTCCACTCAACACAGGAACTCGCTTTTGATCGGCCGAACTTAGTTTTAAAATACTAGATTTCGATGTTTACTGTGCTTACGAATACTGGCTAAGTCTTCAAAAGACTTTAAACGTATTCTCTTCACTTCTGAAAACTTTAAGGGCTCAGCGCTTCCATGGGCATCCGGGCATTTATTCTTCATTCTACTTAAACAGGCGCTTGGGAGGAGCCGTTTCCACCAAGTTCAGAAAATCGGCGAACGCGGAACTTGCAACAGTTGGTGTCCGGCGATAGGCAGGTTGGAAGTAACAAATGGGGTTGGTTTAAGAAACAAAAAGCCCCGGGAAGGTAAAGGAAGGGAAAGTCGTGGCCTTGAGGGACAGCGAGGCGGCGGCGCGGGGTTGGCGGGGCTGAGCTCCGGCGGT
>NW_004567112.1:20693274-20706771 GCF_000260355.1 Condylura cristata | reverse complement strand
GCGTGAGGTGGAGATGGGGGCGGAGGGAGCCGGAGCTGTCACAGGCCCCGGGTCCGCCTGACCAAGCCAAGTGGGGTGTCATGGCCGCGGGGGGCAGCGTCTGCACTTCCTCTGCGGGCGGCGGCGGCCGGGGAGTTAATCCTCGACGCTCGGGTCGGTGTGTGTGTATTTGTGTTTGGTGTGTGCGCGGCGGGGGGGAGCGGGGTGGGACCGGGTCCGTCCGTGAAGCCGGAGCGGGGGTCCCTCTTATCCCTTCCTGGAGGGTTGCCGGAGCCGCCACCGCGCTGAGAGCCCCGTCCCCCGCCCCCGAACCTCGGGCCGCCCCGGGTGGCGTTTTCCCCCGCGGGCAGGAGGGCGTGCGGACGGGGGCGCCCCGGGAGGGGCCGGGCGACCGAGCTGCGCCTCTCACACTGTGTGTTTTGTCTGTTTTTCTCTCCCAAGGTCCCGTTTCCCTCTGTGCGGCGGCCGGCGGGACCATAAGGGCTTAACTCATATATTTAACCCCCCTCCAAAAAGTAAGTGGCCCGTGTGGTGTCTCCGCTCCGCCCGCCGCCCCTCGCCCCGGTCCATCCTTGTGTCTGACTCTGCTGTCCTCCAGCATTGTTATTTGCCCATCTCTGCCTCGGTGCCGCTGCTGTGCGGGGAAATGCTCTCTCGTCGTCTGCGCTCCCCCACGCCCAGTCTTCCGGGAGGCCCAGAATTTTAGCCCTCCATCTCCCCGAGGGCAGTTTCTTGGGAACCAGAGCTTTCCCAGCAGAATCTAGGAGATTCTGTCCGTTGGTTCGGCCCCTCGTCCCCTCCTTCCCGACAGCGTTTCGTTGGAAGGAATTATGCAAATCCTGCTTTCTGGTGTCCATTCAGCGGCAATTTCATGCGGTGAGAAGTTCTCTTTGTTGTGCGAGGGGGAGAACAGACACTGATTTAATAGACATATCTGTTGGGGGGAAGGGTGGAGGGGGTGTGGAGAGGCTCAGTTTGGAAGAATTACAGCACTTGCTTAGCTCAATGTCTTTGTGTTTGAGCTTTCTGGCTTGACAGGAGGCTATGCCCTTTACAATGTCCCACAAGGAATGTTTCCTATAATAGATTAAAAAGCAAAACTGAAACTTTAAAACAAGTGAAAAATAAGGTAACCTTTACTTAGAGAATATAAACCTTTCCATTTCTGCACAGTTTCATTATGAAAATGAATGTGAATTTCGTTAAGAATTTAGACTAACATCAAAATTCACGTAGGCAACAATGCTTTAAGGTATTTGGTAATAACACTTTGGTAGTCCAAAGGTTAAAAGTACATTTTAAAATGTATGCCTTTGTAAATAGTAAAGATATGAATCAGGTTTTTGGTGTAATTTGTCATATGGACTTATTTTAAAATTTCCTTGCAGTCAATAGAAGTCCAGCTCTGGTATCATTTACTCTTCCTTTTATCCCTTCAAATCTATCCTGTTTGCTAAAGTGTTTTATCAAGTTAAATGTTTTTTTTTTTCAATTATGTTGCATTTGTGGCCATCACATGCTTATAGCAGGCGTATGGGTTCTGAGAGGGATGGAATTAATGAGTTTTCGGCATTGTGAGTTAATATAAAATCTAGAAATTATTTTGAAGAATTTTTAGTTGTATTTGTTTCACTTTTAGTGACTGGGTTTTTTTTTTAATAGGGTTTTTTAGTCTTTAATGGATTTTGAAATTAACTTGAGTCCCGTTTATTCCATAAACTTTCTGTAGCTTTAGTTCTGATGGTTTTAATGAGTTGTTTATCTTATTCTAATTCTGTTTGCCTTGAATCCTTGCCTTCTGCCTCAGGCCTCTGTCATTGCTAGTGTTAGTGGTTAGTTATTGCTGTGTGACAAGGGTTTTTTAATGACTAACAAAATTCTTGTGTAAATATCTGAGTTGAATATATTTAGATTTCATTTTCTTGAAGAATTTTAACCTGACCATCACTTTTCTTAAGGCATACTTTTAACTCCAAATTTCCACATTAAAGGTAGTAAAGTTCAGTAGATATCAATATTTAGAGTCCAGAGTGCAGAGTGGCATTTTAATCTGAACAGTAATATGTAGTTGATAGCTTCCCAACTAAAATCAGTTGGGTCTCATATCTTCTCTTTTATTATACCTAATTTTGTTCTTTAAGGCAAGATCTAAATAAATCAGTTGAAATGTTAACTTCCTAGTTTAAAAGGACTGGCAGTGATCTTTATACAATCTAAAAGGCAACTTATTTGTTACTAGTGGTTGTAGTGATTACTTTTTTATTTTAATGGGATTGGTTCTGAACAGTTAACCTTCTGTTTGATTATGATGACTGATAAATGCTTCAGGGTCATTTGGTTTCTAAATGATATTTAGTTTGAAGCAATCTTTGTATTTAAAAAGAAATTCTCACTCATTTCCAAAATCTATTTCTCCCTTGTACCTTTTTTTGGAGATGAGGGAGTGTCAGTAATAGAGGTAGGGGTGTCATATGTCCATGATTAGGTTTTAGTGGTTTGGAGTTAGTAGCAGATTCAGACAGTGATTATGATTTGGTAGCCAGGTGATTATTGTGGTGTCTTTTGGGACTAGGATAATCATTTCAGATTCCAGGAAAATAGAAGTTCTCTCTGCTGCTTGGTGTGATGTAACCTATTGCCTGACTGCTCCTCGTCCTTGTAATATTCATTAAAATGCTTTCCCATTTAGGCAGAAGTTGTGGTGGTTTCAGTTTAGCTCTAGCTTGGCTGAAAAGCATGGCAGTATGAGTCTTCTTGACTCACAGAGAGCTATTTCAAACTGCCTTCATTCTTTCTGTGCTTGTTGCTGGAGCAGTTCTAGAAAGCACCTGAGTAATGCCATTTTTAACTTTAAGTCTCTACACAAGATGGTCTATAATTTCTTCCAGAGAGAAAATGAGGTATTCAGTGTCACTGGGGACTTGCCATTTCTGAGTATCTACCTAATCACTTAGCTACTTGTATTAGTACTGTTTTAGGAACAAAGGCCAGTTAGTTAAGTACTTAATTCATTTAAATATTTACTAACAGTCTCCCTTGAATAAGCACTAGAGGCAAACTGAGATTTTACAGGAGCTATACTTAAACTTTTCTTCCTTAGAGAAGAGATACTATATTCAATTTTTACACAAGCTTAAATATGCCATGTGATTTGTGCAGACTATATTAGGTTTGTTTAGAAGTGAAAAAAGTTCTTGAGATGACGAAAGATTTCATGAAGAAGGGGTGGGGAAAAAGTAGATGGTGAATTTTTGCTTCATTTTGACAAATAAGGAAAAAGCATTCCTGTATTTAACAAAAGTGGAAAGTACAACAAGTTGTCTATTTAAATAGCCATCCTTGAACCTTGTAGACAACTTGTGGGAGATAGGTTTGCAAAGATGTGCGTATTAGAATTTTCTGAGGCAAGCTTATAGAGACTCTAAGTAAGCTAGAGTTTCTTTGTTAGCGAACTTGGTGTTTGTGATGGCATTTCCCTCTACCTCTGGGGAGGAATGTTTCCTTTATTTAAGGACTCCGTTGTAGACTCCATGGTAAAGATACAGATTGTTTTTTAAATCACTTTGTCAGAAACAATATTGTCATCCACAGCAATGTCACTCTTAAGTAAACTCATTTAAAGGCTGAATCTTATTTCATTGAAATATATCAGTGGCAGATTAATTCTTTGAATATCTTATTATTGACAAATTTTCATCCTTAGAGACTAGATTTGGTGTTTGGAAATTGTTAAAAAGTATTTTCTTTGACAAGTAAAGGTATATGTGAAATAATGGCCTTGGTTTTCTTTCTTGCTTTGCAGTCTTTGAAAGCTCAGCAAAGGGGCATGATTGTTTTGATAACGCCTTTTTTCCATTCTTAGTTCCTTTCTGTTGCATAACTGCTGACTGGAATTTGGATATTGAGTAGATGTGAATAAAGTGTTATTGTTTGTAGTTTTAACTTAAAGACTTGCATAACTACACTCCAAAATATTGCAAATATCTAAGTCATTTTACTATTGCAAATGTCTAAGTCTTTTTACTATTCCATACACTTGTACGTTGCATTGGAATAATTCTAGTTAGTTTACTTTTCATTCACTACTATTTCATTTTTATTTTGTTTTATGTCCCAAGTATAGTGGTTCATACATTTAAAAAATTTAAGCTATAACTTTTATACCACAAAATTCATCCTTTTTGATATATGTGATTCAGTTATTTTTATTTACAAGATTGTACAAACATCACTATTTAATTCCATAGTACTTCAATTACCCCACGAACGGTCATTTCCCATTCCTCTTGTAACCTAACTCTTTGCCACTACTAATCTACTTTTTATTTCTGTGGGTTTGCCATTTCTGGACATTTGTCATAAATGTAATCATTTAATATGGGAACTTTTATGTCTTAGCATATTTGCAATATTCATCCATGTTGTAGTGTGTACCAGCACTTTGTTCCTTTTTTTTTTTTTGAGCCAGTGATAGAGCATTGATGGACATACTATGTTTTAGCCATTCATTTATCAGTTGACTGGACATTTGGGTGGTGTCTACTTTTTGCCTGATCTGAATAATGCTCTTGTGAACACTTGTAGCAACATCTGTTTGGATATTTGTTTTCACCTCTCAAATAGTGTGTAGATAGGAGTGACATTTCTGAGGAATGTTTTAACCTTTTGAGGAAAAGTCCAACTTTTCCCAAGTGCCTTCAGTATTTTACATTTCCATCAGCAGTGCATGAAGATTACAGTTCCTACTCATCTTTACCAGTTTATGCTTTTGTTCTCTTTTTGATGATAGCTGTCCTCGTGGGTAGCTATGAAGTGGTATCTCATTGTCGTGTGATTTTCATTCCCTGACTACCAATAATGTCGAACATCTTTTCATGTGCTTTTGGCCATTTATATATCTTCTTAGGAGAATTGTCTTTTCAGGTGCATTGCCAGTTTTTTTTTTTTTTTTTAAAGATTCATTTATTCATACAGAACTGGGGTACAGGCCAGAGATGTGGAGGGTGAGAGGATTCACCAGAGACAGAGTGGGGAGCAGAACAGGCAGATTGATGAAGTACACTGCTGAGGGGAGCAGTGGGCGGGTCAGGAGAGGTCTGCCACGCCATGTGGCTCTCCTCCGGGGCAGGCAGGATCGAACTCATGCAGAAGTGGCTTAAGCTTCTTAGTGCTGTGCTTTAACCCACTGGGCCACCAGGGAGGGCCACGTTGCCAGTTTTTAAGTTGTCATTTATCTTGTCATACTAAAAAGTGTAAGAACAGAGTACTGGTCACTAGACATAACAAGATGATTTGCAGACTTTTTTTCTCATCATAATCTCAAACTTTAGAATAATTACAAATCACAAGATAAACTACCATATGCCTTGTAAAAGGGATATAAATGAGTTCTATTAGATTATGAGTTATAGTAATAGTGATTGGCGTGAACTAAAATTACTGAGGAAAGGCTACATTAAACACATTTTTTTTCTTTTGTTATTTGATGTAGTTGTAAGAGTATTTATGTATTTCACTATCAAAGTCTAACTCCTTTCTTTAGTGAAGGTTTATATACTCAAGTTCAGATAAGTTCTAATAATGTGGTTTACAGTAATTGGTTTACAGTCTGTTCTGTGAGCTTCGAATAGTAAATAACAGATTTGACTAGAGAGGGATGCCTTTAGTCTGTATAGCTTCATCACAAACATTTTGTCTGAGTCTGTTTTGAGTTAGAATAGTGAGATAAGTCTGATCAATAGTAATATTTTTGATGTTTAAGATTCCTTTTGTGGTTGTTTGCATTTTGTAAAACTCATATGACAAGTAAATTTTTTCATGATTTTATTTTTGGTGCTTAACTAAGTATACTGTTTGTTCCCAAAAGATTTCATTGAATTTTGTTAGTTTCTCATGTCTTAATTGAGTGTCGGTTTCAGGTGTAATGATGTCTTTTTTTTTTTTATAATATAATAGTTTATTTTTACATCATTTTGTTACATTTTTTCCCATCTCAGTTGTAATCCCCTTGCATTTCCCATCACCGAGTCACCCATGTGTCAATTACCAAAGTCCCGTGCACTTCCCTACCCCCCCCCCCCCCCGTTTTTTTTTTATACCATTCCCCACAAAATGTCTCTGGCACATGGCTGTTCATTATTCTTAAGGTGTAATGATGTCTTAAGGACAAAATTGAGCCTTTTGTTAGGCAGTTGGCAAAATTAGTTTGAGGATTCTTTTCTAAATAGATTGATCGTGAGGGTCAAGTTAGGAAAGCTATGTAAATGCTGAGTTTTGCCTTGTTTTTATTTTTTTGTTCAATGTACTTACTTACCTTGTTAAAAGAGAATTATGGATACTTTTGGTTTTACTAATCCAAAAGAATCAGTTTTCCTAAAGTTATTACTATGCAAGCCAAGGAATTCACAAGTGTAAAATCAATTTTTGCTGTTTGTCCATATAATGAAGTTCTTTTAAAGTTTTGGTTAATGTATAACCAAGGGATGACTCAAAGGGAATGTTAAAAGGAAAAATGATTTTGGATGTAATAAATGTTTTAGATTTGTATTTCAGATTTTGGTGTTGGGAAACTCGAAATTAATAAATTGTAGATATTTCATACAAAAGAGAAAGAACTTCCATAGGTGTATCTTAGAATTATATTGAAAATTATTTTCACCACACTGTTTGAAGTAAAGAGCACTTTTCCAAATCATTAAAAGTTAAAGTGTGAAAGGGGAACAAGAAACTAGAACTAGAAACAAAGTTGTCTCACAAGATTTTTGGCAAGCATAACAACAACCTAGAGGAATAAATAAATTTTAAAATTGACATAGGAACCAGAAAGTGTCAGAAAATCCTGTTGATGGTGTTACCATCTTGTATCTGCAAAATGTTTTATGCTTTTTAGAAAAGTTTAGTAATAGTTGTCTTTATTTAGAAATGTAGGATAATGTAATTAAATGTTTTCTTTGTATTAGAAATCAGTTCATGAAACTTTTTCAAGCAGTCAGGGATTTCCCTTAGTATAAATGCTTCCCTCTTATTCACAGAAATTGTTATGTTCTCTTTCAATGTTTATGAAATACTTACCCGCCTTCTCAAGTGAGAGATATAGAACTGAACTCTTCTAGAAGTGTACATATTTATTTAACTTGCTTCAGTTGCATCTGAAATTAAGTTGTTCAAATTAAATTAAGTCACGTCATGTTAATTTAAAAATCACATGCATCAAGCAAGATTTGGGGGTTATAAGATAATTGTGAACACTAGCCTTATTTCAGTACCATGAGAATTATTATTGGAAGATTTTCATTCTTATTGGAAACACTAGTCTATGACTGGAAAACTAGTCTGACTGTTATCCTGTCTAGTAATTAACTGATTTTCATGAAATCTGAATAATTTATCAGCATTAATGTTATTATTTGCATATATCTTGTTGACTTTTGAGGCTTCCATGTCATATAGGTAGGTACTCTCCTAACCTTATAATGTAAAGAAAGGGAAAGAAAAATTAATATATCTACAGGGTGTAGACCATGTGTGAAACATGAATATACTGTAGTGAAATATATTTATTTTTACAACAGAATTCATGTCTGACTTAATATAAGTAACAAACTCCACTAGTATATTGAGAAATATTGGTTTATACAAATTTCAAAAATAAGAGTACAATGTGTATAGATGAAGGAATTGTTGACTTTGTTGACAATCTTTTGTTTGTTACATATTTTGTATTGTCTGCAATGCCTGGGTATTTGTGGACTTTTTCCTGAATACTCCCCTTCCCTACCCAATATCATTTGTATTCAGAGTCATTTGTAGAATTACTTTTATGCCTATCCATATGACTTTTTTTTACCTTTCTTTACATATATTTTTTAAATCTTTACTCTTTTAGATTCATAACTTATCAAAAATAGAAGGAATACTGGAACTTGTTTTCTTACCCATCTTTATCGATGACTAGTAAAAGAAATTTTAGGGCCTTTGTCGTGGCTTAGGGGTCAGGAGTCCCAGGGGTTGACTGTCAGCAGATCACTGCTGTGGCCTGAGTTCTGTCCCTGGTCAGGGAGGTGACCCACATAAGGTGCAGAAGACCTCTCCTGTCTTACCTGCTGCTCCCCGCAGCAGTATATTTCAGTCAGTCTGCCTATTCTGTTCCCCACTCTGTCTCTGGTGACTCCTCTCATTCCCTGCAACTCTGGCATACTCCCCAGTTCTTCTACACCATTAAAAAAGTAAAAGGAATTTAAAAATTGTGTATTTTGGAAAATGTCAATCATACACAAAATTAGAATGGTATGGTGAATATCCAGCTAACATCGCCAAGTTGCCATTCTTTCTGTTCCACTGGGTTATTTAGAAATAAGTCTCAGACATCAAATTTAGTTCTGTATTGCATCTTTTTTTGCACCCTTTTATGTGTACTGTCTCCCTTTTCCCACCATGCATCCCTATCAGGTGATTCATAAATTTACAGAAATAAGATTATTTTAATATGAAAAAGACTAACTTTTATTTTTGTATTGTTAATATTTCTTAAAAGTGACCATTTTGCCAGATGCCCTTTCATGTTAATATATCTGTCATAGAGGTGGAGAAACACATTTGGAAAGAGTAAGGATTTCATTCATGGTCACCTAGCTATAGAGCAGTAAACCTGGGGTTGGAATTCAAAAGCCTATGCTATTCAGTTGTGAACATTAAAGTGTATTCTTGCTTTTAGACTTTTCCTATCGGTTCTACAAAGTGGTTTCCTCTTTCTTTGTTTCCAGCTACTGATTGCTTACCTGCTTCATATTACATTAAAGAATTTGGTTACTTATCTCATAATATTACCATAAACAATTTTTTTTTTAATTACCTGGCCTTGAATGCATTGTTCCTTTTCTTCAGCTGTGGTTCATTCAATTTGTCCCTTTTTGTCTCCATTTTTTACTTTCATTAGTGGTATTCAGAATTAAACTGGTTTCGGGGCTAAATATTTCCACTGGCTTAGTTTTCCTTCATATGTTGCTTCCTTCACCATTGGTTGAGCTCTGAACATAGTCTTAGAAGAAGAAAGACAGCAAAAGCTATCCAAGTGGTATTGATTTTAGGCTTTAAATTAGGTGAAATTTCCATGTGGACCAGCTTGGTTCACAGGGCACTTTGAGGTTTATAACCAAAGCTTTCTGGTAACAATGTGTAGGTGTCTGACCCTTTCTAATATTCATATCCATCCCAGAGACCTCAAGTGTAAAGGGGTTGGGGGAGTGGCGGCGTAAGGACCTACAAGATAAAGTATGTGGAGGTAAAAAAATTCAGGATTCCTGGATTTAAGCCAAATATATGTCATCTCATTTCTAACCATTTAACTGTTTTGGTGCAGCTGGCACTAAATATTTTAAAACGTGTGATAGAAAGGGAAGTTGCTGGTAGTGTTTAATTGCTGAGAAGGGGAAGAATAACCAGATACATTGTTCTAGTAATCCAAGCATCACTGATCTTAGACAAAAAAGCTGTACTAGTGAATACTGGAAGATGAAACAATGTGAAAGGAGAAATTGAAAGTAAAACAGGAAGGTCTTTACCTTCACTAAGAATAAAAAGCGAAAGGAACATAAGTGTTTATGAATACACCCCTGTATGAAAAGTTAATGCATGATTAGTGACATAAAATCTACTACTCTGGTCATTTGTATTAGGTTATATAAATTTCATTCAACTAATAAGAAAGCACACAAAATTTTACTTATATAAATGGGCATTTATTAGCTTATCTCATCTCAGTAAAATAATACTTTAATCATGGGTGAGCATTGAGAAGCTAGCAAGTCTTTTGGAATAGTTACCAAAAAAACCCTTTTAAGTTGGTTATTTTTCCATGCGTGTTAAACATAAATAGCACATCTTTTAAAAATAATTTTGTGGGCCCTCCCTGGTGGCGCAGCAGGTTAAAGCACTGCACTGAGAAGCTAAAGCCACTTCCGCATGAGTTCAAATCCCGCCTGCCCCGGAGGAGACCACATGGCGTGGCAGACCTCTCCTGACCCGCCCGCTGCTCCCCACTCTGTCTCTGGTGAAGCCTCTCACCGCCCCTGAGCCTCTGGCCTGTACCCCAGTTCTGTATGTACAAATAAATAAATCTTTAAAAAAAAATAATTTTGTTAATGTGTTATATTCAGTGGTCAGTAATCCGTAACTTCATATTTATTGCAAGAAGAATCCTTAGTATTATTATGCTTATTGTGTCAGATACTCTAGATCTGATTTCTGTTCTGAAAGAATGTATTAGCTTAAAAAATTCAAAATTCATTTCCAAAAATTTTTGAGTGGTGCTGGAGTTTGTCTGTATTGACATTATAAAAGGAAAACAAATGTGATTAAAACAGTCAAAGCTATTTATGTATGAATTGGAAAGCCAATTTTTATTTGTGTGTGTGTGTTTAATACATATAAGTTTTCACTCTGATGTGTTTTTAAAAATAGATTTTGGCGTGTTAAACATACAGAATCAGAAATCCATGTGTATCTCCTGGGGAAGTTTCAAAACTTATGACAGCTACTAATGGACAATTTTATCTAAAAGATAGCATTACTTTGGATCCTTTTTTCTTCAGCGAAGAACTTCTGTTTTATATAGCATGTAGATGAAAAATTACTACTTTTTATTGGTGAAAAACAAAAGTAAAATCTTAAATGTGGTGAAGATAGAGAAAAGAAACAATAAAACTATTAAGTAGGAACAATCAAGAGCTATAAGTCTGTATTATGGGGCTTTCCCCCACCTAACATGACCACATAGGTGACAGTTAAACCTGGATGAATTGTTTGGTGAACTGTTAAGATTCAATTGTCCACAGATCTTGATCTTTAAAATTTTAAAAACAAGAGAATATAAATTAGTGGAGTATTCTAACATATTTAAACTAATAAAAAATAAGTTGACATTGTGGCAAGGACAAGTAACCAGAGTTGATGACCCAGATAGTTTTGCCTTCACCTGTTCCTGAGAACTTAACCTTTATTTTGGAAAATGTGAAATGTTTGTTCTTACTGAATGATTAATAGTGTTTATGCATTACTTTTCAGACATTAGTTGATACAGTTTTTTTTAAATCATGTCAAATTGTCTAGGTAAAAATACTTTTGGTAACTATTAAAGTCAGCCAACTTATTTTTTGTGTATTTTATTACTGAATTCTGTCTGGTTAATTTTATTTTCGTAGCTATAAACACCATTGTTTGTACAAGTCAGTGTCATCTCTCTGGGTGTCCAAAGATACTTGTTTTCATAGACTAAAATACACATACATTTATTTTAAAAACTAGTTTAGTTTACTTCTTAATTTATATCCAAACATTACCTTTTTTTTTTTTTAAGATTTATTTATTTATTTATTTTTTGTATACAGAACTGGGGTATAGGCCAGAGGTGCAGGGATGGTAAGAGGATTCACCAGAGACAGAGTAGGGAGCAGAACAGGCAGACTAACGAAATGCACTGCTTAGGGGAGCAGTGGGCAGGTCAGGAGAAGTCTGCTGTGCCATGTGGATCACCTCTGGGTCAGGGATAAAACTCATGCGGAAGTGGCTTTAGCTTCTTAGTGCTGTGCTTTAACCTGTGGCACCACCAGGGAGGGCCCACGTTACCAATTTTTTAAAAGATAAAAAGAAATATAGAGGAAAGATTGAGCTTACAATCTTTGTATATTTTATAAACTTGTACAAACTATAATCCAAATGAAAGCAATTACTTTAAGGAATATGAATGTATATCCAGTTACAAGTAAAAAAGAAGATAAAGAATGAAGGCTATATTAAGAAACAGGAAGGATTAAAAACCAAACAAAACAAGAAAGCTCTGTTGTCAAATCATGCTGCTGCCAGTGTGGGGCTTCTGTGACTCATGAACAGAAGTATAAGCAATGATAGGAACTATATTATTGCTGTTGTGTTTGACTGGATTGTAAAATAAGTAACATGTTAAAACTTGATGCGGAAAGGATGCTTGCTCTCAGATGGCAGAACACACAGGATTTTCAGATGTTCAGTCCTAGAGTTCTGCTACGGATGGTCTTTTAGGAGTGTGTAATTTGCATTTGTGTAACAAAGTCTTTTTAAACTTTTCTCCCTACTTCTATAGTTCAATATTTCCTCTATACTTCTTTTTATCTTTTAAAAACATTGCTAATATTTGGAAATAAATTAAGAAATAACCAAAATAGTTTTTAATGTGTGTATTTTAGTCTAGGGAAACAAATATCTTTGGACACCCAAGGAGATGAGATTGACTTTTGAAGTACAAACAATGTTGGTTATAGTTACAGAATGAAAATTAACTAGACAAATTCAGTAATGAAATACATACAGTGTATATTGAACATGGATGGAGCCATTTTGGAAAGCAGTCTAAACTTAAAAAAATTAAAATGGGAAATAACCTATGACCCAACAGCTCACTTCTGGGCATCTACCCAAAGAACAGGAAATGAATAACTCAAAAATTATATACTTTAAAGATGTTTATTGCAGTAATATTTACAATAGCTTGGACGTGGTAGCAACCTCACTGCCCACTAATAGAGAGTTGTTAAGAACAGATGGGTTATCCACACAGTGGAAGGCCATTCAGCTACAGGAAAGATAAGATGTTGCCATTCACAACAAATTGGAGGGGCTTTAAGAGAATTGTAGTGAATTAAGTCAGAACACAAATAAATACCAGACTTTTACATAGTAGAGGGATCAAAAGCAAATTACTTATTAAAGCTAGTGCACACTAATAAATGAAGAGGTATTTCTGAGCTTAAGGGAGCGCTGAGTGGAAAAAAGTGGAAGGGGCCAAAGATGGTATATTGGGGCGGGGGTGTACATGAACAAATGAGTATATACATTAAATTAGATGGTAATATTTAAGAACGTGGAACAGTAAACTTGGAACATTTTTGACTACTTACTATTTAAAAAGATAAACCTTAGAGTTCCTCCAAAAGCCAAAGACTTGGTTTCCCCAGAGGGAAAGAAAATAACATTCAATGAGTTTATCTTTTTTAGTGATTAAAATTACTTAGTCCAATTGCAACTGAGATGGAAAAATGCACAAAATGAAGTAAAAATAAACTTATAAAAATTATTTAGTCCATAAAACTGTTATTTTGAGATAATGCAAATAGTTCTGTTTCTGCTAGTTTTTGTCTACTAGTGAATTAAGATAAAATGTTTCTTGAAGTTAAACGTTGGTTCCTCCATTTTTGAATTTTAAAAGTATGCTAAAATAGGAAGTTTGTAAAGAGTGTAATGGGAATAAACCTTACTTCATGTATGTAAGTCATCTTTTAACATCAGAAAAGAGTGTAAAAATGTTTTTTCTTGGGCCCTCCCTGGTGGCGCAGCCAGTTAAAGCACTGCACTGAGAAGCTAAAGCCACTTCCTCATGAGTTCGATTCCGCCTGCCCCAGAGGTGACCACATGGCGTGGCAGACCTCTCCTGACCTGCCCACTGCTCCCCTCAGCAGTGTACTTCAT
>NW_004567112.1:20662564-20693174 GCF_000260355.1 Condylura cristata | reverse complement strand
GGCCTGTACCCCAGTTCTGTATGTACAAATAAATAAATCTTTAAAAAAAAAAAAGGCAACTCTTTAAAAAAAAAAGTTTTTTCTGTTTTTTTAAGTCAACGACAAGATGCTTCAGTTAGTCTCTTGGTCACAATAATGCTGCATATCAAACACAAAAATTGAGGCATAGCTAGAATCATTTCACAAGTCTGGAGTACAGCTCATCTATGCTGGGCTTTCTTGTGGCCTACTGGATTGACTCAGCAACCCTGCTAATCTTGAGTGAGTTTCCTGCATATCTGGGGATGAATGTCCTGATTTAGATTAAGACCTTAACTGGGATGACTATGGTGACTAGTCTGTTTTACTTTCTAAATCTAGAAGAGGGTACCTCCAGCCTCTTATGGTCTGGAAGAAGTTAGCTAAGCAAACAAATAAGGAAGCACTGTTTCAATCTACTTTCTGCTAATATCATTGATTTAAAGCAAATCCCATGATTGAGATCATTTATGGTGGTCAGGTATTATAAAATTACAAGGCAAAGGGCTTGGGTATTGAAGGAAATTGCAGTTTCCCTTAGAATGCTATCAGTTTTTCACTGCATGTTCATATTCAAAGATAACAGCCATCAAGAGCACAGTATGTGCTTATTAGCAAGTATTTTCCTCATTTTATGTGTACTGTCAGTCTGTAAAGAATGATTTTTTTAAACTATAAAGGACAGAGGAGTAGGATAATTAAATCACAGATGTGAGATAGAATTGGTGGTTTGAATCTAGCACTATTCCAGCTTCAGAGCTTATTGTTTCTAGTCACATAAATTATGTTTTTATATGCCCCCCAAGTTTTTTCTCCCTTATTTTTTGGGGGAAGCATATTTGTATTTTATTATGTCTTCTGTACTGGAAATGTTGTTTTATACTCCCAGATTCTTCCCATCGTTTGGTACTAGTAACACCTTGGTTTTCTTTTAGGGAGCCACCATTTTTAATATTTTGGAGTTCCATATGTCTTTAATGAGGCTGACAACATACTTGTGTGACTGATACCTGGTGATTGGTCACAGTGAGAGAGTATGTGGTTCAGGGATCAGCATTGAGATTGACTAGTCCAGTTCTTGGGAAAACAATCTCTTCTCTTTGTAGTGGCTAAACTAATAAAAACATTTGCTTAAGCCAATGACTATTCTTTTCTGCCCAGACCCATTTAGGTTGGGTTTCATCATTTGCGACCAAAAATTCTGACATGAATTATTTTTTACGTTTTAGAAAGATTACGTTACTATAAATAAAACTTAGTATAGATAAACAATGTAAAAAACAAATTTTCTGCCCTTAAGGAAGCGGGGGAGAAATTATTTGCCTGGGATGATGGTGAAAGTAGACCAGAAAGTAATATACTCAGGTTTTTATATGGGAAAGATTACCTGAATTTTAGTAAGTTGAGAAAATACCTCATTTGCTTTCTTTGTTAATGAATTCTTTATTCACCAACTTGAGTATAAAGTAAGCTATTAATAGTATAGTACCCATTGGGTGTTGAAATTGTTATTTCTATTTCACAGGACATTTTAAATTAAGACAATTTATATTTTAAAATTTTCATAACTGTTTATGATACCAGCTCATTTAAAGATAAGTTGAAGAATTTGCAGTCTTTAAATAAAAAGTATAGACATCCATTCTCATACCATCTCCTATTCCTTTTATTACCTAGAAATGTTGAAATTTTGAATTCATTATATCATTATCCCTACATGTTTTTCATCTTCAGTCACATGTAATTTAACCTTCATAATAACCTTAATTAGTTATTGTTTTTATTTTATAGATAAAAAAGTGGATGTGTGGATTGATGCTACTACAGATTTGTGGTGTTTTGCCTTACCTGAACTCCTAGGTTTGGGAATTCTAATTCTGTTTTATGGTCAATCCCTGATTATCACATTGGTTCTATTTTAACTTTTGTGCATTCCTACTTTTCTCTCAGCTGATGTTTGTTTGTTTGTTTGTTTTTTAAGATTTATTTATGCATATAAGAGCTAGGATACAGGCCAGATTTGTGTGTGTATGGGGTGGGGGGTGGATGTGTGTGAGAGAATTCACCAAAGACAGAGTGGGGAGCAGAACAGGCAGGTCTGCTGAAATACAGTGCTGAGGGGAGCATTGGGCGAGACACACGAGCTCTGCTTTGCATTGTGGGTCACCTCCCTGGGTATGGCACTGGTGCTGCAGTAGCAGCAAATCTGTTTGTAGTACTGACACATAACGCCTTGTGCCACCAGGGAGACCCTCTCAGCTGATATTCTGATACCTGCAGAACAATACTTCCAACATTCTCCCTAAGACTATTTGGAAAACTTGAGAAAAATACTATACTAACTTATTGTTTCAGAGTCTTCCCTATCTGATTAAAATTATTGAGGTATTTGTAAAAATTGAAAATTTGGATCCTCCCCCAGATTTGCTGACTCTGAATTGTCTTTGGTGGGGCACGAGGAATCTTTTTTAAACAGATACCTCAAACAATTCTTAAGCACACTGAAGTTTGAAAACCATGTAAAATAAAACTACTTTCACCATCTTAAGACCTTTAAATTATCTGAGCTCTGTTTACTTCTTCATGCTCAACTTTGTATATCCTGTCCAGTTCCCATATTAATCCTTCAAGTCCTCTAACCACAAGACACAGGTCACGCTTTGTCTAGTGCAAGCATTATTATACTACTTTATTTACCTCCTCCCTCCCCTTTCTTTCTCCTAGTGTGCCTCTTCTAGTTTGTAAGACCCTTGACGTCATCAAAGAATGTCATGTTTTTCTTTGTATTTTAAGTAGTTGATAAAGAGACTGGCACATATTGGCTATTTAGTAATTTCTGAAAAGGTAGAAAACAGTACTTTGGACTATTAAATACTAAACAAGTTACTGAAATTAAAAGGTAACATTCTACTTATAGTGATACAAATTACTTAGGGACAAATAAGGATGTCAATTTTAGATATAATTTGTGTTTTCCTTAATGGCTTTAGCACAATGATTTTTAGGAAAGTTTGGGTGGCAGGAGTTGCACCTTTGAGAACCACTGTGTTAGAGAGAGATTAAGGACTAGTTTCCTATGTATGTGAATTGTGTGGAGACGCAGCAAAACCTGACCTTTAACAGGAAACGCATTATTTGTTTTGTCTTGTTTCACTTCAAATTGTAATCTTTTTTTTTTTTGTGTGTCAGAATGTATGTATTATTTGAGGTTTCAGAAATGCCAGCAAAAGGAGTAGGAAAAGACTGGAATTTTTCTAGAAACAAATGGGTAAAAAGTTGAAGGTGAGCACCAGTTCAAGAAGGAAGAAAGTTTACATTGGATGTGAGCATAAAATGTTGCTGCTTTTTCCAGAAGTCGAGGACTATTTATTGACCAGCGTGTGTGACAGTTTGCTTGAGATAGAAACAAATGAGCCATGAACAGTGATAGTCATCAGTGATGACTGTCCTCAGTGGTGAGGTGGTAAAAAAGAAATTTTAATATTACTTTGTCACTGGTAGGGCCACCATATAGTGATGTTGCTTTAGGACTTTAGGGAGTTAGGAATGTGGTGATGTGGAAGATCATTGGGGAGGAAGAGTTATGAATACTTTGCTTTTAGGTATTATATTAATGCACAGGCCCTTATAACTAAGAGAGTTCCTATATGTTTCCTCCTTTGCTATCTGGAGCTCAGAAATCAGTACTTTTAATAATCTTGAATGAATTTATTTAGAACTTCTAGATGTTAAAAAAACCCTTTGTGGCAAACTCTTGTGTAAAGGCAATGAATGCAAACTGTTCTACTATTAAATCTTAACTGTCTTTTTGCCAAATTTGAGAAAATAACGGGAAAAATGTGAAGCCCTGTTTCACTTAGGTGATGCTTTTCAATATTCCGCCTATATCTATTAGAACTCTTTCTGTTGCAAGTTGAGAAACCCAATTTAAATTAAGTGAAAAGGGTTAATCTATAGATTTATCAACTGTGAAATTCACAAAGTTATTGCTAATTTCTGGCATGGCTAAATCCAGAAATTTACCTGTCTTCTCTCCATTTCTGAGCAGTCCATTTCTCTTTCAGTTTCCTTCATCAGGTATGATGGTAAAGATGATCATTTACAGCTCTAATTGTGTAATTGTTAAAAGTCCATATTGTATCTCCTTCTGTAGAACACCAGGTAAATAGATGGATGCGAGGACTCAAGAGCCAATGGATTATGATTCTCTGACATGACCAGGCACAAGTGCCTAGTTTTAGAGAGACTAAAGTTCAGTGCTTCCTTGTATCTTGAGGGAGAAGCAGTTATTTCCAAAGAATATGGAATTCTGTCATTTTAAGAAAGGGAAATAAATACAGGTTAGGCAAAATATATAAATATTCCATATCTGAATCAATGTCTATTTTTAAAGAAATTGATAATAGATTATGTAATAAGTTGTGTCCTCTAAAAAAATAAGTTGAAGTCTCCAGTGTCTTTGGATGTGACTTTATATGGAAATAAGGCCTTTGCAGTTGAAGTCAAGATAAGGTCATATGGAGATTAGGGTGGGCCATGATTCAATAAGCAGTGTCCTTAGGGGGAGAGGGTAATTTGGATACAGAGAAAGGGCCAAAGTGAAGACAAAGGCAGATATTGGAATTATATCTGCCAAGGATGGTTTGGCACCCATCGAAACTATAGAGCAGCAAGGAAGAATTCTTAGAGGAGGCATGGCCCCTGCTGGCACCCTGATTTCTACTTTTCTAGCCTCCAGAACTGCAAGATAATACTTTTTTTTTTAGGTATTAAACCATTGTGGCAATGTATTATAGTCACTCTAGGAAACTCAGACTGTACTTGGTATATATAAAATAATTTTTTGTCTAATTCATCATAAAATGAAGGCCATATGTATTCATTTCTCTCTGAGAATATCCATTTTAAAAAGGATTTTATAGGAATTTAGGATAATAAATTTATGGGCTTGGCATTTAAAAATAGATAATGTTTGGTTAAGATTTTTCACTATCAGGTAACTGAGTAATCCTTAGGGAAAGAAGTTCCAGGTTTCCAGCTCCACTGGAGGAGCAGTGGAGCTGAACAGGGAGGAGAAGCTAGAGAAAAATAGAAGGAAGGAGATCCAAGAGACCTCGAGAAAGAAGTGCGAAGAAACTGCGCTTGCTTCCAGTGTCCCTGTTAAAGGCCTTGGGGGACATGGAAGGAGACTGATGTGGGTGAGTGGAGGCGGACAATTGCAGCCTTATCTTGACTTGGGTTTTGAGTTTGTTTCTTTACTTCCAGACTTAACTGGCCCCTCTACCCCTTGGTGCCTTAGACGTACACCAAGTTTTTGGGTCTCAGCCATCCTTCTTGGGTCAGCTCTGTTTGGATGGGCTTTTACCTAAGAGAGGATGGGTAACTTGAGGTGTCTGATTTGATATCTTTGTTATTTCTCTTCTCTTTATTGTACATTAATTGTGTTACTTTCTATTGACGGTTTTTTTAACACATTAGAGTGTGTTTTGTCTTAATGTGGCAGATAGCTGAACCCATGTAAAATAGTCAGTTTTGGGGGCTCCAGGGTCCATAACAACATGATAATTTGGAGTTGATTTTATTTATTGAACTCTCTTTTTTTATTATTTATGTTTTTTATTGTATAGCTGTAATTTAACTGAAGCCAAGGTCCTTGATTTAAACATTTCTCAGTGTGTTTGACTCCCAAATAGCACAGTTCATGTGAGACCAATATTAGAAATAACCAAGGTGAAATACACAGATTAAGTATCTTCCAATAACCTGACTATAAAAGACTGTGTCTAGGACAGTTGGTTTGGAGGTGAGAACAATTTGTATTTTGGTAAAACAAAGCTAACCTTAAAGAATAGCTTGATAGCATTCTGGGCTCCTGTACATTTCCTGCAAACTGAGAGTCAGATGATACCTGTCAGGTTTAGTGAAATATTGAAAAGAATTATGATCTTATGAGTAACTTCTAGTTTCTAATAGGAAGTGGATATTTTCAATAGGCACTTTAATTCTTACTCAAAACCATTGTGGTATGAAAATTCACGTTAGAGAACTAAGGCTTTATTGGAAAAGTAGCTTGGGGATTTATACAAAGACTTGTGCATGTAAGTGTGTGTGTTTCCCATAACCCATATTCACTGAAATGAAATAGAAACAATAGGTAAAGAAATGGCATATTTTAAATTAGTAGTAATGAATTCTACACTTTTTATTTATAAATATTTTCTTTAAGTTCTGTAGTATTTTTGCAATCAGAACTCAAAATTATGTATTTTATGCATTGAACTCTTCTAACCTCCTACTTGCTTGCCCCATACATTTAACTTATCTAACCATTATTACTCTGAATTCTTTCAGTGCTTTTCTTTAATATAAATAAAAGTAGATGCCAATATTTTACCTATTTTCTTACATTTGATACTAGAAAACAGCTTGTTTTGCTATGCTTGTTTCACTTATGTCTTATCTCTTGTTTCATATATATCATTGTAGAGAATAGTGCTATTCTTTTTCACAGCTGCATTGTATTCTGCTGTGGATGTGCCCAAATATACTTAACGAGGGGTTTTGTAAACCTCTGAATTCTTTTCATTTAAAACAAACTTGCAGCGAATAACAATATATGTATATGTGTATAAATTACGTGTATATTTTTATTTGTACAATATATTCCCAAAAATGGTAGATAGTAAAATAGTGTCTTTAAATTTTCCTGGATATTGCCAGATTGCTTTCTATGAATGATGGAATTTTATATTCCTTTGTTATTAAAAGGTAAAGCTGATTAAGAAAATGTAACCTTAACAGCCTTACTAGTGTATAATAAGTATGATGTTTCACTTGTGGATTTTTACAAATCTGATAAGGTAAAAAAAATACTATCTGTACCATGTCCTTTATAAGTTGAGCCTCTTTCTTTTAAAGAATTTTCATTCCCATTTGATTTTTGAATAGACTTCCTGCAGTGAGGGTTATGGTACATTGGAATGGTAAAAGTAATAATTCAATGGGGGAGGAAAAGAGGTTATAATTTTTAAGAAGAGACTTCTGAAACCTCTTCCTCCAGTTCCTTCATTTTCACCTATTCAGAATTGATTCTACAGAATTCCTATTGAGATCTGAGCATTTAATTGTTTTGTTAGTGCTCTGGTAGGCCCTGCAGTGTGTGATTGGCACCAGCATAGCCACCCAGGAGGTTTTTCTGAATATGCCTTTTCCATCCATTTCAAGAAAGCACAAGTTAGTGTTATGTTTTAAAAGACTCCATCCAGAAAGTTGTGAAATTTTTACCAAAGGCTACAGTATTTACTGCTGGCATATTTAGTTGATATAGATTGATTTCTGTAAATGTTCTTGCTTTAATTTAGTGTTTTTTACCTTTTATGCTGTCTGTTTTTTTTGTGTGTGGTTTTGGACTTGCCTTGTATTTTGTTGTTGTCTTTCTCTGTTTGTTTTTAAAGCTTTTATTTTGGTGTAAAAGAACCAGGGTGCAAGCCAGAGGTGAAGAGGGTAAGAGGATTCACCAGAGACAGAGTGGGGAGCAGAACAGGTGGATTTATTGAAATACACTGCTAAGGAGAGTAAGAGGCGAGACAAGAGGTCAGCTGAGCCATGTGAGGGTTAGCTACCTGGACAGAGATCAAATGTAGGCCACGTACAAGGGAGGCTCTGAGTTAGTGTTCTTTTTCCTGAATGTTGGGAGAACTGTTTTAAGCTTCACTTGGTAATTATATCACTTTATGTTTGCATTCTGAACTGAAACCCCTTCCCCTAAGTAGTTATGTTTTAAGAGCTATGAATCTCATTAAATATTGGCAGTAATTAATGAACATTATTTTGTTTCTTGAAACCCATTATCTTAAGAACTGCAGGAATATGTAGTAATAAACACAACAGAAATTAAATGTAATAATAAATATGCCCAGTTAAGGGAGAAACTGGCAGACTAAGAATAGACATTGATTAACTCAAAGAGCAATCCTATAGTCTGACAGCCAAGTTAACTTAGTGGTTCATAGCTACTGACCAAAAATGTTCTTTGTCAAATAAAGATACTCTGATTTACAGTGAATTTCTTATGCAAGGACAACCTCTTTGCTTTAATGACAATGCTTAAATGATTTGGTTAAATTGTCATTTTTATCCATTGAGCCATATGTTTTGTGAGCATCTGTGCTAGCTCCTAAGCACCATGCTGGATGCAGGGACACAGTGATGTTCATAGCAAATTGTTCCTGTTCTCATTGCATTTTAGACTCTTAAGGGAAAAATAGGGATGTTAATCACAAGAGGAACATACATGGAGATAAGATTTCTGAAAAGAGACACTGTTTTTCAGTGGTGTATAGATATGAAGGTAGAAATAGGCAAATTAGAGTAACAAATGTAGAAGAATTTCTAAGAAAAGAAATTTTTATTTGAAAGGTAAAAAACGAGTAAGTTGACTAATCAGAGGAAAGGAGTAGGTGGAGAGGATTTTTCCAGATCAGGGTATCAGAATGTTTTGAGAAAACAAAAAAAAGACCTTGATCCTCATAGGATTCTGATTTATATAAATATTTACACTTGCTTTTCACTGTTTGGTGGCACTTAAACATGTTTTAAGAACACTCAGATTTGTGGGATGATCTTTGCCTATTTGTTAAAAATTAGGAAAACTGGTATTTGAAAATTCAGAGGGTGTACTAGATGAGTTGCTTACTAAAATGTTATGAGAAGACACAGTAAGTCAGGGCCGGATATTTGTGTAAATGGATAGCCATACAATCATTCCCATTGGGGAAGTTTCAAGACATTCTTTGGCAGGCAGTCTTAGTTTCACTGTTGCTCCATGTTCAAATAGGAGTGATGTTTTTACCCCTCTTTTTACTTAAGATACAATTAAAACATACCATTCCTAGGTTTTGACAGTTGTATATACACCTGTGACATCTACCCAAAACAAATTATAGAACATTTCCAGTCTTCTAGAAAGTTTACTTATGTCCTTTTCCAGCCAGCTAACACAGTTGATGTTTTCTATCACCACAAATTAGTTTTGCCTGCATCTGGATTTCACATAAAAGGGATCAGGCAGTGTGTTCTGTGTCTTGATTGTGTGTTGTTAAATAAATAGTCCGTTCTTTTCTTTTTATGTGAACTTGATATATAGAGTACAGTTTGCCTATTTAAAATGTAAAATTTATTAATTCATATGATATTCACAGGTCTGAGATATTGGAAAAATCATCACATACTCTTCTAGGATGGCATATTATCAAACAAGCATCAGATAGGAGAAAAACCTGAAGTTTATTATAACATGTGTACTGCTTGTATATGTGGGAGAGTCCCAGTAAGTCTGAGTAAAACTGACTCACCCATATAACTACACCCTCAGAAATAACCTCAGCTAAGGCAAAGGCCATTGGGGGTGGAAGAAGGCAAGCTCACTTAGGGGAACAAAGTTTTATCACTGTTATACTGGATAAGTGCTGCCTTCTCCTAGAAAAGAGATCAGAAGACTAGATTTTCCAATCCCCAGTAGTTTGGGGAGTGCTGTTATAGAGGAAAGATTTTCTTCACAACTTTGTAAATGGCTTTTTCTAGAAGGAACAACTTTTACCTATCCTTCAGGAGCATCCTTCATCTAATCTTAATAAGAACCTTCTGTTAAATAAATCTTTTCAAAAAAGACTTTGGAGTGGCAGGTTTTTGCTTCCCTATGCAGTTGTACAGACACTACCACAATTGGATTTTAAAATGTTTTCATTGCTGTTACGGCATCATAACCAGTTTACAGATAGAATCCATACCTATTAACACTCCTTTTCCTGTCCCCTTCTATCCTCCATCAACAGACAGTTGATAATATACTTTGTCTCTAGATTTGCCTATTCTACACATCAGTTCTTTTTTTTTTTTTTTTTAATTTCTGAGAAGTATGTTGAATGTGTATACCAGTTTGTCCATTCTTTGCCGATAGACATTTGGGGTTGATTCTAGTTTGTGGTTATTATAAATAAATCTGCTAAAAACATCTCTGTAAATCTTTATATGGACATGTCTTTATTTCTCTTGGAAATGGAATTGCCAAATCATAGGATAAATATATATAGTTTCATAAAAAAACTGCCAAACAGCTCTCTAATGTATCACCACTTTAAATTCCCCAATGAGATAAGTTACTGCTCCCACCCCCACCAAGTCATTTGGTGTTTTTATCAGCCTTTTTGAACTTGATTATTCTCCCAGTTGTGAAGTGGCATCACATTGTTTTAACTTAACTGGCAGCTAATGCTACTGAAAACCTTTCATGTACTTCTTGGACTTCTATATATGTTTTTTTCTGAACTTAGTTGTCTACTGAAAGTTTTATTTACCTTTTTACTGTTTTTATAAGAGTTCTTATATAACTAATATACTTTTATGTAGTTCTTACAAATTTTTTCCTGTTTAAGATTTTTACTATTTTAGATCTTTTACATTTATTTATGAAATTTAGACTCACCTGGTTTATTTCTTTAAGTCTGCTGGAATTGTAGTAGGGATCATATTGAATCTGTACATCTAGTTAGTGAGATTGGACATACTAGTAAAATGGAGTCTTCCTGTATACTGTAAAGGATGAGTGTGTGTTTGTTGGTTTTTTGTTTTTTTTTTTTGTCTGCTGCTCAACATAAAAGATGGAAATTAAAGTATAATTTTAAGTAAGTAAAAAATCTCTTTTAACCATCATCAGATGCCCCTGTCAGATATATTCTTACATAGTGCTTTTCACAGTATAATTAATATATTTATGACCAACTTGTTATTGTGTATTTCCTTTTAGTGTTAAGATTTCTTGATATTGGGAACTTTAGCATGTCTTGTTCAGGATATATATCACCAGAAACAAGTTAGTATCTGGCATAAAGTGGGTATACTTAGTACTTAGAGGAAGGTGTAGTTTTTAAATGAATGGAAATTAGTTTCCATTTAGGTGACTGTGGGCTTCACAAAGGCATGAGCTAACAGTGTAATCCACATAGGAAAGGGAGGTGCCAGGTCCCTGCCCCATTAAGGAAGTACATAGTGAGGGGGTAAAACTAAAAGAAGGACTTGGGAGGCATTTAGAGCAGAGACGAGTGAAGAGGCAGCCATTTGCTCTTTGTCCTTGCACTCACACCCTGTACGTGAGGGAATTAGGAGACACTTGAAAGAGACAGAGACATGGGTATAAGAATGGGGAAGTTGACAATAGCAGTCTTTATCTTGACTTGTACTTTTATTTTCACCTTTCCTTCCAGACTTTTAATGGCCCTTTCTGCCCCTTTCCTATGGAACACCACCAGAGCCCCAGAGCTTGTCGCAAGCTATCAGGCCTCAGTGGCCCACGAGCTAGTCCTGTTTGACTGGGCATTTACCTACAAGGGGATGGGTAACTTTGGGTGTTTCCTTAAAGCCCATTATTTTCTCATCTGTTGCACACTACTTCTATTAAGGTTCTTTTCTATTGAAGGTCGTAGTCACTAGGAGTATATGCTGTCTTTATGTGGCAGGTTGCAGAACCCATTTAGAGCATGGGAAGTTTTGGAGTCCTGGGGGATTCTTCATTCTGCCAGCTAACAGATTTGGTGACCACTGTCCACTAACAATGACTTGTCTATGCTTCCCATCATTTAACCTCAGCTAGTAAATGGTAGGACCCATATTGAAAACTAGGCAGGGTATGACTCCAGAATCTGTACTTCCATCATAAACATTGACTTCTATTATGAGCAGAATGATTAAAAAATGCCGCAAAATTTACAACCACGTTAGCAAATTTTCCAGCATATAGACACTGACATTATGGCAATATCTACGTTCAACAAATTTGTCAGATACTTGATAACACAGTACTTAAAGGATCACTCTGTTCTGATAGCCCATTCAGTCCTGGAGCCTAATTTCAAGTTTTTTCAGAGGTTTGAAAAGTAAGTGCTTATGTAAATTATTATTTCTTCCTGAAATATTAAATCTGGGCTCTAAAATCTATTGTTTAATATCTGCAGTGTTTCCCTTACCTTTAAATTAAGATTACTTTCCTCCTCTAAAACAGTTCTTTTTGTTGCTTTGTTTTCACAAACCTTCTCCTACCCCTTTCATGGTTATTTTGTTTAGAACCAGGAAGCTCATGTTTAAGAATTAGAATAATGAAGAACTTGTCTATTGGTGTACAATAGGGTTTGACAGTGGTAATTTGTCTTGATCTACACTCAAATTAGAAATCCTGTGAATTGCTGGAAGACCTTAGGACTGCACGTAAACCTTTGCAACAGATCGGTCATTCATTATGGAGTAATGCATAGGCTCAGTAATAATTTGTTTATTTAAATTGTACTGAGCCTGTGAAATTCACCACCGTGAGCAATTCTGAACCAATATCTGGAAACAGTGCAACTGTATAAAAAAAAGTGACTTCAGTAAAATCACATGGAGGAAGGCTGTGCTTTCAGAGGCATCATCTTCATTGGAGTCAATAATAATGTGTAAAACATATCAGATAGGGTCTTAGGAAATTAGTTTCTCTTTGTAGACTGTTGATTTCATGACATAGCTAATCATTCCAAGACTTATTTGGATAAAATATGTGTCTTTAAAATTATTTTGTGTGGTCCTAGACTTATAGACAGGTGAATCAGAGATTTTAAACATTAAAAAACAAGAACCATAAATAAGTTGGAAAAAAAAAAGTTTTCTCCAACCATATTGAAGTGGGAAAGGCCTTTAAATTGTAATCTATACCTCAAGGACCAGTATGGTGTCCTGTGGGTTAAGTTTCAGCACATTCATGCTTTCCCAGCTGCTGCCAGCCTGTTTGACCCCAATCCAGGGAGCAAACCCACATGTGGTACTGCAAACCTCTCCTGTCTTCCCTGTTGTTCCTCTTAGCAGTATATTTCAGTAAAATCACCTGTTCTGTTCCCTGCTTTGTCCCTGGTCAATACTCTCACCCCCTACACCTCTAACCTAATCTTTAGTTAAATAAATAAAATAGTTAAATAGTATAAATAAAAATAAACCTTACAAAAATTATAATCTGCACTGAGAGTAATAGGGGAAATGATTGTTTCACTGAAGTATTTTATGTAACCAAAAAATGCCAATGAGCAAATAGAAAAGATTGCAGTTTTTATTAATACATATCACTTGCCATATATTAAAAACAAGCTTTAAAAAAATTAGAAGGCAAAAAGAATAGCCCACTATATATAGGTAAGAGACTAAGAAAATGCATAGACAGTTTATAAAAAATTCCAAGTTCAATAAACATGGAAAGTTGTTCAGTCTTGGTTTTTGGTCAAGGACTTGAAAATTTAAACTACAAGATAAAATCTTTGGCGTGTCATGTTGGTTAATATTGGAGGCCTTCCCTGGTGGCGCAGCGGGTTATAGCACAGCACTAAGAAGCTAAAACCACTTCAGCATGAGTTCTATTCCCGCCTGCCCTGGAGGTGACCACATGGCGTGGCAGACCTCTCCTGACCCGCCCGCTGCTCCTCTCAGCAGTGTACTTCGTCGATCTGCCTGTTCTGCTCCCCACTCTGTCTCTGGTGAATCCTTTCACCATCCCTACACCTCTGGCCTGTGACCCAGTTCTGTATGCACAAATAAATCTTTAAAAAAAAAAAAAGAAATATTGGAATATTAAAAGTTTACAGGGTCTTTTCCAAGGATCTTCCACTCACCTAAGATAGAAATTTGAATGCTATAAAAAAGTAATGACTGGCCCTTCCTGGTGGCGCAGCAGGTTAAAGCGCAGCATTAAGAAGCTAAAGCCGCTTGAGCATGAGTTCAATCCCTGCCGGCCCTGGAGGTGATCCACATGGTGCAGCAGACCTCTTCTGACCTGACCGCTCCTCCCCTCAGCAGTGTACTTCATCAGCCGGCCTGTTCTGCTTCCTACTCTGTCTCTGGTGAATCCTCTCACTGCCCCATGCACCTCTGGCCTGTACCCCAGTTCTGTATGTATAAATAAATAAATCTTAAAAATAAAAAAAAGTGATGGCTTCAGTGGATTGAACCGTATCAATAACATAAAAATCCTGGAGTCTATAGTGAATTTTTTTTTTAATAAAAGCAAAAATAATTTAGTGACCTTTGACAGTTCTTAGTTCATTATTCTGAAAATTTGTGCATGCGTTTGTGAAGTTTACAGCTTTCTAGGTAAATATGGCTAAAAGCTTACAGAGTAAGTAAAAAAGGAAAATTTGTGCAGAAAAGAAAAAAAAAAAAGAATGCCCTGAAGGAGCTCAGCAGGCTAAAAAGTATTCTTAAAGTAGACACTGATGTCTTGATGAAAGGTGTGCAAGAGATAGCAACTTTTGTGGTGCCCAAACATTGCCAAAAGACAGCCCAGTGTGTGGTAAAAGATGAGAAAGATGACATGAAAATGGAGACTGAAATTAAGAGAAACAAAAAGAGTCTGCTTCTGTACAGCAAAGGAGACATTACAAAAAACTGAGTGGGAAATTTTTTTCTCACAATGCTAGTGACAAAGGATTGATCACAAAGATATATAAAGAATTGATGAAACTCAACAAAAATAAACAACCCCATCAAACAAATGGGCAGAACAGCTAAAAAGACATTTCTCCAAAGAGGAAATGCAGGCAGCCAACAAGCATATGAAAAAATGTTCAATGTCACTTACAATAAAGGAGATACAAATTAAAACCACAATGAGTACCACCTCATCCCAGTGAGAATGGCACATCTTAAAAACAACTAGCAACAACAAGAGTTGGCGAGGATGTGGAGATAAAGGAACTCTCCTGTACTGCTGGTGGGAATGCAAACTAGTATAACCATTATGGAAAACTGGAGGTTTCTCAAACTGCTAAGAGGAGCTTCCATACGACTCAGCAATCCCACTCCTAGGTATCTACCCAAAAGACACAAAAAGATACCTGTACCCCCATGTTTATTGCTGTTTTATTTACAGTTGGAAAGACATGGAAACAGCCCAAATGCCCAAAAGTGGATGACTAGATTAAAAAGATGTGGTACATACACACAATAGAATATTACTCAGCACCCAAAAAATAAAGACATGGCTTTTGCAGCAACATGGATGGAGCTGGAAAAGATCATGCTTAGTGAAATAAGCCAGAAAACAAAGGAAAAATACCGATGGGTTCTCTCATAGCAGGAATATAATGGACCAGGCAAGAAAATAATAATAATAATGAACAGCTATATACCAGAGACATTTTATGGGTGTGAGTGGGGAATGGGATCAAAAACAGTTGGGGGAGGGAAATGCAGTGGACTATGGTGATGGCACATGGGTGATTTGGTGATGGGAAGCCCCGAGGATTACAACTGAGATGGGAAAATGCACAAAATGATGTAAAAATAAAACTTTTGTTTTTTTTTTAAAGAAGCCTTTAGTCTGACATATCATTGTGAGTATATTTCAGGGTAACCAAATAGCTGGTAGTGGAAAGCTTTTTTTTTTGAAGAATTCCAGTTAATAAATGAAGAAGTGGAATTATTAGAAAAATCACCATTTTTTTGCCCATAATAAATGAGCCATGGCAAGTTGTTGATATATACTAAAACTATTAAGTAATAGGTAACTTTATAATGGTGGTGTCAAGTTAATATCCTGAATTCACTCATCAGGCTTATCATAACCAAAGGTAGAATGGGCATACATATGTCTCCTGATTTGACAAAACAGGAAGCACACAATACGACCCTGAAATATTCTACCCTAAAGAAATTAACCTGAACTTAATCAAGAAAAGTTATAGAGGATAAATAGTTCATGTGAGGTACATGGACAATTTTGAGGAGTTTGACTATTTTGTGTAGCTATAGGGTATCTTCTGTGGTCTATCTCATACCTGATAATTTTGTAATCTTTTGTGAAAGTCTCAGCTGCATTTTAGGTAGTGAAATCTGCTTATTATTTTTTTCTTTATTTTTTTGTATTAACACTTAGGGGTTTTTTTTTTTTTTTTTTAGAGTAGCTTCAGTTCTCTATAATATTGAAAAGGTGGAACTTTGACTCTTACTCAGAATAAACTCAGGAGCACTGTAGGCTTTTGAGCAGTAGAATGATGTAATGTTGTATTTTACTTTTAGTAAACTAAGTAACTGCTATGTTTATGCTAGACCAAGAGTAGGAGTATTATTAGCTGAGATACCAGTTGGTAAGCTACTGCATTAGTCCAGATGATATATGAAGGTTACGTTAGCCAGGTGCTAGTAGAGGAAGGAAAAGGTGATTAATATTGTGACTATATTAGATTGGTAGGTGACGATGTTGTGATTGTTAGATTTAATATAAGGAGTGCAGAGTCGCCTTTTATCCAAGATAGGGAAGACTGGGTAGAAAAAGTTTGGAGAAGAAGAATCTACTTTTGATTATCTTCCATACAGTAGATAACTCACTGAGTATAGTGCTATTGTAATATATTAAGAACCTAGGATAGCCCTCCATAGTGGTACAATCAGTAAGGATGCAGCACTGCAGGCTAGCCGCAGTCGCTTCAGTCAGGTTCAGTCCCCTGCCCCCGAGGTGACCCACATGGCGAGGCAGACCTCTCCTGACCTGGCCACTGCTACCCTCAGCAGTGTACTTTGTCAGTCAGCCTATTCTGCTCCCTGTGAATCCTCTCACTGCACCTCTGGCTTGTACCCCAGTTCTGTATGCATAAATAAATATTTAGGAAAAAAGAAAGAACCTAGGATATATGAGATTGGTGCCATGAGAAGATCTTTCATTGTCACTCTCACATTGTTGATTAACTGTCTCAATTCACCACTTGCTATAGGGCCTGTTCTTTTTCCATTAAAGATAGGTGTATATTGTACCTACTGTGTACCAAGTGCTGTTGTATCTGATTTTTCAGATAACAGTTTAGTGCTCATAAAAATCTTATGAGGTAAATATATTGTTACCATACCTATTTTACTGGTAAAGCTCTAAGAAATTAAGGGGCTTGCCCAAGGCCACATAGCTAGAAAAGGTAGAATTAGGATTTTTACCCAGTTTGGTTCTAGAGTCACTGTTTTAAACACCCTTGAAGTGCTGCTTTTGTTGTAATTTCCCCTTGCTTTTTTTTTGTAATTGTGAATGGAAAGTAACCAGTTACTAATACATAGAGGTTGTGACTAATGAATATTTCTATAACTGTAAATATTATGACTATTTTCCAACACACAAAAATCAGTAGTCTTCATATACACAAACAGCTGATCTCAAATACACAGACAATTGATCTGAAGAAGAAATTAAGAAAACCATCCCTTTTAAAGTTGAAACACAAAAATCAAATACCTGGGAGTAAAGTTAACAAAACATGTGATGGATCTGTACAAAGAAAATTATAAAACAAGATTTAAAGAAATAAGACAACGAAATGAAAAAATACCCCTGCTCATGGATTGGAAAAATTAACACTGTTTTTGGTAGGATGGCCATTTTAATAATGTACAGATTCAGTGTCATTTCAATAAAAATAGCAATGGCATTTTTCAAAGAAATGGAACAAACACTGATGAAATTATTGTGGAACCTGGACGGAAAACCAAGAATAGCCAAAGCTCTACTGATGAAAACAAAAGAGAATGAAGATACCACACTTCCAAACTTCAGTCTATATTACAAAGCCATAATAATTAAAACAGTGTCATACTGAAACAAAAATAGACACAGAGACCAATGGAACCAAATAAACCACACGTGTATCTTTGACAAAGGAGCAAAAATATGCAGTGGAACAAGGACAGTCTGTTTAACAAATGGTACTGAGAAAACTGTACCAACATAAGCAAAAGAATGAAACTAGACCACTACCTCACGTCATGCATGAAAATCAACACAAAATGGATAAAAGATTTGGACATAAGACATAAAACATAAAAGGTATAGAAGAAAATATAGGTAAAACACTACCAGATATACATCTCAATAACATCTTTAAGGACTCATCACCAAAGCGAAGAAAGTGAAGGAAAAGATGAAATACATGGGACTACATCAAACTGCAAAGCTTCTCCACAGCAAAAGTGACACTAACCAAGACAGATACATTACTGACTTGGGGGAAAAAAATCTTTGCACTCCACACATGAATAAGGGACTGAGCACAAAGATTGTATATAAGGAGCTCACTTGAATCAGCAAAAATAAAGCAAACAACCCAGTCAAGAAATGGGCAGAAGACCTTAAAAGATTTATCTAAAGAGGAACTGCGTGTCGCCAACAGGCATATGAAAAAATGCTCAGTATCCCTTTTAGTCAGGGAAATGCAAATCAAAACCACAATGAGATACCACCTCACACCAGTGAGAATGACACATATCCAAAACAACAAATGTTGGTGAGGATACAGTGAAAAAGGAGCTGTCCTACATTGCTGGTGGAAGTAATGCAAATTGGTACAACCACTATGGAAAGCTGTATGGAGATTCCTCAGACAACTAAAAATGGAACTACCATATGACTCAGCAATTACACTCCTAGGGACCTACCGAAAGGACACAAAAACATTAATTCAAAAGGGTACATGCACCCCTATGTTTATTGCAGCAGTTTTTACAATAGGTAAAACCTAGATAAATGCCCAAAACTAGATGATTGGATCAAGATGTGGTATATATACATACATACATACATATACACACACACACACACACACACACATATATCACAATGGAGTATGTGTATATGTATGTATGTGTATGTATGGAATACTACTCAGCAATCAAAAAGATAAACTTGTGCCATTCACAGGAACTTGAATGGAGCTAGAAGGGATCATGCTCAGTGAAATAAGTCAGAAGAAAAAAGAAAAATAATGAATGGTTTACTTATAGGAGGAATATTGGAGAACCAAAGACATGGGACGGGAAGTGTATTGTTATTACAATACAAAACAAAGCAAAACAGAGAGACAATTATAAACCAGAGATATCCTACAGGGGAGAGGGTAAGAGAGGGATCAGAAGGAAGGAGGGGGTAGTATGGAGGACTGTGGTGATGACGGGAGGCAGGAAGTAAACATTGTTTTTAAATGAACGATAATGTAATAGATGTATAAATCAATGAGAAAGAAAATATTGAAGTATAAAAAAATATGAGTATTTTCATTATAAAAGTGACTGTGGTGGCAGGTCCTGTTAGAAACTTGAAGAATTTGTATCTTAAGGTGCTCTTAAACTAGGCAAATATTTATGTGTGACCTTCTGAAATGTACTAGTTACTTGAATTAGAAAATACCTATCAATAATGCATCTTTGTTTTGTTTTTTTTTTTTTAAGATTTATTTATGCATACAGAATTGTGTACAAGACATAGGTGCGGCGGTGAGAGGATTCACCAGAGACAGACTGGGGAGCAGAACAGGCAGATTGAGTGAAACACGCTGCTTAGGGGAGCAGCAGGTGGGTCAGGAGAGGTCTGCTGTGCTATTGGGTCACCTCATAGCCAGGAATCGATTTCATGCTGCAGTGGCTACAATAGTTTCATAGTGCTGTGCTTTAACCCATTGCATCACCAGGGAGGGTCCAATAATGCATCTTTATGATTCTGTTTACATGTCTGGTATGTTACAAGAAGTACTGATTTGTATTTGTGGACTGATGGTAACCCAAATGCTTTATGTAGTCAATTTAATATTGCTTTAGTTGCTTGACTGTTCATGTTGAAAATGCTTAAGCAGATGGTTAGCTTTTTTTGCATACAGGTATTGGTTTCCCTCTGTTTGGCTTAGGTTGTCATGCTCCAAAAGGCATATAATACAGCTGTCAGTTTGAAATGATAAAATTTTGTTTTATTTTCTTTTCCCCCTGAGAGTCTAATCAGACTCTGAGGTGATAATGATGGTGACTGTCCTTCACCATTGAGAAAATTAGATTACAAGGCCATCTTTTTTAAGTTATCTTCTTTGTAGTTTTTTTTTGGTCAGATAACACTTAATTGGTTATTTATCAAAAGAAACCCTTCCTTAGCCCAAATATTCATGTTTCATATTTCAAGAATACAAGTCAGTGACCTATAGAAGTCAAGCCAAAAAAAAACCCTTAATGTTTCAAAATACTAACAGTCTAAAAGATACCAGCTTCCTTATCTTCTCACAATCTTTTATGGAATCTTAATTGGTGTAGAAGCCTGCATATACCATCTTTCTTGGTTTAACCACTGCGAACTTAAGAAAGCTGCAACCCCAAGAATACAAAGAATGCTCAACAGTATGAAATCAGACACTTGGCCAAAAGCTTCACATCTGGGATTTCAACAAAGCACTGGAAGTCATGGTAGTTATTCACCTCAACACATTGTCTTCCACATTATGAAGTGGGAACTGCTTGAACCTATTTATCTGTATTTTTAATGGGTACCACCTAAGTAGAGAACAGCACTGTGATTTAATATGCTTTTTTGTGGGCATTAGTGAACATTTGGAGAAAAAAACGGCCTCCCTGGTGGCACAAACGTCAAGTCTTAACACTATGAAGATACCCTCAGCCAATGCAGAATGAGTTCAATCCCCACCAGGGAGCCGAGCCACACAGTGCAGCAGACCTCTCCTGACTTGCCCACTGTCCCCTTAGCAGTGTATCTCAGGTGATTTAACTGTTCTCCCCACTCTGGTAAATTCTCTCACCCTCTCCCCCACCTGTGGCCTACACCCCAGTATGCATAAGTAAGTGAAATCTTGAAATTAAAAAAAAAAAAAATGCAATCCTAATTTCTTTCAGATGAGATGCAATAATTGATGTTTCCTGTATTGAATGCAATATACCACTTGAATGTAGTTGAACCAATTGAAGGCAGGTGAACTGATGAACACAGTGATTATTCTCCCTAAAATCATAAGTAATGAATGCCATTCTAGATGCATACAAGGATACCTAGGGCACGTGGGCTTCATTCTCTCTAGGAATCTGATTGAGGAAGGCTGATTTGAACTGTGTTCTGTTTTTTTTTTTTTTTGTTAAGATTCAAGTGCTAAAGATGTTGTCTAGTGAAAGGTTTTCATTTTTAAAAATAAGCATCATTGGAACAGACACTGAGTATGGCCTGCATGAAACACCTAAAATATTTTTATTTATTTTTTATTGTTACAATAGTTTATTTTTTACATTATTTTGTGCCTTTTCCCATCTCAGCTGTAATCCCCGTGGACTTCCCATCACCAATTCACCCAGCAACACCAAAAATATTTACTATTTGACTTTTTACAGAAGTCTGCCCAACTCTCTTCTACAAGAATACTTAAGAGTATTAGCATGGCTTTTTTTTTCCTAGCTAGTTGACCTCTGACTTTGTAAAAGGGACTTAGTAAAAATATCTATCTCAGGTTTGTGAATTTTACATTAAGTTATGGATGTAGACTGAAGTTTAGTGAAAGTTAGTTGCTATTTTTGCAATATACTTAATGTAAAATGTAAGTGATAATAAGAGTTATTATGCTTTTTTAA
The DNA here is from genome assembly GCF_000260355.1 of Condylura cristata. NCBI lineage: Eukaryota > Metazoa > Chordata > Mammalia > Eulipotyphla > Talpidae > Condylura > Condylura cristata. Next base: position 20,671,721 of record NW_004567112.1, on the reverse strand, counting down.
AGATTTATTTATTTATGCATATAACAATTGGGGTATAGGCCAGAGGTGTGGGGGTTGAGAGGATCTACCAGAGACAGAGTGGAGGACAGAACAGGCAGATGTATTGAAATACACTGCTGAGGGGAGCAGCTGGTGCAGTCAGGAGAGGTCTGCCACACCATGTTGAGTCACTTCCCTGGCTCGAGGATTGAAATGCTGCAGTGGCTTGGGACAGTTTCACAGTGCTGTGCTTAATCTGTTGTGTAAAATGGTATAATGTAATAGGACCTTTGTTAATTTGAGGGGATTCCTGAGTAATACAATTAGTGGAGTTAATTTTTTTTTTAAGATTTATATATTTATTCACACAGAACTGGGGTTCAGGCCAGAGGTGCAGGGGCAGTAAGAGGCTTCACCAGAGACAGAGTAGGGAGCAGAACAGGCAGATCAATGAGATGCACTGCTGAGGGGAACAGTGGGCGGGTCAGGAGAGGTCTGCCTCGCCATGTGGGTCACCCCTCTGGCCAGAGCTCAAACTTGCACTGAAGCAGCTGAGGCTAGCTTGCAGTGCCGTGTTCTTACCTGTTGTACCACAAGGGAGGGCCCAGTGTGGTGATTTTTAGAGTGTGGTCCAGGGATGCCTAAATGTCCAGGAAATTAAAAATCTTTTCAGAATATTACCAAGATTTTATTTGCCTTTAAATTCTAAACTTAACCCCACCAGTGTTTTCTGGAGGCTATGAAATACAGTATCAGCCTGAGAAGTATTGGAATATGAAGTCCTTGAGTTTTAAAATTTTTTGTTACAGTTCAAATACAAAGGCTATCAGTAGGCATAACAACATAAACTCTTGATAGTGCTTGGTCTTTAACAGTATAAAGAACTCCTGCAATTAAATGTTTGAAAATGCTAAAGTAGTGTATGTTTGGATTTTAGTGTACATGTAAAGCACAAGCAAACGATTCAGTTTCTCCAGGAGATACCCTTATTTTCTCTTTACCTACGAAGAGAAAAATGTCTTTACCAATGCATGGATTTAATTTCCCTAGTTAATCCTTTTGACACCCTCAGGGTCAGTTTCTCTGGGATAAATGCTGATGGCAGGTCAGTGGACCACACTTTGGAGTAGCATTTCTCTGGTATTTTAGCTTTTATGCAGGAATCTCAGTTTCAGTTCCGTAAGGCCTTTCTCCTTTTGTCTGTTTGAGTGTTAAAACCATATTTACTAGCTTTGATCCCGCTTTTTCCCCTCCCCTTGCTGTACGCCTTAATTTTAACTCTGTGGTCAGCTTGCAAATTTTGTCTTTTTCTGATACTTTGTTCAGTTTCTGTATATCCCAAATATAAGTCAAACTATCCAGTGTTTATCTTTTATCTTCTGACTTACTTCATTACCCACTCTAATTACCATCCACTTTGTGGTTCAGCACACACTCAGCTCTTCCAACTCAGCTCTTCCAGATTCTCCATTGCTAGCACTTGAGACTTTTCCTACCAATGTTTTGATCTTAGCTATACACTGAGAGACATGGAGATATGTATCACACAAATTTTTTATTTTATTTTATTTTATTTTATTTTTTTTTTTAAAGATTTATTTATTTTTGCATACAGAACTGGGGTACAGGCCAGAGGCTCAGGGGCGGCGAGAGGCTTCACCAGAGACAGAGAGGGGAACAGAACAGGCAGATCGACGAAATACACTGCTGAGGGGAGCAGCGGGCGGGTCAGGAGAGGTCTGCCACGCCATGTGGTCACCTCCGGGGCAGGTGGGAATCGAACTCATGCGGAAGCGGCTTTAGATTCTCAGTGCTGTGCTTTAACCCGCTGCGCTACCAGGGAGGGCCATCACACAAATTTTATTACATAGGTATGTATTTATAATAACAGGACTTTCAAGTAATCTTAACATAGTTCCCTGAATAGTTTGGCCCCATCTATAAACATTTCAGCTAACAACTGGAAGTTCTCTATAAATTTTTATAGGTTTTTAGAGAAAATTTCTTTAATCTATTATTTTAGTTTTAATACCTAAGTTAAGGAAGTGAAATTATTTACATTTACTTAGAATAACACTTTTCATTTGAATATCTGTTCAGTGTTACATAGTTTTCAGGATTGCCCTCACTGTGTTCTGAGCTTATAGTAAGTTTTCATTTTAATAATAACAAACCTAATAGTTTGTTGACTCTTCTAGCCTTACAGTGCTTAAATGTTACTTTAAAATTATTTCAGTTGAGAATTAGGGTTAGGTAGGTTCTATTTAATTAAATTTGTAATTTGGGATATTTAAGAATTGTTTTTGTCAAAAGGTTTGCCTTATTCTATTATTTTTTCATACATGTTCTCTTTAATGATTTTTTTAAAGATTTATTTATTTATGAATACAGAACTGGGGTACAGGCCAGAGGTGCAGGGGCAGTGAGAAGATTCACCAGAGACAGAGCGGGGAGTAGAACAGGCCGACTGACAAAGTACACTGCTGAGAGGAGCAGTGAGTGGGTCAGGAGAGGTCTGCCATGCCATGTGGGTGACCTCTGGGGCACGGGATTGCACTCATGCTGAAGTGGCTTTAGCTTAGTGCTGTGCTTTAACCCGCTGTGCCATCAGGGAGAGCCCACTTTAATAATTTTCAAAGACTGTCATTCACCATTCTAGTCCTTCATATTTGCTGTTCTTGTTCTGCACATGGTTTTTAGTAGATTGAGAGAAGTCTATACAATGATATGTTACATTTTTTCATTTTACAAATTTGATTTGGATTTCTTTCTTCCGAAATGTATCACCTTGTACTTACTCACATTCTAGTCTCTATTTTGCATAACCTTAAGAGAGTTTACCAGGCTGTTTAATCTAGTCTTTTGTGCCATTTGTTAGCTTTCCACTCTTCATCTCTTACTGAGCACTTATGATAGCTAGACTTAATAGTGAAATATCCCAGTGTCAAAAAGTACTAGCTCATTTCCTGTCTTTAAAGCAGGGCTTGAGTCATGCAGTGTTTTCTTTAGTAAACAGAAAACTAAAGAAATGCTGTAGTATTCTGAATATGAAACTATTACGTCCAACTGTATAATAAACAAGAGAAAGAAAACTGACAAAAATGAATTGATTTCATTGTTTCAGTCTTCAAAGTGTGGCCCAGGCATCCTACTATATAGTTCTTATGACACTTTTAGGGGTCTGCAAGAACAGTATTTTCATAAAGGTATTAAGATATCATTTCTCTTTTGCACTATTTTGCCATGTTGCAAGAATGTGGGTCTAAAATTCTTGGTGCCCAGATCAGTGCAACGACACCCATATTTGTCATTATAGTCTATGCCATGTGTTCAAAGTAAAAAATGCCTGTTTCACCTAAAAACTGTCTTGATAAGAAAATAAGAAATACTGCTACATATTGACTCTTGAATACACCTCTTGTTAGTATTCTGTGATAAAAACAAAGTGTGCATACAGCACCTCTGTGGTTGAGTTATGAGCTAAACCAGATTAATTTTTTCATGAACACTTTTCTACTTGGAAGAATGACAAATTATAGTTATTCAGACTGAAGTATTAAAGTCTTAAAAACCAAACGGACTTTCTTTGGACTATTATAGAAAAGGCACTTGATGTTAATGTCTAATACATGAAAAGCCATCTAGCCAAGACCCCAGCTTCCTTCTGTAGCTTAGAGTCTAGTATTTTCCATTGCATTGTGTGTAATATCTCCGAAAAGACTCACTTCCCACACTACCTGTGAATTCAGACCTTTAATATCTATTTTTTTCCTACCTTACTATCTACTTCTCATGAATAACTAATTTTGTTTATAATGCCCATATATTAATGCCTTTTACATATAACCTTATAACAGAGGAAAAAATATATATAAGAAGGAAAATTTCCAGGAGGAGAAATGAATTGGTTTTAGTGAAACCAGTTTCTTTTTCTGTTTTTTTAAATTGAGATAACATTGACTTACAGCATTGATGCTATTTTAGAAGTTTAGGAATCTCCCTTTTCAGATGTTGTGATCACACTCTGTGAAACACACCGATTCTTTAAAGGATTTAATGCAAAATCTACATGAACAACCTTTTGGTCTCACAATGAGTATCTGTAAAGTATGTCCTATACATGTTCCCACACTTCTTAAAAAATAAAAATGGAAACACTTCTACAATCTGTAGTATTGAGGTATCAGTGCCAATTTGGGAGTTTTCAAAAATAAATGAAGTAAAAAGGATTGACTATTGACCCTCCCATGGTGGCCTAGCAATTAAGTCACAGCGCTATCATTGCTAGAGCCTGAGTTCAATCCTTGGCAAGGGAGCTGACCCACATGGTGTGGCAGACCTCTCCTGTCTCTGCTCCCCTCAGCAGTGTATTTCAATAGATCTGCCTCTTCTACTCCCTCCTCTGTCTCTGGTGAATCCTATCACTCCCAGGACATCTGGCCTACATCCCAGTCTTCTATGCTAAAAAAAAAAAAAAAAAGTGAATATTGTAACTTAGGTGTTTCTTAATTTGTTCCAACATTGGTTTATAGTTTTTCAGTATACAGAACTTTTGCCTCCTTGATGAAATTTACTGCTCAGTATTTTATTCTTTTTAATAATATTGTAAATGGAACTTTTATCTTAATTTCAGAGTTTTCATTGCTAGTACGTGAAATGCAACAAGTTTTCGTATACTGATCTTGTATTTTGTGGAACTTGTTTATTAGACCTAGTAGCTTTTCTGTGGATTCTTTAGGGTTTTTTATATGTAAGATCATATAGTAAAAAGAGGTACCTTTTACTCCCTTTTTTTTCAACTTGAATACTAGTGATTTGCTTGTTTATTTATTATTTATTCTTGTTACCTAACTGCCCTGTCTAGAACTTCCAGACTGTGTTGAATAGAAGTGGAAAGGTACATCCTGTCTTATTCCCTGTCTTAGTGGGAAGTTGTCATTCTTTTGTCATTGAGTGTGTTACAGGGTGTTCATAGGTACCTACCCTTTATCAAGATGTGAAAGATCCTTCATATTCTTTAATTGAGCTTTTCTATCATGAAAGGGTGTTGGACTTTATAAAACTGCTTTTTCTTTGTCAATTGAGGATCATGTTTTCCCTGTTTATTCCTTTAATTGTGATGATTTTTTTTACCCAATTGATTGATTTCTGTGTGCTGAGCCACCTTCTATTCCTGGGATAAATAGGTTGCTAAATTCAGCATGTTAGTATTTTCTTGAAGATTCCTTGCATCTATATTCATGAAGGATATTGGTTTGTAGATTTTTGTAAACTTGGGTCTTCAGTGTCAAGGCCTACAGCTGCATGGACTTAGGAAATGTTCCTTCCTCATTTTGGAGAAGAGTTGATGCTATTTCTCCCTTCGATATTTGGTAGAAATCACTAGTGAAGCCATCTGGTCCTTGATTTTCTTTGTCAAAAGTTTTTTTCTTTTTAGTTTATTGTTTAATATCTTGTTATGCCCATCAGATATTTTATTTCTGTTGAGTCAGTTTGGAATTAATCCACTTCACATGTGCTTTTCGTTTTGTTAGCATAGATGTGTTCATAGTAATCATTTCAGTTAGCAAATTGAGTTATTTTTCTTGATCATTTTATCTTAAGATTTGTCAATATGCTAATCTTTTCAATGTCATTTCACTGATTTTCTTTTTTATTTTCTCTCTTTTTTGAATATTTATCCTAAACTCTGTTATTTTATTTGATTTTCACTTAGTTTATTACGGTACAAGTTTTAGGTTAGTGATTCATGGTACTTGTTTTTAATGTAGGTAATACAGCTATAAATTACCCTCTGAACACTGCTTTTGCTGTATGCCATATGTTGTGTGTGTGTTTCATTCTCAGTATTTTTATTACGATTATTTGACTCATTGGCTTGTTTACTTTGTAAATATTTTAATTTCCCAATTTTCCTGTTATTGATTCTACTTTCACTACATTATTACCAGAGAAGACACTTTTTTTAAAAAAAGGTTTATTTGTCCATGCATACAGAACTGCAGTACACGCAAGAGGTGCAGAGCAGAACAGGCAGACCAACAATGTACACTGCTGAGGGAAACAACTGGTGAAACAGGAGAAATATGTGCACCATATAGGTCACCTCCCTGGCTTTGATCGAACTCGTGTTGAAGAGGCTGTGACTACTTTCATAGTGAGGTGCTTTAATGGTTGTGCCACAAGAGAGGGCCCTGGAGAAGATACTTTTTATGACTTCTAACTTTTAAATGTATTCAGACTTTGTGGTAACTTAATATATGGTCTATCCTGGAGAATATTATGTGTGCATGTAAGAAAAATGCATATTCTGTTATTGGATGACATGCTCTATATATGTCTGTTAAGTCCACATAGGGTCCCCAACTTTTAACAGTTTGACTTATAGCTTGTTGAGTTTATGGTAGTGTGAAAGTGATACACAGTTGGCAGAAATCATACTTTCAGTTTTAAATTTTGATCTTTTTCTGAGCTAGCAGTATGCACTACCATCCCTTTTGTGATACTGGGCAACAACAGTGAGTCAGCCTATGATCACAACGGCAAACAACTGATTTTCTTTTGGTTTTTACTTACAGTGCAATAGCCAGGAAGTTATATAAGATATTCAACACTTTGTTACAGGCTTTGTGTTAGGTGGCTTTTCCCAGCTGTAGCCTAATATAAGTGTCTGAGCATGTGAGCAAGGCTAAGCTCTGATGTTTAGTAAGTTACATATGTGTATTAAATGTATTTTACATTTATAATATTTTCAGCTTACAGTGGTTTTATTGGGATGTAATCCCATTGTAAATTAAGGAAGATTTTTAGTAGATTTGTAGTATATTCAAGTCTTCTATTTCCATTTTATCTTTTGGCTAGTGATTGCTTCCACTACTAAAAGTGGTTTTAAAAGTCTCCCACTACTTTTTTTTCTTTTTTAGGATTTATTTTTATTTATGCACGCAAGAACTGGGGTAAGCCCAGAGTTGGGGGGGGGTGGTTAGAGGATTCACCAGAGATAGAGTAAGGAGCAGAACAGGCAGATCTACTAAAATAAACTGCTCAAGGGAGGTCTGCCACACCATTTGCTTTAGCTTCCTGGCCAAGGATTTAACTCATGCTGGAGTATCTGCAGATAACTTGATAGCTCTGACTGTACTCCCTGCCACCAAGAGGTCCCCAACTATTATTACTTACCTATTTCACTCATCGGTTCTATCATGTTTTGCTTCATATATTTTGGGAGTCTATTGTCAGGCATATATATGCTGTTAAATATTCTGGCTAGATTGATTTATATAATGTTCTTTATTGTAACAGGGTTTTCTTAATACTTATTTTGTCTGCTATTAGTATGTCCATTCTATTTCTCTTTCAACTACTGTTTTCAAGGACTATTTATATTTTCCCCTTTAACCTTGAAAATTTTTTTAAGATTTATTTTTATTTATTTATCTATACAAGAGTTAGTGTGCAGACCACAGAGGTATGGGGAGTGAGAAGATTGACCAGAGACGGAGGAGAGAGCAGAACAGTTCTATTTACTGAAATATACTGCTAAGGGGAGCAGTGGGTGATACAGAAGAGGTCTGCTGCACCAATGGGGTTAGTTAACTCCCTTGCCAGGGATCGAACTAGTGCTGCATTGGCTATGGACAGCTCCACAGTGCTGAGAAATAATCCCCTGTGCCACCAGGGACGCCCAACTTTGAATATGTCTTGTCTTTGTCTGTAAAGTGGGTCTCTTGTGTGAATCATATGGTTGATTCGTTTTATCCATTCTGCCCATATTAGCATTTTATCTGAGCATTTAATCCAGTTACATATAATGTAATTATTATTAAGGAGCTTTGTTGTTCATATATATATATTTATGCAAGTAATCAACATAGATTTATAAGTATTGTTTTTTAAATCACCTAGGGGGGAAATTGGAGGTAAAGCCCAAATACAACCTCCCTCCTTTCCTTTTCTTTCTCAGATACTTTATAATCTAATGCTTCTGTTAGGCTTTCAAATACTATTTTAAGTATTAGACTAATAAATTAAAGTTTTGTTGAGTTATCTTTTTTTTTTAAGATTTATTTATTTATTTATACAGAACTGGGGTATAGGCCAGAGATGCGGAGGGTCTCACCAGAGACAGAGAGGGGAACAGAACAGGCAGATCAAGGAAGTACACTGCTGAGAGGAGCAGTGGGTGGGTCAGGAGAGGTCTGCCACGCCATGTGGATCTCCTCTGGGACAGGTGGGAATTGAACTCATGGGGAAGTGGCTTAAGCGTCTTAGTGCTGTGCTTTAACCCACTGTGCCACCAGGGAGAGCCTGTTTATCTTTTAAAAAATATAGCAATTGTATAGCCTAGGAAGATAAGGCATAAAGAAAACAGCTTCCTCAAGTCCATAGAACTATTAAAAGGCAGCCAGAAATTTCAACCCATGTTCTCTTCCCTAGAGTACTAGTGCCCCTCCTATTATATGACACAATTGAGTGTAAAATGCAATTGTATACTTAAAACATGTACATTCATTTTGAAAATTCAGGAGTGAGAAAGTGAAGGATATTGGGAGTAAAGATAATGAAAGACTTAAGAGACTGTACAGATAACAATCTTGAAACCAAACTGGATCAAGATTTAAGAGTTGAGAGGAATCTTAGGCAGAAGAAACCTGGTCTTATTTTTAGTCTCTTTTTCTTCCTAATTAATAAACATTGGAATGTTCTAGTATTCAGTTCTTTTTCCATCTTTTCCTTTTTGTCTGCTTTTATTAACAATATGTATGGTCCCTTGTATCTCTAAGACTTTGTTATATCTATACTTTGATGATGTGCAGGTTTATATTTCTGATCCCAGTGTCTCTTTTAAACTTTAGACTTACCTGTTACTAATTTACATGATTGCGACTCAGTTTCTCTCTGCCAAACTTAGTTCTCCATCAGTCCTCTTTGTCTTAGAAAATCACACTACTATCCACTCAGTTCTCATACTCCACATCTAGTGCATCATCAAAGTTAGTTGGTTTTATCATCAAAATATTACTCAGGGCCCTCCCTGGTGGCGCAGCAGGTTAAAGCACAGCACTGAGAAGCTAAAGCCACGTCCGCATGAGTTCGATTCCTGCCTGCCCCGGAGGTGACCACATGGCGTGGCAGACCTCTCCTGACCCGCCTGCTGCTCCCCTCAGCAGTGTACTTC
>NW_004567112.1:20581627-20662464 GCF_000260355.1 Condylura cristata | reverse complement strand
CTCTGTCTCTGGTGAAGCCTCTCGCTGCCCCTGAGCCATTGGCCTGTACTCCAGTTCTGTATGTACAAATAAATAACTCTTTAAAAAAATATATTACTCAGGATCCAGTCATTACTCTTTATTGCCATTACTGTCATAGATTATTTTAAGCCACCATTATCTTTTGTCAAAGCTCTTATAATAGTATTCTAATAAATCCTTTCCTCATAATCAGCTATCCTTAAAACCACTTGGTAATTGTAAACAATACAAATCTAGTCATGTTACCTCCATCACTATCCAAATGTGAAATTAATATATTTCATATTCAAAATCCTATCTCTTTATTGTGACCTCTGAGTCTCTGATCTCAACTCCTACTTTTCATCACAGTCACTCTGCTGATAACCATACCAACCTTCTTACAGTTCTTCAAATACACATATCTTGTGCCATATATTATTGTACCTCAGTGCTATCCTACCTAGAACATTCCTGTATGGATAACTACAGTGCCTGCACCTTTGCTTCATTCAGTGCTCAAAAATATTGCCTTTTAGAGGGTCTGTTTCTTATCTCTGTAAACATTCTTCTTACTCAGACTCTGCCCAGTACTTCTCAGAGTAAGGTGTCAGTATTTATTAGACCATAGTTGTTATCCTTTAATTCCCTTACTCTGCTATATTTTTCTTTAATTATTACTTTTTTCCCTCAGAAGTAATTTTAAGGCATATATCATTATTATAATCACAATATATTACATATATTGTGAAATGATTACTACAATAAATTGAACAAGCATCCATCATCTCATAGACATACCAAAGAATGAAAAGAGAAAACTTGCTTGTTATGAAAATTAGAATTCTCTCAACTAATTTCCCATATATCATACAGCATTGTTAGCTAGTCATCATTTTGTACTTTATACCCCAATGCTATTTATTTCTCCCTCCCACCCAAAGTTTACTAATTTGACCAACTTTTATATACTTACAATGATAGAGTATTCAAAGTATGTATTTTTATTTTTTATTGTTGGGGTAATGGTTTACAATGTTATATATGATATAGGGAGGTAAGTTCATATCTCTGTATATCACCACACCTTCCACCAAAAAATCCTTATCCCTTTATCATAAACCATTAGGCCCCCCATCCTCCTCCCTTCGCACACTGCTTTCCTTTAGTTGCCTCAATTCTACATCGTATTTCTGGGGTTTGTTTTGGTTTAGATTTGTCAGTTACTTTGTTTTATTTCTCTGTGTTCCATAAGCATGGATATCATCCAGTGTTTGTCTTTCTCATGACTTAACTTGACATAGTACAATCCCCTCTAAACTTCATATTGTTGCAAATGGCTTTTTTCTTTCTTTATAGCTGAGTAGTATTCCTATCTATCTATCTATCTATCTATCTATCTATCTATCTATCTATCTATCTATAACAATCTTCTTAATCCACTCATTTGTAATTGAGCATTTAAGTTATTTCCATAATTTGGCTGTTTTAAATATTGTTGCAATGAAAATAGGGTGCATAGTACTTTGAATTAGTATTTTCACATTCTATATTATACTAGGAGTAGTATACCTATTATTAATATTTTGAAGAGTCCCTGTTGTTTTCCATAGGACCAGTCTACATTACACCAATAGTGTGCCAAGGGTTCCTTTTTCACCATACACTTGGCCAGCATTTATTACTGTTACTGTTTTCTTTTATATGGGCCATCTCTTTGGAGTAAGGTGATACATTGTGGTTTTGATTTGCTTTTCCCTGATGATAAGTGATGTTGAACAACTTTTTATGTGCCTGTTGGCTATTTAATGTTTTCTTTGGAGAAGTGTATATTTAGCTATTTTTCCTGTTTTTTTTTGGGGGGGTAGGGGTAATGGATTCTTATCCTTCCCACATATTTTTCACCTTAGTGTGGTTGTCATTATTATCATTTATTTCTTCCCCTCAGAGTCAGAGATCAAAGAACAGACTTTGTTTCTCAAAGCTATATATCTAGTGCCACACACATAGTAAGTACTCCAATATCTGTAGTTTATCAAGGAAAAGAGACTCAGAAATAGAAAAATCTTCATTAAAAAAAAAACTGGAGGTCTCCCACATATTGCATTTTATAGTGTTTATTAGAAAATATGTAATAACAAAAGGGCTATCATAAATCCTGCATTGCTTTTTTAAAATTTATTTTTGTTACAGTTTTTTGGTTTTTTGGTTTTTGGAAAAGTAGTGACTGTATACACAAGCACATTTTAATATAATTCACAAACAGTGCTCACAATACAATGCAATAGGGTTTACTGACCTTACAATAGCTTAGTTCCTCCAAGGAATTGTGGCCTACAATTGTGTAACTACTGATGTAATTGACTCATTCCCAATAAGCTTCAGATTTGCATTTAAATTACTTCTTTCTAAGCATAATTACTCTTCCCAAGACAGTTTGATACAACAACAAAAAAATAAAACTCCTTAGACTTCCAAAAAAATAAACTTATCTGACTTAGTGTATTAGTACCTTTGTTGTTTTGGCTAGACATCTTGAAATCTTATGTATGATATTATATATATAAATATGTATTACATAAAATGATTTTGGTAGTGGTCCAGTTACTCTATATATTCCTTTTCCCTCATTAATATGTCAATACCCATAGTTTCTAGGAGTTCATCTTTCTCAATTTGTTTTTACTGTGATTACAGCTTTGCACATAAAAAGTGTTTTGTCATCTCAGTTTAAAGGCCAGCAAAACAAATGTTTATGTTGTTTTGGTTCGTGGTTGAGCTGGAGCAGAAAGCCATGATTTTTTTGTATTTAGTTCTATTTCTTTGGATCTTCAATACGCTAAAAACAAAATGGAGTCATTGAAAATTTACAAACCCATCAGGTAAAGAAAAGACTAGAAATTAGGAAAGGTGTATTTGCATTCATCTAACATTTATGGATGATACACTGATGCTAAGAAAAGATGAATGAATATGTTCCAGTTCTTTGCTCAAAACCTAGTAGAAAATATGCAGGAAAAATATAGTTATAATTAGTGAACTTCAGTGTACACGTGGCTATTTCTAACTTTGCCTTGGCTTTGTGAAGCAAGATAAAGGATGCCTTATAATTAATTAGATTAAAGATTGCAGGAGAACATTTATGGTGGAGGACATGCTGGGCCCAAAAGATACTGAAATGACATGTATGTAATGATTGATAAATCACTGAGGACATGGTGTATATAAGACAGAAAATGTTGATAGAGGAGACTGAAAAAATAGTTTGTGATTAGACCCTTGATCTCATCATATCATCTATGAATTGGAACTCTTTAATATTTTCAGTGGAAAGCTTTCACAGATTTTTAAAACCAAAAGGAAGTGTTTAACAGTAGCATGAAGGATGGCTTTTAGGGTGGGGGGGTTATTGGTGGTGTTACAACAATGTTAAAACTGAAAAATAAGTTAAATGTTAAGAATTGTTATTAGTAGTCATTGTGAACCAATTAAAGATCCTGCTTTAGAATCATAAGCCTTAGGCTAGACATAGGATTAAAAATTAGGTATTTTGATTTTCAGTTTTATTTGAACTAAGCAGTAATAATACCTGTTTACAGTGTTGATCTGAAGATTTTGTTGTGATAGGTATGAAATACCTGGTAGAGTGCTTGTTGATAATCAGTTAATGGTAGCTGCTACTATATCAACATGAATGACATGTAGTGTGATTGCTTAAATGATGAAGGGAAGTAAAATGATTTGGATGGGTCTTTCTGAAGAATAAATACTGTTCCATGACTGGCAGATTTTGTGACTGACTTTAGGGGCAGAGTAGTCATGACTGAGATTTGAATCCTATCTTAGGAGGAAGGAATTAGTGTGATGCCATTTTCCTGGTAAGGAATTTTGAAAGAGTCACTAGTTAAGTTGAAGGAAAAGGAGTTAAAAGGATTTTGAGTTGAACTTTTTGAGGTGTTTGTGGTACTTTAGTGATGGTAGGCAGCAAGAAAATAGAATTAAGGTCTGGGGCAAGAGGTAAGAGATTGTAAAGCCGCCAGTATAGGTATGGTAACAGAAATGTGTATAAGTTACCTAGTGCAATTTCAACTTAAAACCACAAGTCAAATCAACTGTTTCTTTTTACATTCTTTTTTTAAAGATTTATTTATTTTTGCATACAGAACTGGGGTACAGGCCAGAGGCTCAGGGGCAGCAAGAGGCTTCAGAGACAGAGTGGGGAGCAGAACAGGCAGATCGACGAAGTACACTGCTGAGGGGAGCAGCGGGCGGGTCAGGAGAGGTCTGCCACGTCATGTGGTCACCTCCGGGGCAGGTGGGAATCGAACTCATCCAGAAGTGGCTTTAGCTTCTTAGTGCTGTGCTTTAACCTGCTGCGCCACCAGGGAGGGCCTCTTTTTACATTTTTAAATTGGAATTACAGAGCTAGCTCTACAATAAACCACATTTTCTTAGAAGTTTGTGAATGTTTACCAAATATGCATAGGTTACTTGCTTTGTTAACAGCTTTATATCTCCTATAAAGCACCTCTTTTTCTAATATACAATTCACTCTTTTATTACAGAGTTGTACAACAATCATTAAATTCTGATGTTCTGTTTTCATCACCTCAAAAAAAATTGTGGTCAGTAGTACAGTCTAGCTTATTGTGTATTTTGATGTATTTCTAACTTGTGGCTTCATAATTTGGCTTTCCCCTCTTGCTTAGAAAGACCAAAATGACTATGATTTAGATTGAAGTGGGAACTGTATGACAAATTTTAAGTTTTCTGTCCCCACTTTTTTTTTTTTTTGAAAACCATGTGATTAGATTGGAAAATGGAAAGACAATCCTGTCTTTCCTAGAACTGTACAACTCTCTGAGAAGATAAGGAATAAATATGTGAAAACAAAGCAGATTCAATACTCTGACAATTTTGTCTTCAGAATACTTACATGAACATTGCTTTGCTCCTGACAGAAAACAGAGAAAACATAAGGTAATTGACACTTAATAAAATGGGGAAGTAAAGTAGGAATTCTGAGGATGGCAAACTGGAAACCAAAGGTTCATAAGGGCAGGAACCATTTTATTTAATGCTGCAATGGAGATTGTAGACTTATCAGTTAAAGTCTGCTGAATAAGGGAATATGTACTTGTTGAAAAGCACAGAAGAATGTCATAAAGATAATTTGTTTGGACAGAAATGAGATGCAAAGACTTGAGAACAATGTTAGGAGTAGAAATGATCATTGGATGCACTAGAAGACCAAGCTTACTAGGCTGTCAGAAAGTGAGAAGGAAAGTTTTGGAATGGCTGCAAAAGGTAGGTTGTGGTCAGTAGCTTTGGTTGTTAATGTAGGTATTTGGGATTTGAGTTTTTAAGCAAAATGGAATTTTTCTGAACAGATAGTGACAGTGACATCATTAAAACAGTCTGAACATTCTACAGTGCAGGTTTCAGAAAAGAATAGCTGTGAGATCAGTTCTGATGTTGGATAGGCATTTTTTTGTAGTTCTTATCCAATAAAATTTTTAGTTTCTACTGACATAAAGTGCTTTTTAAAGTCCTAGGAATTGAACACAATGACATAGCTATCTTTTTCAGTATATATGTAATTTTCCATGGCATTTTGTTATTGATCTTCATGCCTTTCTGTGAGATCATGGTATAAATTTGAATACATTTGTTCTTCTCTTATTTGCCTTTTGTTAATGTCAAGCATAGCACAAGAGGCATTTCCTGTTGCTATGCAACTGCTAAATTCAATATTTAATATTAATAAAACTGAGTGGCATTATATTCCATTAACAGAGGGTAGCAAACTGTGTACAGTAGCTAATCAATGATATTTGTAAGGTTTAATATATTGTTGCAGATATGAACAGAACAGAATGACTTGTTTACAATTAATTATTTTAAATAAAATTAGTTGTGGTTAAAATTAGTTGTGTGCATTTATGACCAGGGTTTTTTTCCCTTGTTTGAAACCTTTTGGACTTTTCCCTTTCACTGCTTTTTGATCTGTGATGATGTTTTTGTGAGTGTCCTTTGTGTTACTCATGAAGTTTTTGTTTTCTTATTCTTTCAGGCTATATGAAATCCTTATTTTTTTTTGACTCTTTCATGTTATATTTTCTAATTTTTTTTTCATTCTCATTAAATTTACATTTTTCCCTTGAACAATTTATGTTTAGCATGCGAGTTTGGAATTTTATAATTTTATATAAACCCATGTGAAAGCATGTTAGATATGTCTTTTGTTATTAAAGCCACTTCTAATCTCCTTTAGCTCTTTGCAGTATGTGCTCAGTACTTTGGAGATACTGAAATGCTTTCATTAATTTGTTACATCAAAATTCCTTTTTGGGAGTAGGAAGACTTCAGAATTTGCAGGCTTTATTTTTACTGGGATTTATTTTTTTCAAAAAGCTGGTAGGCCCTCCCTGGTGCTGCAGCACTAAGCAGC
The DNA here is from genome assembly GCF_000260355.1 of Condylura cristata. Lineage (NCBI taxonomy): Eukaryota > Metazoa > Chordata > Mammalia > Eulipotyphla > Talpidae > Condylura > Condylura cristata. The sequence continues at coordinate 20,656,013 of NW_004567112.1, read as the reverse complement.
TTAAGCCACTTCTACATGAGTTCGATCCCCTCCTTCCCTGGAGGAGATCCACATGGCGCAGCAGACCTCTCCTGACCTGCCCATTGCTCCCCTTAGCAGTGTACTTCATTCATCTGCCTGTTTTGCTCCCCACTCTGTCTCTGGTGAATCCTCTCACTCTCTGCCTATACCCCATTTCTGTATGAATAAATACATAAATCTTTTAAAAAAAAAAGCTGGTGATGACAATATTTATTTTGCAAATTCAAGATGCGGGAAAGGAACTAAGGAAAGTCTAAAATCAATTGCTCCATCATATTCATTGAATCTAGAAATCTTGAAGATAGTGTAAACAATCAACTCTAATTAGAAAGAAGACAACCCAGACTTTACAGATTAACAGAAAATTATGTCTTAATGACAGGGACAAAGAAGTTCCTTAGTGTTACTGTTCTAACCAGGTAAAACACTTCCTGTGGACAACTATTATCTACTCTTTTTTTGGTGATAACTGTTTGTGGTAAGGAAGTGCTACCTGTGTGTGCTTGTGTATCCACCTGGCTTATGCTATTTAAACTGTCCTTTGGAATAGATGTGTATATCCATATCCATCCACAGATGATGGTAGTAGATTGTATGGCAAACTACTTATGGACCCAAACCACTAGGAATTCAGTAACACTTTATGGATTTTTAATTATCTTTTTACTTGTTGCAAAAGTTATTATCAAACTTCACTCATCAGTCCTAGAGACCCCTGTGTTCTTAGCAGAAAAACTTGCCCATGGTTCAGGAAACTACCTTTATGGGTTTTTTTGTTTGTTTGTTTTTTTAATTACAATGACCTTCTTGTATATTTGAGGGATAGTCTGGACTTCAGATGCACAAAACATATTCTTCGAAAGTTCATAGTTAAATTTCTTACTGGTTCTTGGACTCCCTGTAACTATTTTGAGCTCACATTGAGGTCCATGATACATTGTTTGGGAACCACCAACCTAATCCATTATTTATGCTGTATTGTGTAAGGTTATAATCTGATTCCCTTCTTTTTCTTTTTCTACTCTATTATTTTCCATAGAAAACAGCAAGATGGCAAAGATTTTTAAATTGTTTTTCACCAGGGTGATTCAGCAGTATTTGAGGTAATAAATCTAAGAAGCGTTGTTGTTTTTTCATTTTCTATTTCATGTTGTTAGAAGATGATAATATTTTAAACATCTATGCATAGGTAAATTTGAAATTTTTTTCCCTTTTTTGGAGTGTATAACTAAGGATTCTTCCTTTATGAATCAGTAAGTAATTGTGTCAGAATGAAGTTATTATAAAGGTTTTTAAGATACTATAACTTTTTTCTTTAGTGATGAAATGTACTCAGTGAGTAACTTTTCCTTCAGAAACTGTTACCTTGAAAACTTTGTATCTTGGTTGATATTTAGAAACATGCTATTTAGATCAAACCAGAATTTTATGAAAATTATTATTAAGAAAGATTGATTCTTTCATTGGCTAAGGTGCCTTTTAATAAAATGTAGTTGGAGAGTTTATGTAAGGTAGTATTTGGGATTTTGAAAGATGGTAAGAGAACCCGTGAATTTCCATTCCTAGTGTTGTAGTTTTGTATTGCTCTGAATGTGCTCTGAATTTGTATTCATTGTTAATCTTTGGCAAAAATGCAAAAGCTCTGACTAATTTTGTCATTGACACTCTTTCCTCATCATCCCTTCAGTAGTAATCTGGGGATCCTTGAGAAGTGGAAGAAAACACCATCATCTTTCCATGTAACAAATTAACATAAATGACTATAGGGAATATTATAATAATGAATTTCTTTTTTTCATCCTTTCAGGGTTTGAAAGTATTCTTGAAGGGCTGTTTGGACCTGCATTATTAAAAGATCTCAGTTTATTTAAAGGTATTCAAAAGAATTTGGGGGGGGGCATTTCCAATTCTTCTGGGTTTCTCTCAAACACACATCCTTGATTTAACCCTCAGTCTCCTCTATTCAGTTTCTTGTGGGTTAAAAGCTATATCCATGTAAGCTGTCTTTGTGTTTAATTGGTAATGCAAATATATGAGAGAGCCATTATTGTTACGAATTTTGAGACAAATAAGGCACTTCTCTAATACTTAATAAGGGGATTTTGTTCTTGTTGCTGTTAAATAATATTTTTAAAATTAGTTTTTCATCCACTCTGAAAAATTTTGACTTAATTTATTATTCCTGTTATTTTTGCAGCCTGTGAACCTGAAAGCATTTCTGATTGGACTTTTGATGAAAATTGTTTCTTTTGTTGCTTGAGAAGAGATAAAGTAAAGGTAACCAAGAAATTTGTTTAGTATGGTATTTTAAAACACTTTCTCAACATTTGATTATTTTGTTGGAAGACTTGTAGAAAAAGGAAGTGACTCCATTTTTCAGTTTATATTGTCATGGAGTATATATTCCAGCATGCACCATTTTATTTACATAGTACACTAGGCAGAAGAGTTAATTAGTTCTCAAACTGTTGTGTTTATTTTAAATATGAAATGTATGTTAATTCAAGTAATGGGAGTCATTTGTGTAAAAACAATAGTAGTGTGGATCCGGATCAAATAGTTACAGTTGATTAGATTTATTATGAGCTGAGGTTTATAAATATTTTACTATAAGATGTTTCTTCATACTAGTTAAGTATGAATGCTGTTTATATTCACTTGCAGAAGTTGTACTTTTGGTTTATGTTTATTGCTTTGTGTTAAACATAAGCAGAACTTTGGTTTAGAAACATTTTAACTGTTTAAAATATTTGTTAATGATGGTTTATTTAACTAGGTTTCTTTTCATGGTTCTTCTGTTTCCTGTTTTAAAACTTTGGAAACATTTTGATCCTTTCCTCTTCCTTATATACATTTAACTTCATATCATTAACCAGTTTCTTATCAGTCCTTTCCTCATTGAATTTTATTCCTTTTTTCCCCCCACAGTCATCGTTGTAATTCAGTCCACTTTCATTATCCCTGAGCGACTGAAATAACATGCTTAGTTTTAAAACACTGCTATGAGGTCAAACTACCTCCTCTTCCTCCCAAATAGTGTGAAAAGTTACCATATACTTACTCTCCCGTAACTTTCTTATGTCTTCTGAGTTCATTAGCCTAATACTCAGTACCTCTGCACTCTCCATAGTTCAGGCCCCTTTTTCTAAGAAGCTGCCCTACTAGTCTTATGTGTAAGTGTTGGTGTTGTTTTCCCCGAATAAACTAAACTTACCTGATCATTTGTATTTTACAATGTGCTTTTATCATTTGGACTAGGTTATTATATATCTTTGTTCTCTTACTGATTAAAAATCCTTCTTAGCCCCTTCCTTCCTATGATGGTATACCTCTGCTCCTATTGCTATTTCAAATGCACTTGTTGTAAATATTATAGCTATACAAATTATTTGTCAGGTAATATTCTGCTTTCCTTTGTTCACTTCTTTTTGTATTTGACAATCTCTGAAGACTGTAAACCGTCTTTATGCTGCTTTTTTTATACCTGCAGGTAGCCACTATACCTGTTTGTCAGTGTAGACAAGTTGTTTGATAACCTGAAAGCCAGCTTAGTGTTCTTCTTTTGCTTACTACATCAAAAAGTTATGTTTTTATTGAATTACTGAGGAAAATGTCTTGAAATTTGGTGTGGTTTAAAGAGAGACCAGAAAATTAAGCAGTTGCTTATGAAGTTGAAATTCATGGTTTAAGTTCTTTTTTAACTGTTTACCTTTTTTTGAGCAAATCATTTCATAGGTGTTTTGGTACAGTAAGAGGAGCAATTAATTACCTTTTTATCAGATTAGGATTTGGAGGAAAGCCCTTTGTTCAATAGTTGATACAGTGTATTCTTGTAATTGAGTTTTCCACTGCTTTATTATTCTCATTATAGTTACAATTTTTAGTTGATTTTCTAATTAGAAGAATATTTTCTTTTGACAACTTAACCAGTCATGAGAATGCTGTTTTTCTCCATAACACTTCACTGTCTGGCTTTTTTTTTTCCACACACATACACACAGTCATAACATTAGTTACAAAAAAGATAAAGAGCCTAGAAAATTTAAATTGCCAGGTATATGATTTACATTCTGTTACATTTAAAGTGGATGTGCTTGGAACCCTTTGCAGACATTTAGAGCATTCTGTCTGAAAAGGACTGCAATCTGAAAAAAATAGCCACTGTATTGAGGCTGTATTTAAGGCTGATTACAATTTCCCTCTCTACCCACTGCCTAAAAAATTGGGGGCAGATATCTGGAGAGTATGCTACCAACCAATAGGTGGCAACATAGAGCATAATTTTAGAATCTGTGGTTAGATATACATAGATAATGTTTGGGAAAGCAGTTTGAAATTTTCTGATATTGGAAAGAAATATAAGTAATGCATAAATTGGATTTTCAGTAGATATTAAATCTGTTAAAATGTATAAATCAAATATATTTACTTTTCAGATATATATGTGAAAATATGAAGTGGCTTCTTTAGAAAATAAAATACAGTTGTTGATGTACTTCAGGATCCTACAGTGGTTAAAAATACACTTCTTTTAAAACATTTATGTGACGTTACTTTTATGTGTTCCCATTTAATCCTCACAATAACTCTGTAGAGTAGCTTAAAGACATCGCTATTTTGCATAAAAAGAAAGAGAAGAGTCAAACTTCAGTATGGACAAAGTCACATAACTGGGATTTGATTTGTGTTTTTAAAATATGTATATAAAATATGTATATAAAAAGAGAGATTAAGAATTAAGTAGGACTTGGAGTTAGTTGCAAAGGGAGAACTTGAAATAGACTTCTAAGAATTTGTTAGTAAACCTGTCAGGTTTGCTTGCTTTCCCCTTTCCTTCCTTTTTTGTTGGTTGATACATAGTAGACACTGTACTTAATAAATGAGTAAGAAATCAGGAGACTTAATAACTTGGAGAACTATGGTATTAATAACTTTTGATTGCTTATATGTGCTGAGTGTGTATATACAGTTTTTTGTATATTTTTTACTCATAAGATTTTTTCTTAAAAGATTTATTTATTCATACAGAACTGGGGTACAGGCCAGAGATGCGGAGGGTGAGAGGATTCACCAGGGACAGAGGGGGGAGCAGAACAGGGAGATCGACGAAGTACACTGCAGAGGGGAGCAGCGGGCGGGTCAGGAGAGGTCTGCCACGCCATGTGGATCTCCTCCCGGGCAGGCAGGGATAGAACTCATGCTGAAGTGGCTTAAGCTTCTTAGTGCAGTGCTTTAACCCATTGCGCTACCAGGGAGGGCCAGATTTTAATAACTTTTTAAAGCATCTTGTGGAAATAATTTTAGGTTTATAAAACAGTTACAAAATATTAGAACAATTCTTATATAAACTTTTTTTCTTTTTTTATTACTTTTTTATTCTCATATAAACTTTATTCAAATATCCCAAATAGTAACATCGGTGTAACCATAGTACAGTTATAAAAACTAGGAAGTTGACGTTAGTGTTATGTGATTTGCAAATCTTCCAAAATTTGTGTTATCCCAATACTATCATTTTTCTACACTGTGTCTGGGGTCACAGTTTGTACTTAGTTGCCATATCTCCTTAGTCTCCTTTTAGTTTGCCTTTTATAACATTAACACTAGAAAAATACTGATCTTTTTGATTATTCTTTATCATTGACTCAGATTATAAATTTTTAGCAAGAATTCAGTAGACTTGATGTTGTGTTATCTTTAGTACACTGTATCAGGAGGATTATGGGTATTTTTATTTTCCTCACTTCATTAAGAAGAGTCTCTGCCATTTTCTCTAACAGTTAATTTTTTTTCTTATTTGTAGTTTGTAGTTACTGTGGAAAGGTACTTTGAGGCTTTATAAATAACACTATTTTCATATTAGTTTCTCAGTGTTATACTGATGGTAGCATCCATTGACAAATCTTGATTGAAAACATTACCATGCTGTTTACCAGATGATGATTTTTTTTCATTTCTGTTGTTCTATCTTTGTTAGTTGGAATTCTGTAAAGAAGAGTTTTCCATTTTCTGTTTATGTATGTGCTTGTTTACCTGTGAATATGGATTCATGGATTCTTATTTCATTCTATATATTCACTAAAATCATTGTTTATTTGATCAGTTTGTCCCAGATTTTGGTCATTGAGAACTACAAGGCAACTTAATATTTTGATATATTTCTATCATCTTTTTTAGCATTTCTTTATTTTGGGCCACCAAAAAAAAAAATCTAGGCTTTTTTGGCTTCACTTATTTCAACCCTCAGTTTCTTTTATTTGGACAATTAAATAAGAAAGCAAGGTTTGGGCACTGAGTGTATTCATTCATACTAGAATGTCCTCAGTTTTCTAAGATAGGAAATATGTATGTTTACTTAAATACCAATAAGCATCCATATGTATGTTAAATGTTCAATATTAATGGTTTCAAAACATTCTTTTATTAATTGCAAATGGTGTTGGTAATATGAAGAGTTGACTTAATAGTAGGGAAAGGATGTTGAATTATGGAAAGAAAATAATTGTTTTCACTATTTAATATTCCTAAAAATGGACTAATTTTATGTCATGACCTGCGGTGTGGCTGAGACAGAGTAGATATAGGAAAGAATAAGTATCTTAGTAACTAAGATACTTACATCCTATGATAAATATAAAATGTTTGTGCTCTTAAGTTATTATAGCACTGTTAGTAAGTTTTGAAAATGGCTTTAAGAAGAACCAATATAGGAAAATGGCTTTAAGAAGAACCAATATTTTTCAAGAATATGTATGTCTATATGGACAGACATGAGAAAGGCACGTTTATTTATTTTTTGAGTAAACAGTGATAAGATAGAGACACAGCCTTCAGTGCCCAACTAGCTTAGGAATCATGTAATTAGATGTTGTCATCTTTTTCATTGGCCTGTCATGTAGTGTTTATACTGGAATTTTCATAATTTATTCTGTTTCCTGAAATACCTTAATGATAAGTTTAGATATATCTTTTCAACATTTTTCTTTTCATTGTTATTTTAGCACATCAAAAGTTTATGGTAAAAGCAAGTGCTAATACCTAGTTTTTTTCTCATTCTACAGTGTGCATACATGTTGAATATATTAGGTTGGGCATATTCAACTGTGATTACATACCAAATATAGGCTATACCAAGAATATACAAAAAAAAAATAGAAAACTGTTCCCTCCTTGGTTACGGAGTGTTAGGGCAACCATAGATGGCGAATGCAATTAACAGAGAAGATGTAGATGAGGGAGATTGACTATACATCACCCCTCCTATACTGCCAAAACCAAAGTTCAGATATAGGTCACCCTCACCCATTTGCCTTAGACTTCCTCTTCTTCTGCATTTACCATTTTCCTGTATGTGTGAGTTCAGGGTTTCCTTTGATTTTTAGATTTCACATATATATGCAATCATACAGTACTTTTTTTTCTTTATCTGACTTACTCTGTTTAGCACAGTTCCCTGAAGGCCCACCCATGGTATTGCAAACAAAAATATTATTTTTTTAATGGTTGAGTAGAATTGTAGCATGTACATGCATGAGCACGCATACACACACATTTGTTATTCATTCATCCATTGAATGGCATGAAAAGTTGTTTTTATGTCTTGGCTATTGTAAATAGTGCTGTAGTGAACATAAAGAAGCATGTTTCTTTAGGTTTGGGTTTTGTTTCCCTTTGGATATTATGAAGCAGAATTGTTGGACGTTATGATAAATTTTTTTGAGAACCTTCATACTGTTTTGCAGTTTCTGTGCCATTTTACAGTCCATTCAACAGAGCACAAAGGTTCCCTTTCTCTACATGGGGAGAAACACTTGGTATTGCTTGTCTTTTTGATAGTAGCCATTGTAACAGATGTGAGGTGATATCTCACTGTGGTTTTGACTTGCATTCCCCTGATGATTGTAGTCGTGAGCATCTTTTTATCTATCTATGTTTTCTTTGGGAAAAATGTCTACTCAGACTTTTTTTTTTAATTGAATATTAGGGTCAGTATTGAATTGTGTGAGTTCTTTATGTATTTTGGATCTTAGCTCCTTACCACAAATGTGACTTGCAAATATTTTCTCCTATTTTATTTTTGTTAATGGTTTTCTCTGCTGTGAGGAAACATTTTAACTGTTACCGTGTTTATTTATTTTTGGTTTTGGTGTCAAATTTAAAAAACATTGGTGTCAAATATAAAAAAAATATTGCTAGGACCAATGTCAAGAAACTTACTACATGTCTTTTTTCTAGGAATTTTATAGTTCTGTATCTTATGTTCAAGTCTCTAATCTATTTTGAGTTAATTTTTGTTTATAGTATAAGATGGGTTCAGTTTTATTCTTTTGCATGTGGCTGTTCAGTTTTCCCAACACTTTTATTGAACAGTATAGTCTTGTCTCCTTTGAGGTAAATTAATTGACAAAGATATATGGATTTAGTTCTGGACTCTTCTAATTCTGTTCCATTGTTTTATTTATTTGTCATTTCCAAATGTTTTAACTACTATAGCTTCATGACACAGTTTGAAATTAGCAAAACATTATGGCACCACCTTTGTCTTCCTTCTCAACAGTGAGTCATTACAGAGGAATCAGTTGTTAATTAACATTAGGTATTTTTCAGAAATCTTGCTTATATCAATGTCATATTTTATCAGTATAAAATAGTTGTTTGTTTTTTGTATTTTTTGTACCTCCATTTCTAGTGGATCAATGTTAAGTTGCCTTTCAAATCTCAAATTCTATGATTCTCTGACAACTTTTGAAGTCTTGTTTGAGGAGATTTATTTCAATTTTACTTAGGAGACACTAATAGCTAAAGCCCTCAAACAATTCAATATATGTCTGGCTATCAAAAAATTTAGGTAAAAAGTAATTGTACTGAATCCCCCTTTCAGCATTTTATTTAAATATCTTGTATTAAGTTAGTCTTCCATTTCTTACTGTCCACAGGTGTAGACCTTACTTCTCTTTCTCTTTCCTTTCATAAGATTTATTGTTTACTCAGTAGACTGTGTCCTCTTTGTTCTTTCCCCTCTATTATAAGAGCATATTTATTCTGCTTCTCTTCCTGTTCTGTGTTAGGTTTTTGTCCTTTTTGAAATTGATTACAGTTAAACATAGATTGTGCCTTTTACAGTGGTAAAAATATTTAACATAAAAGTTACTGTCTTCACCATTTTTTTTTTAAAGATGTATTTATTCATATAGAACTGGAGTACAGGCCAAAGGTGCAGGGGCGGTGAGGATTCACCAGAGACAGAGCGGGAAGCAGAACAGGCAGATCGACGAAGTACACTGCTGAGGGGAGCAGTGGACAGTCAGGAGAGGTCCGCCATGCCATGTGGATCACCTCCGGGGCAGGCAGGGATCGAACTCATGCTGCAGTGGCTTTAGCTTCCTAGTGTTGTGATTTAACCTGCTGCGCTACCAGGGAGGGCCTGTCTTCACCATTTTTTAAGTCTATATATAGTTCACTAACATTAAGTTCATTCACAGTGTTGGCTCTCCTGGTGGCACAGCGGGTAAAAGTGCACCACTATGAAGCCCTCCAAAGCCACTGCAGCACAAGTTTGATCCCCTGCTAGGGAAGTGACCTACATGACATGGCAGACCTCTCCTGGCCCCCCATTGCTCTGCTCATCATTGTATTTCAGTACATCTGCTTGTTTTGCTCCTCATTCTATCTCTGGTAACTACTCTCGCCCCCTGCATCTCTGGCTTGTACCCCAGTTCTGATATGCATAAGTAAATAAATATTTTTTAAAAATTCATTCACAGTATTGTATAACTAAACTCTAGAACGCTGTTCATCTTGAAAAAACAGCTCGGCATTTTCCCCTTACTACAGTGCCTACCATCCATTGTGGGGGGCCTTGACCAGCAAGGCCGAGGATTGGGGTACCAGGGTCAACGAGAGGAGAAGGCAGAGCCTTGACCTTGTGGTGGGCCTTGACCCGAATGGCTAGGGGGTAGAGCCCCAGGGACAGCACGAGGAAGAAGGCAAAGACAGAGACACGTGAGAGAGCCAGCGTTTATTTTTACAACAGCCATGTATATATACTTGAGGGCGGCACAGAAGGTACGGGGCGGGGGGTGGTCTGGTGGTCTAATGTCTTAAAGGCCAATGGGTTTGAGGGGAGGGATCCATCGTCATCTCTTTGTCTCTTTGGCGCCAAAGCTTGCTGAGCGGGAAAGGAAGAGTGGGGGAAGGGATTTGGGTGTGCTGCATTCTCAACCAGGATGTTTACTCTAAGTTCCAATCAAGTGTTGTTTTGTGCATAGGAGGCAAAGTCCTGGTCTCGGTCCCGACAATCCATGTTCTACTTTTTGTGCCTATGGATAATTTCACTGTTCTGGGCTTCATAAGGTCAAATTTTAGGTACATCATTCTGTGACTGGTTTGTTTCACTTAGCAAAATGTAGTCCTTTGAATTAACAGTATTTCATTATGTGTTAGAATTTTTTTAATGACAGGATAATATTCCCTTCTTTGTATATACCACATTTTAGTTAGCCACTGAATATTGGACACTGGGATTATTTCCACTTTTTGTGTACAATGCTGCTCTGAACATTAATGTAATGTAATAATCTCTTGAAGACCCTGCTTTCGATTCTTTTGAACATATACCCTGAAGTAGTATTGTGGATCATATGGTAATTTTACTTTCAATTCTTGAGGTTCCACCAAACACTATTATAGCCATCCTGATGGGCATGATGTAGGTAGCCCTTTGTGAATTGCACTTCCTTGATGACTAGTTATGTTGTGCATCTTTTCATGTGCTTCTTGATCATTTGTATATGTTCTTTGAACAACTATATTTAAGTCTTTGTTTTTAAATCAAGTTGATTTTGTTTCTGGTTTTTTCTTTTTAAAGACTTTATTAATGCATATAAGAACTGGGGTTATAGGCCAGAGATGCAGTGGGTGAGAGGATTCACCAGAGACAGAGTGAAGAGCAGTACAGGCTGATCCATTGAAAAATATTGCTGAGGGGGAGCAGCCTGTGAAACAAGAGAGGTCTGTGCCATGTAGGTCAGATCAAACTCAGACCACAGTGTCTTCTTAGTGCTGACATGTAACTCTTTGTGCCACCAGGGAGGCTCTGCTTCTGTTTCTGAGTTGTAGAATTCTTTCTGAATATTAATGCTCTTAGATATACAATTTTCTAATTTTTTTCTTAAAAGATTTATTTATTCATACAGAACTGGGGTACAGGCCAGAGATGCGGAGGGTGAGAGGATTCACCAGGGACAGAGTGAGGAGCAAAACAGGCAGATCAACGAAGTACTGCTGAGGGGAGCAGTGGGCGGGTCAAGAGAGGTCTGCCGAGCCATGTGGATCTCCTCCCCGACAGGCGGGGATCAAACTCATGAGAAAGTGGCTTAATCTTCTTAGTGCAGTGTTTTAACCCATTGCACCACCAGGGAGAGCCAATTTTCTGATTTTTTTTTCTCCTTCTTTGTAGTTTACTGTTCACTCTGTTTACTTAATACATGGACATTTAAATTTTTTTTTTAAAGATTTATTTATTTATTCATACAGAACTGAGGTACAGGCCAGAGTTGCAGAGGGTGAGAGGACTCACCAGAGACGGAGTAGGGAGCGGAACAGGCAGATCATGGAAGTACACTGCTGAGGGGAGCAGCGGGCTGGTCAGGAGAGGTCTGCTGCGCCATGTGGTCTCCTCCGGAGCAGGCGGGGATCGAACTCATGTGGAAGTGGCTTTAGATTCTCAGTGCTGTGCTTTAACCTGCTGCGCCACCAGGGAGGGCCAACATTTAAATTTTTTTAAAAATTTAGTCCAGTTTATCTGTTTTTACTTTTTATCTGTTCTTTTGGTGTAGTATCTGAGAAAGTCATTGCCAAATCCAGTGTTATGAAAATTTCCTCTTTTCTTTCTTCTAAGTGTTTTATAGATTTTTACTTCCTACATTTGGGTCTTTGATCCATTTTTTAGTTAATTTTTATGTATGATGTAAAGTAAAGATACAATTTCATGGTGTTTTGTCTGATGGCAATTCAGTTTTCCCAGTACAATTTGTTGGAAAAGTGTCCCTGTTCTCCCTTTGAAAATCATTCATCAAAAATCATTTCACCATTTATGTAAGGCTTAAAAGTCAACAGTTATTTCACTCATATTAAGAGCACCAGCCACTGTGGTTGAATTAAAGGTGCTATAAGAAGAGTACTATAAAGGTACTAAAGGGAGTTTTAGTTACAGATGCTGTGTTCAAGAAATTTATAGTATGATAGATAATTACATATAAATATAATACAGCTATAAAATTAGTGCTGTGAGAACCACATAAGTGCATTAGGAGTTTAGAATAAGGCAGAATTTCCCTCCGCTAGGTTTTTACAGTGTTGTTGCTTCAAATGTGCAGTTGAATGTCCTTCTGTTGTATGGTCTTGGCCATCTATGGACATCCGCAGTCACCATGGAGAACAAATTTAGGAATTTAGGAATTGCTCTGATCAAGTTGGGTTGTTGTTGAAATTTTCAGTCAGTGAAATAATATAAGACATTCTTAGTGTTTGACTGTTGAGGTCATTTCATTTAAACATTTTCAGTGACTTGTGCTTATATAGTGGAAGAAAACCATAACAGCAAATGTTGCTTGTAGATACTGGTGAATTAAGTGTAATTGCAGTAATGTCACATACACTTTTAGACTTAATTTCTATGATGAGTAGTAACAATTATATAAACTGGTAAGTCTATAATTCATTGTAGGTTTGTTGTACATTTTGAATATTATTTGTAACTCAATGTGTATTCATGCTTCAAACCTTTGTTTTTCTATTCATTAACGTGATGGCCTGCTTAACAAAACTAAAGGTAACATTGACACAGAAAATTGCATTGAATACAGTCAGTCATATTTTGTTAATATAAAACACTAATTTACACAAAGTAAGGTTTCCTTTTAGATAACTGACCTTAAAGCATCGGAGCACTTAAAATGGTGGAACAATTTTCACTACGACTTGCTGGCATTTAAAATAATAAGATGTAGGAGAGTGGCATTTAAATCAATGAGTTGCATCTTGTCAGTTCTTTTTAGCTCATTGCTTGAAATGTCAGTAAGCCATGGGTAGCGGACATGACTGTAGCTATAGGCCCATGCATACTTGGGTTGGCCTTTCTAGCATAATTACTACAATCCTGCATGCAAACACATGCTTCTGATTCCCATATTTTCATACCATATGATGGGATTTTTTAAAAAAATCTTTTTGGAAAATCCAGATACCTAGTATCCAAGTCTCTAAGCTTGCATTTAGATAAGACTAGTCTGAAATGTCACCTCTTAACGCACTGCTAAAATCTTAAATTTCCCAAGTGAAACTTCTCATTTATTGTATTTCCTTTCCTGCCATGTCCTTCTCAAAAAATAAAAGTGTAAGCAACTTCCCTACAATTCTTAAATGCCAAAGCACCCAAACTCATAAGATAACAAATAATAAATTCAGAAAAGAAACTTGTAAGAAATGTTAATCTTTGTTTAATTTTATTGTTTATTTCCCTAACGACTAACTTCTGTGCTCATATGGTTTTGCTGCTTTATTCAGTAATGTCCTTGCTATTTCAGGAGCCAATGGAGTAGACTTTAATTATAGTTCTTGGAGAGATTTAATAATTCTGACAGGGATCTACAAATTGTGGCCTGATTTCTTTAGAAAGAAGTATGATAAATAACACATCTGGTCTGCAAAACCTGTAATATTTACTATTTGGCTCATAACAGAAAGTTTCTTACTCAGCTTTAAATATCTTCAAGTATTTGTTGAGGTATTAAGAGAAGCCTGAAAGCTGTTAACTTCCCTATCCTACTTAATTAATCTCTTTGCTCTTCCTCAAATTGTATCTCAAAGCAGCCCATAACAAAAGCAAATGAAATTTAATGCAAGATAGCTGAAAATTAGGGAGGAGCAGGTGAGAAAGAAACAAGATGATTTGTCTTATAGGAGAAAGTGGGGTTCAGCTTTTGTCCACCCTGCTTTTTTTTTAAATTTATTTTTTATTCACTATTTCATATAGAAAAGTTAGAATAGTACAGAAACGTGTATGCTTTTCACCTATATTCAACAGTTAACATTTTGCCACATTTGCCTTATTCATTCTAATAATTCTTTCTAATAGATACTACCTATAACACAAACAAATCTTCCTAAGTTATATGTGAGGTAGTTTTACATATCATACTCCTCATTCCTATATCTTAATCCTGAATATTTCAGTGTAATTTTTTCTACTTCGTAAGAATAAGGAAATCTTGGGCCTCCCTGGTGGTGCAAGGGGTTAAGTCACAGCACTGTGAAGCTCTGCAGCCTCTGCAGCATGAGTACCATCCCTGTCCAGGGAGCTGGCCTACATGGTGTAGCAGACCTCTCCTGTCTCACCTGCTGCTCCCCACAGCAGTGTATTTCATGAGATCTGCCTATTCTGCTCCCCACCCTATCTTTGGTGACTGCTCCCCACCCTATCTTTGGTGACTTCTCTCACCACCTGCACTTCTGATTTGCACCCTACCTCTTGTATGCATAAATAAATAAATTTTTAAAAAAAGAATAAGGATACTTGTCTATACAGTACAAGATACTACCAGTCAGAAATGTTGATTGATTTGATATTATCTACAGTCATTCATATTTTACTAGTTGTCCCAATGACTTTATGATATTTTACACACTCTTTATTTCAAAGTTCAGTTTAGGATCACTCATTGATTTTTCACTACTCAATTAGTCTCCTTTTATCTAGAATAGTTCCTCCGCCTCTTATTAATAACACTGACATTTTGGAACAGTAGGGGTGGGCTTTTTTGTTTGTTTTTATCAAACGTCTCAGGTTTTCTGACATAAACTCTTACCATGGTCTTTCAGCAAGGTTGTTAAATAAGTGATATTCTCTTGGATAATAATCTATAACCTGTATCATACTTTGTCACTTTATTAAGGAATGTATGTGTATTTAATAAGTGATGTTAAATCTGATCACATGACAAGGTTAATAATACTGTAGGCTTCTCTACAGAAATATTACTCTTTTCTCCCTTTAATTACCTTCCTTATCCATTTCATCTGTTTTAGTTTTAGTATTGATGGTGATTTATTGCTGGAATCAGTTATTTTTCTGATGGCTTGAAAATGGTGATAGTTCTAATAGTTACTCCTATATTTTTTAGTTGGCTTTTTCCTGTGAAGAAGAGATTTTTCTTTTCCCTTTCTCTCTTATCACTTTGGAATCAGGATTCTTACTCTGTTAATAAGGTATCATCATCCAGTCTCCCAGATCAAGTTAGTAATAGTTGCTTCAAGCTACCTCTTATCCTTTGACACATTCCCATCATTTTTTGAGTATTTTCTTCTGGTACAAGGTGTTCTACATCTCAATTTTCCTTGCTATACCACTGGATTCTTTGTTGATGCACACACTCCCCTTTTTGGACAACCTGCTACAGATTTATTAATAAAGATCAGTTGTTGGCAGCAGTCAGCCTCCATATCTTGATTTATATGTAAAGATATAGGAAAAATAGTATAATACTATAAGTTCATGGGGTGGTCAGAGAAATTCAGAATATTGTGCAAGGGTGGTGGGGCACCAAGTAAAACTGCTTTACATCCTAGACTTGCTTGAGGAAGATAGTCACATAAAGTTTTGAAAACAGTGATACAAGGCAGAAGAGATCTGTGGCGCCATGTGGATTGCTCCCTGGCTGGGGATTGAACTCATGCTGCAGTGGCTGGCGAAAGCTTGATAATGCTTACACTTAACTCCTGCACCACCAGAGAGGCCACCACTTGAGCCTATATTTAATGAATGTGTTTTTTTTAGTTAACATGTAATAAAATGAATTGATTATTGCTAAATGTGCACAATTGCATAATACCAACACAGTCAAGGTACAGGGATAGCTTCCTGACCTTGAAAAATTGTCCTTTCCAGGATCCCAGTTTTATCTTTACTAAAATTCTACATAATGGAAATCATACTGTATAACAGAAATTGTACAGTATGTATTCTTTTGTGTTTGATTTTTTTCCCCATTTAGTTCTTTCATAATTGTTTGATATTCTTTATTGTTTGTATATTATTGTTTTATTCCTTCTTATTGCTGATTAGGTTGCCATAGTATGGATAGGCCTGATTTGTTTTTCTATTCATTTTTTCTGTACTTTTGTTTCCAAGTATTGGCTTTTATGATTTTTCCACATATAAATCTCTGGGAATATATTGTCATTTCTCTGGAATTATATCTGGATTTGGAATTACTGTGTAGAATAATAATTGCGTGACTGACTTTGTAAGATATTGTTCTGTTTCAGCAAAGTGACTGAACCATTTTGCATTTCTATCACAACATACGGGAGTTCCAGTATTCCACATCTTGACAAACTTTATATTGATTTTTTTAACTTCAACCATTATGGTGGATCTGTAGTGATATCTCATTGATATTTTCATTTTCCTGATAACTGTTGGTGTTGATTATCTTTATCTCTCTTAGATCTCTCTTAGAGAACATTTGTTTGGGTCTGATGCCCATTTTTTAAAACTTGTATAAAACAGTACTTGTTCTTTTTAAAATTGTATAAAAAGTCTTAATTTTTTCTCTTAAAATTAATTTTTAATGTCTTACTCAAGAAATCTTTGATGCAATGTCAAATGTATTTTATTTCAGATGTTTAGTAATGTTAACTCTTAGATTTTGATACCTGATCCATTTCTAGTTCATTTTTATATAGATATGACCTAAGTATGGAGGTTTATTGTATTGTGTAGATAATCGAGTCATTACAGTATCATTTAACATCTTATTATGTCAATTGACCATATTCATGTGGGTGTTTCTCTGGAAATCTATGTGCTGTTGAACTATATGTCTATCCTTATACCAATACCACAGTGAGTTAATATATGGAATTAAATAGTACAAGTTCTCCAATTTTTTTTCCCTCAAATCTTTTTTGCTAAGGTAGGTCCTTAACTTTTCTGTATAAATTTTCAAATCAATTTATTCCTCAAAAAACCTTTAGACTTTTGACTAGAATTGCAGTGAATCTATAGGTCAATTTTGCAATAATTGCCACTTTTAAAATGTTAAAACTTCAATTTATGATCATGGTTAATCTCATAGTAATGTTTTACATAATGTTTTACACTCTCAGCAGTGTTTTTGGTTTCATTCCCCTCAGCCTAGACAAATTCTTCAGCATTTCTGATAATACAGAGAGATATAGCTACTTTGAGTTGAAGAGGAATAAGTTCTTATTTGAAAACATATTATAAATATTCATTTTACTTATATTTCCCTCACAATGTAAAAACATGATAAAGTGTGTGTTATGGATTGTGTAGGTAGAGAAGATCCCAAGCCCTTCATTATTACTTATATCCTCCCCTGCTTTATTGATACATCATCAAATCATAAAGCACTGGCAGCTTTTATAACTCTCATTTCCTCTGTCTTTCCTTACTGCTCTCAAAGTTCCTTTAAAGGAAATTAACTAAAAGGGGATTGGAAAGTTGTCACAAACCAGAGAATGTAATAACTAATAACAGGTGACCTATACTTTTTCTCAAGAGCTGTGTATTATTAAGTTATAACAAAAGTTTTCATTTATGCCAGCACTATCAGAAAAATAAAAGAGAAACAAAAATGTGAAATAATAAATGTGTGCATATTTAAACAACAGAATTTTCATTGAGATTCGCTAGTCAATTTGAATAAATGTAAAGCGTTTCTAAAATGAGAAATCTGGTATTTTAAGGATGTTCCTTTCTTCATTATTTTTGAGGTATAATGCTTCAGATCAGAATACATTGTCTAATTTTGGGAGTTTGTATTGGCAGGAACAAAATTGACTGAGTAATTGTTAGTGTAATAAGAAGAATTAAAGTTTGATTGGCCAAGACTTACTGAAAACCATAAATAATGAGTGGGACTTTGACTTCTCTTCCCAAATGCTGAGTCTTATAAATCTGTCTTAATTTTAAAATGAAATAAACTGTTGTAGAATATCAGTATGTGATTTTTAAAAGTACCCCCAAACAATTAAGAAATGAACAGTTAATGGTGATGAGATTGTTAGCTAATGTATTGCTTCTGATACATGAATAAACAAAGAATATGAACATAAAATTCACAGAAAAAGAGTATTTAAGAACAACAACAATAAACTAGAAAAGTGTATTGACCCTTGTCAGTAATCAGAGAAGTGTGCACATGAAATAGTTAAGGAACATTTTCATCAGGCATGACTGTAAAGATTAGAAGCATAAAATCCAATGTCTGCAAGAATAGCAACATTAGTTCCCCTAAACAATGTTGTAGAATATAAAATGGTATAACTTTTTCTTGGAAAAATCTTTGGTAGTGTGTTTCAGAGAAAAAAAAAAAAACCAATTTCCATGCTTTCTTCTAGTGATCAAATTCATTAAAACACAGCTTAACTTACAGTAGCAAGAAAACTGGTTAAATTTAAATCCAGATCATGGTTAGCTGATTAGATGGGTATTTTTAGTATTAAGTGAGAAAGTATGAAAACGGTCTTTTTTTTTTTTTAAGATTTATTCATTTATGCATACAGAACTGGGGTACTGGCCAGAGGTACAGGTGCAGTGAGAGGATTCACCAGAGACAGTGAGGAGCAGAGCAGAACAGGCCAACTAACTAAGTACACAGCTGAGGGGAGCAGCAGGCAGGTCAAGAGAATTCTGCAGTGCCTTGTGGATCACCTCTGGGGCGGGGACTGAACTCATGTTGAAGTGGCTTTAGCTTCTTAGTGCTGTGCTTTAACCTGTTGCACCACCAAGGAGGACCCGAAAATAGTCTCTTAATAGCCTGTTGTAATTTTTAAAATGGGTTATAGCTACATACACATTTTTAAAGATTAACAGGAAGTAAATCAGATTATGACTAAGTTCTTTTATAGGGAAGATGGGAGTACCAGAAGTTTTACTTTTCTAACTTTCTGCACAACGTAGTGTTTTTTTTTTAAATAATACAAGTTTATTTTTACATCATTTTGTGCCTTTTTCCATCTCAGTTGTAATCCCCTGTGGGCTTCCCATATCCAAATCACCCATGTTCCATCATAGTCCAGTGCATTCCCCACCACTCCCTGCCCACCATTTTTCACCCCATTTCATCCCAAATGTCTCTGGTATATAGTTGTTCATTATTACTATTATTTTCTCCCCTGGTCATTTAAACTCCTACTGTGATTGAAACCGTCAATTTTTCTTTTTCTTTCTGGCTTATTTCACTAAGCACGACCTTTTCCAGCTCCATCCATATTGCTGCAAAAGGCAGGTGTTTAATTTTTTTTTTGGTTGCTGAGTAATATTCCATTGTGTATATGTACCACATCTTTTTAACCCAGTCATCTACTTTTGGGCATTTGGGTTGTTTCCATGTCTTTCCAATTGTAAATTGTAACGCAGCAGTAAAGATTCATGTCTTTTTGAGTCAGTGTTCTTGTGTCTTTTGGGTAAATAGTTAGGAGTGGGATTGCTGGGTCATATGGAAACTCCATTTTTAGTAGCTTGATAAACCTCCAAACAGTTTTCCAAAGTGGTTGTACTAGTTTGCATTCCCACCAGCAGTGCAGGAGAGTTCCTTTTTCTCCACGTCCTTGCCAACATTTGTTGCTAGTTGTTTTTAGATGTGCCATTCTCAGTGGGATGAGGTGGCATCTCATTGTGGTTTTAATTTGCATCTCCTTTATTACAAGTGATGTTCAACATTTTTTCATATTCTTGTTGGCCATCTGCATTTCCTCTTTGGAGAAATGCCTTTTTAGCTCTTTTGCCCATTTTCTGATGGGGTTGTTTTTTTTTGTTGAGTTTCATCATTTCTTTATATATCTTTGTGATCAATCCTTTATCGCTAGCATTGTGTGAGAAAAATTTTCCCAATCAGTGGGATGTCTGTTTTTTGTAATGTCTCTTGTTATACAGAAGCTCTTTAGCTTGATGTAGTCCCATCTATTTATCCTTTCCTTCACTATCATTGCATGGGTGCTGTATCTTCAGAGGTGTTACTGAAGTGTATGTCATGTAGTGTTTCGCCATCTTTGCTTGCAGGTATCTTATGGCTTATGTTCTTATGTCTAAGTCTTTAATCCTCTTCAAGTTGATTTTCACTGCACAAAGTAGTTTTAACCTGTACTCCCATTAAGTGAAAAAACAAGCATTTGCTTACAAAAGCATGAACCCCAGAGGATTTGTGTGCCATATATTTACTTTCAGGAAAATGAAAATGTAGTTAATTATACCTTAAAAATTTTTATTAGTAAATGATGAAAACCTTGTTTGTATACGAGAATACAAAGTAAGAAGATCTCTAATAATGTTAGTTTAGCAACTTGGGTTTTTTGCAATTTGTATGTGGAAAGGTTCTTAATAGATTCAAAGACAAATGAAAACTAGATTTTCCAATACTGATTGCTCTGAAATTCATGAAAGAATTTATCTGCAAAAAACTTATGACACAATAATTTACAATTCTGTTTCCTTAGCTACCATAGCTTTACTCTGCTAAGTATTTCCCTAGGGAAAAAAATATAATGCCCACCTTAACATATTCTCGTAATTTTACTTAAGTGAATATTTTAAATTAGACTGTTCTGTTTAATGTAGGAAAAATAATGTGATATTTCAAATAATCCTGATTAAGGCATTAATACAATAAACTTTATAATCTTGAGATTGAGTTGTAAGAAAGACACAATCTTATTTTGCATTATGGAATTTAAGACATAATTCCATTAAGTAAATAGTGTAAGGTTTTGAAAGTGTTAATGCTGGAAACTTTGGGTTATCATGCACCAAAAAAAAAATAGATAAAACAAAAACTGCAAGCTATTCTCTCACCTCTCTTCCACAGTTCCTTCCCACTTTTTTTGTTCTTTATTAAGAGCTTTTAAAAACATGCCTTTACCCTACCCCAGAGTTACTAAATCTGTAGAGTTCTGAGGGTTTATTCTTGGCATATATACTTAGTTTAAATCCTGAAATGAGCAAAGAGACACCTTGGTGACCAGTTAACGGCTAAATCCTGAAAGAAGCAGATTTTAGTTCAGATTTCTAGCTTTATTCCTATTTAATATTGGGCTAAATTATTTAGTACTTGTTCTTTATCAATAGGATAATAAATGCAAAGAACAGTGGGCTTATAGAAGTATGTTACATCATTTTGTTCTCTCTTTTTGCCGTGCCTAACATAATAATGCCTTTTAGAATTTACATACCAGGGAGGGAAGATAACGTGAATTGTATTATCTTTATTGACTCTGTTTTGTATGAACTTACTTGGTTATCTTGGTTCTTTTATTGTTGGCATATATATATATATATATATATATATATATATAATGTGGGAGTATGAACTATACTTTTTTTATACATCATTGCTATAAATTTTAACTTGGTAACTACATGCAGTTGAAAAACAAAATGATATTTATTGTGTTGTGTTTTTTATCTTTGGTGGTTGTGGATAAAAAATAAGCTAGACAAACAATAATTTTATGATAAATATTAAGGGCATACAGCAAATGGAGAATCATTTGTTTAAAAAAATCTCCTACATTTCCGGAAGAACGATTTGATCCATTTGATCTATTCCTGTCTTCTTCCTGAACTCACTTAAAGGGAACTGAACAAGAATCGGGCAGATTGAGGACACCTCTTCTCATGCCTTCTAATTTGGTGTTGCATACACTTTATTTCAGTTAGTTGAGGTCAAGAAGGCTCCCTCCTGTGCCTCACTGGTGGCCTAGGGATTAAGTCTCAGCTCTAACACTGAGTCAGGCCCAGGTGGCCAGAGTTTGATCCCAGCAGGAAGCTGACCCAGATGGCATAGCAGACCTCTTCTGTTTCACCTGCTCTTTCCCTCAGCAGTGTATTTGAGTAGAACTGCCTGTTTGTTCCCTACTCTATTGTGAATCCTTTCACCCTCTGCATCTCTGGCCTACACCCCAGTTCTTATATGCATGTATGCATACATACACACATACATAAATGCATGCATGCATACATGCATTCTGTTAAAAATTATAAAAAGAAAGCTTGCTTTATTCACCTTTTACACAAAGTGGAAGTCTATTTTAGGTGCAGCAGGCTTAAAGTACTGTGCCCAGTTGCCCTTTAGCAGGCTTTAGTTATAAGGTAGTAGTGCCATGCCTTATGACTTGTTTTCAACTGTTTGTCTACTACTGGCTGTTATGTTAGCTTTATTAACAAGTCATCCATCTGTTACAGAGCACAGATGTTACAGATCCCATCCTCAGTTCCAGTGCAGTGGCATTATTCAAAGAAAGTGGTCAGTCTTAGAACTATAAAACTTTTAGAAGAAAATAGCAAATCTTAATGAACTTCCAGCAAGTAGTTTTGGAGATGTACCAAGTGCACAAATGAAAAAAATAAGCTAGACTTTCTTACAGTTAAAAACTTTAATGCTACTAATAGCAGCATCAATGAGTGATAAGAATATTAACAGATACAAGAAGTATTTGCAGATCATATCTGATAGGACTTGTACCAAGAATACGTCAAGAATTCTCACAACTCCACAACAAAAAAATGTAGTTTGACTAATTAAAATTTAAGGAGGGCATATGTATAGACATTTCTCCACTGAGGTATTTAAATGGTCAATAAAAAACATGAAATGAAAAGTATTCAACATATCAGACATTAGGAAAATGCAAAGCTAAACCACAAGATACTGTTTCTTCTGTGCTAGGATGGGAATAATAAAAATGTGTTCAGGGCCTCCCTGGTGTGCAAGGGGTTAAAGCACAGCCACTGTAGCATGAAGCATAAATTTGATCCCCAGCCAGGGAACTGATCCACCTGGCCACCAGACCTTTCCTTTCTAAATACCTACTGCTCCCCCCAGGAGTGTCTTTCAGTAAGACCTCTTGTTCTATTCCCCACTCTGTCTCTGGTGAATCCTCTCATACACCCCCCCCCACACACACACACAGTTCTTGTATGCATACATAAATAAATATTTTTTAAAAATTCATTCAAGAGTATAGAGTAATTGAGACCCTCATTGCTGTTAGGAATATAAAATGGTTCTGCTGTTTTTGGAAAATTTATTGACTGTCAAAATGGTAACCAGAATTAACATAGTCCAGAAATTCACCCACATATTCAAGAGAAATGAAAACATAAATTGGCACAAAATGTATATACAGTAGTAAAAGCAACATTATTCATCTCATAATAGCCACAAGTAAAAGTAACCCAAATATTTTGTCAGTTGATCAATGAATGGAATGTGTTACATCCATAAAGTGGAGTCTTATTTGGCAGTGCAAAGAAAGTAATACTGATGCATGCTCCAACTTAGATAAACCCAAAAAATATTCTCAGAAAGAAGTCAGTCACCAAAAAAGCCTAAATACTACGTAATGCCATGTATATGAAATACCCAGTATAGGCAAGTATAGATTTGGAGCAAATAAGAAAGTGGAGATTAACAATAAGTGGATTTTCTTTGAGGGAATGAAAATGTTCTAAAGTTAGATCATGGTGATATTCCTGTTCTGTGTATATTAATTGTCTTTGAATTTTGTACTTTAAATGGCTGAGGTTTATGGTATGGGCTTTATTAGCAATAAAACTATTCAAGATCAAAACCAAAAAGTAAGACTATAATTGCTATGAACCAATTGAAAGTAGTCTATACATTATAGAGTCCCATTGATAGAAATTGGTAAATTGGTTTAAAAAAGAACATGCCTCTTCTGTCTTACTAAGGCTAAGTTTCTCTAGGTTTAGAAGTAAGACTGGATACTATAGTAAAAGTAGTTTAAGCATAGATATTCTGTTATAAGTCTGATTTACAAACTGACAGTGGGGCTAAGGAGTTTCTAAGTATACAATTAAGGATTTCAGTGAACTTTTTAATTATCTGTTCCTAATACTTTAATATGTTAAATCTATATAAAAAGATTATTTTATTGTGATTCATTTTAAAAAGTTAATTTTCTTAATAATTTCTGCTGTCCATAAAGAAGTGTTGGAAAATACAATTATAATAAAAATTTTTGTAATGATTTGTAATTTAAGAAACCTAAATTATGTGGCAAATATAGATCTAATACAAAAATATTAAGGGATCATTGTTTTAGTTTGAGTATGTAGTTTTTTTATATTCATTTGCAATATACAGTTGATGCTAAATGTGCCATTGCAAAATACCTACTTTGTAAATAGGTTCATACAAACTATGGAGACATACTGATGATAGTTTGAATGATAGGGAAATCAGAGAAAGCTGGTCACAGATATCACTGGGTGTATTTAAAGTGTTCAAGGAAATCTTTTGTGGGGTACGACATGCTTTTACTGTCTTGTTTAACTTCCCTTTTTGGTGCCAGTGTGTGTCCCTGTTTTACTATGTAGAATATTTGTACATCTCCTATGCTTTAAGTAAATGTACATGTTGATACATTACAGTGATTTGAAGTAATAAATAATATATACTGGAACTTGAAAGATAGCACTGCATTTTGTTATATTCTTTATTTTCTATTTCCTATTTATTTTTTAGCAATGTGTGGAAGTACAAAGCATTATCAATCATTGTCAGTGGCATGTCAGATTTCATTCTCCTACAGTCTGGGAGCAGATTCTTAGTCTCTAGGAGGATGTTAGTGCAGCATTTTGAAATTTTTTGACCAGTATCCCCATTTTTATGTTAAAAGCATGTTCAAATGTGAGTGTATTTGTGTGTCTATATTGTGTGTGTGTGTGTGTGTGTGTGTGTATACACCAGTTTGAGAGAGAGAAAAGAATCTTGAAATGTTTATTCTCACAGCATGAAATGCATTGTTTTCGATTTTTTTTTTATCCGTTTTGATAAAACTAATATCTGTTTACTAGTTTTGACTTGCTAAATTCACAACCCACTTCTCAAGATTTGAGAGTTGCAGAGGATAGAATTATGAATTCGGATCTTTTCAAGTGTTATTTTCTAATGACCCTTTAGAAATGTTTATGTTCAAGTCTGATGAAGTCTCATACTAAGAAGACAAACAGTTCTCAAATGAGATTTGGAGTTTAAGGTATCATGAGAGTTGAGTTGGCTATAAACTATTAATTGTTATTGTGTAATATTTTAATGCACAAGGACATCTTCCCATCAAATACTTAAAGTTTAGAGTTTAACTGTAAATTAAACAATTTTAAAAATGGGTCAGAAACCATCCAAAATACATTTTTATATTCACTTTGCTCTATATACTTTTATAGAGATACGTCTTATCTTGGCTGAAAATATTTATTATATTAAACTGATTTAACGTACCTGTTTGCCTTTGATTTTGTATCTGTGCTTATGATTTTCAATGGGCAAAGATTTTTGTGCAAATATTTTACCAAATATTTTTGCAGGGACTCTTAGTCGGTCTGGATGAACCAGCTTCGGGAGCTGGGCAAGAAGCTCTGCTTAAACAAGAGCAAGCAAAAATCATTCGATTCGAGAGACAAGCAGAAGAATTCCTCAATGCAGTCTTTTATAGAAAAGGTTGGTTCCAGTAAAGAGTTGACATTTAGCACCTGCTTGTCTTATATTATTTAAATTTTTTTCTCTTTATTAACAATATACTTTATATTCCTTTCACCAAGGTATTGATAAATTTGTAATAGTGTAAGGCAGCCCTTCCCTTCTGTTGGCTCTGAAGTAATGGTGCCTTATAAGTTTAGTTAATAGTTCTTAAAATTATCATGAAGGTCTGAAAATTGTATAGGCTTGGTAAAAACTTTCTTTTACATGAATAGTTACTATTTTAATTACTGATAACCAGAAAGTTATCTTATTTTGGAATCACTCAAACTACAGACTTCAAGAAATGAGAATCCACTAATTAAAATTGTATGTAGTTAAAGTTGTGTATTTGTCTGTGTGCTTCTGATGCTCAGGAAAAAGAACTTGCTTTGCAAATGGAAGTTTCTCCCTCCTTGCTTTATGCATTAATCCTCTTGAAGATGTCTCAAAAAGATGGATATTCATACTCTTAAAGTTAATACAGAAGATGATTAGTATCCAGAGATGTGACAAGCAGTTTAGTCTGTGGGAAATAACTTTGTTTTTAATAGAAAATTCAGGTATTTGAATTTATTCCTTTATTTCCACATACTGCACAAAACTGAAAATTTTCTGATGAACCTGAAACACACTTCTGAAGAAGTGTGTTGTGGAGTAAAGGTCATGGGTCATGGGTGAAACATTAAAATCTTGCTGAGTTTTCCTCAAGGGTTACCACTTTATATAACTATTAAATAGTATCATAATTGAGAATAAAGAGGTGACTGTCAGGTAGGAAAAAAAGATGCAATAAAAGTAGATTTTTATGGTAAGGGACTCTTATGAACTCTAATTTCAAGAACCATATACCTTCTACAACTGTCATAATCATTTCAGCTTACTTTGTTGCTTGTTTTAGAAAATCTGACACTTTTCTAAGAGCTATATTAAAATTTATACCTGGTTGTGATGTATCATTTACATGTTTTTCTAGTTTAAATTTTGATCTTACATTGCTTTCACTTGACTGGATTGTTCATGTTTCCCTAAGCATAGCTTTGTTATAGATACTATATTTCAAGTAAGTGGAAGAATGAAATATGTTCAGGAAATTTTCAAAAGATGTAAAAATTCAAGTGGCAGAATTGTCATTGGTTCATAAACATACTGTCTCATGATTACATTCATCCAACAGAGCAAAATAATGCTGGAGACACTTAAAGCTAAAATGTAGCAATTAATGGTCTTTAAAATTTTTTTAGGCTTCATAGGTGTTTAATTTTACTTATTAGTGTGGTTAAAACAGGACATCTTATAAATTAGCACATTTTGCTTCATATTTGGAAACTTTGTGTATTACGTGTTTTCCAAATTTGGGGAGAATAAAAAGATACACTGATAGACTAAAATTTGAAATTCAGTCTTTCGTTGGGAGGAAAACCACTGGGTAAGCTCATTTTTAAAAATAATGTATGGGTAAGATGTTTATTAAAACATTTCAGGAACTATTGTTAGTGAATGTAATTTCTTGACCTTCTCTAATTGAACACATTCATTTTTAAACCATCTAACATATTCATAGCTTCTGTTTATACAATGAAAGCTTAGGGTTTATACTGAAGTATTACTTCAGTATAGCAGAAATACTATAGGTAGAGTAAATCTTGTTAAAATCGCAGAGAATTAAATATTCTGACCATTTTCTGGTATGAATATTGTCCTTAAGGAGAAATACTGTTAGTAGAATTCTGTGTGATTTTGATATGTTTGCTTGTTGAGAAGATTTTAATACTAATGAGTTGATTTCTAAATGAGCCTAAATCCTTAACAGAGGGTAAAGTAATTTACCTTCTGTAGTTAATATTTAAAAGACTAAAGGAAACTGAAATTTTCTGATAACCATCTTTAAACATACTTCTAAAAAAGTATACGTAAAGTTCATGTGTGAAGCATTAAAATCGATGAGAGTTTTATCAAGGGCTACCTACCACTAAACCTTCTGTTTAAATTTGAACACTCACTCTTTAGATCAATCACACTTTCCTCATTTGTTCTTTAAAATTAAATAAAAAGCTTATTACTCAAATAGTATGTGTGTAGACTTTACACCAAATGAGGTTAGGTGCTGAGTATAGAGAGATAAATTTTTGATAACCATTGACTCCCTGATGGTAATGAGAGGTGGTGATAATATATTTATTTATATGGTACACTTCCCCTTTATTTTATCAAATCATTTGATCTGTAAGTCTCCTTTGATAAGTCCATGAAATAATTCTGATGAATCACTGAATGTTAGAACTATTCCTAACCTATCATGAATCTTAATACTTAAGTATTTGCTTTCTTATTTTGGTATGCTTTTCAGTCTTTAACAAAAAGTAAAACAAGTAGCAGTTAACTAAGTAATCCATTCAACAATTTAGGGAGAAATGAAAAGGGAAAAATCTAAGGAAATCAGAGGTGATCTATAGGTGGTAAATAGGGGAATTCCTAACAGAAATGTTTGGGGTATCCCTGTCAGGTAAGTAATTTTTGCCCATAAAAGACATTATTGGTTATTCTTTTATTTGATTTCATAATTGGTGGGTGTGAACAGGAAATATGTACAAATAAATCTGTGACACATAAGGTTAGGGAAGAACAATGTAATTGTGAGGGAATACTATTTTAGAATAATTGTATTTTAAGGAAAATAAAATGAAATTTTATGTTTGCTTGAAAGCTGTATTTTTTAGTACATTGCCCCACTTTAAAAGTAAATAAATCTTTGTTCACAGACAGTCCCTGGGTCTCCGACCCCAATATTCCCCTAGTGGCCCGTGAGATCATGCAGCGAATGATCCAACAATTTGCTGCTGAATATACCTCAAAAAATAGCTCTACTCAGGACCCCAGCCAGCCCAATAGCACAAAGAACCAAAGCCTGCCGAAAGCATCTCCAGTCACCACCTCTCCCACGGCTGCAACTACTCAGAACCCTGTGCTCAGCAAACTTCTCATGGCTGACCAAGACTCACCTCTGGACCTTACTGTCAGAAAGTCTCAGTCAGAACCTAGCGAACAAGGTATGGTTTGATGTCAAGGTCTCTTCTGTCCAGACGGAATACTTTAATTCAGAGAGAAAAAAATTAGTAGCAAGAAAGGCACCAGTAGCAATGATAGGTTAAAAACGATTGTGATTCTTAAATCATTTCTTAACTAATAAGTGATGGAGAAGCAGGTTTTAAAGTAGTTACCTTATCCATCAGTAGATGATTAATGTACCACCTAATAATGTTAGGTAGTTACAGTTATTACTAATCTTTAAGTTACTGAATGTAAGCTTTCCAAACTATTGTCATAACCATTGGTTTTAAAAGTCTTATGAAAAACAAATTTTCAACTCTTTTCCATCATTGTTGTACAATTAGCATTTATCAGAGAAATAAATATGTTTGTTAGGTAAAAGATACTCTGCAAATGAGATCATAAGGCAAAAATACATGTATTATTTCCATAAAAAAAAAAACTATAAAACTCCTAGGATTAAAAATAAAGTTAAGACAGAAACACTTCAAGTTGCTAAGTGTATTCAATGTTTTATGTTTTTAAAAAAATTGAAAAACTTACATGTATATCCTCACTGTATTATAAGTTAACCTTAGAGTATTTCCAAAAGATAATTTTTTGGTGAGAATCCTAATTCATGAATGAAGAGGTTAAGGGGTTGTAAATTTTCTTGAGTCTTTGCAAAGTTTACCCTCTTAAATAGACTAACTTGTTCTTTTGCTTTGTGATCTCATTTTCCTTTTTTTTTTTTTTTTTTTTTGGTTTAACAAAGATGAATTGAATTGAGCATTGGAACGCTACTATTGTTTGTACACTGAAAGTTGTAATATGGTGGTGTCTGAATTGAGATTTTATTGACAGAAACTTCATGAGAATTTTGCAGAAAGATTATGAAATGTGTGGACTTAACTGGTGAAAGTAACTATTTTGCAAAATAAATAAATTCTTATAAGAGTTTATGAAAGGACATTCTTTGCTTTATTATAAGTAGTTTATAAAGAATTTACATAATAGACTGGCTTTAGTTGCTGATTAAAGAATATAGTTTCTGAAGTTTTCCTTTGAGGTTTCTTTTCTGTTTCTGTGTAATAAAACGGAAAAGTTTTCTAAGTTCTGAGAGATTACCAAACAGGAGACCTAGTTCACACTAATCGGTGCATCATTGGCTACTTCTTATCTGGTCTTTTAAGAATTGTTTTCTTTATTTATAGTACTAATAATGGAAATTAACATACAAAATTCCACTTAGTCTAATTTAACTTATTTTAGTTAGTGTTATGTCTCAGATGTATGTTTATTGACAGCTTGCTCTTTATCAAAAGAAATTTGAATTACAGACTTTGAATGAAACATTTTAAAAGAATTTTACTGAATCTCAGCTTAAATCACAGTGATT
This sequence comes from Condylura cristata, assembly GCF_000260355.1. Taxonomy (NCBI): domain Eukaryota; kingdom Metazoa; phylum Chordata; class Mammalia; order Eulipotyphla; family Talpidae; genus Condylura; species Condylura cristata. Next base: position 20,625,998 of record NW_004567112.1, on the reverse strand, counting down.
TTCATGATTTAAAGTATGTTGCCTATTTAGATTAATTTTGATGTCTTTAATACTGTCTTTGGTTGGAAATATTTTAAACAGTGCCTATGCCTGTTAGCTATCCAAATGGTTAGATGTCTAATAAAAACTTGGTTCTATAAGATTACAACTTTATTTTTTAGAAACAATAACTTTAAAGGGCAGCATTTACTCTTTGTAAATGTGGGCTTTCTTTGTTTTTAAACTCACTTACATATTTTTAACAACCCACTATAGACATTATAATGTCAGATATAAGTCAGAAATAGGTTCTAGATTGAGGTAGTTTTTAACATTAAGTGGATAGTAAGTAAGTCCTTTCTGCTGGCCAACTTAAAATCAGTGGCATTGAGTATTCTTTTGCTGTTAATTTTGGACAGATGGCAGACATTTAAAAGTTGTCTAGACTGTGTTCATTTTACATATGTCTAAGGGGGAAAAAAACCTGTGTTCTGATATGAATTTGTGATTTGACCTAACTTTAGTAAACCATGCGTGATAAAATCTCCAGACTTTCCTCAGTGTTAAGACTGTTTAACTTTCTTAAATTTTGTCCACCAGTTTAGAATAGCTTGTGAATCAAAAAACCTTGCCTTCATAAACTTCAGAAAGTCACCTTTGAATCTCTGCAGATTTTTCTAGAAGATTGAATCTAAATATAGTGTATTTTTTGGTTTTTTGGGGTTTTTTTGCAAATGATTCTTAATTATTTAGGAGACTTCCAAATTATAGAGAGTTAAAAACAAATTCTTATTATAGACTGTCTTGTTTAGTATACATGAATAATTTTATTATATAAACTTATATTTTAAAAAATACTTTCATATAAAATTTTCTAAATCTAACTTTTATGCACTTTTAGTGTTTTGTGTAGACTTAGATCTTGATTGATTGGGTTTTGTGGTTTGTGTGACACTGCAGCTTTAAAAACTCACACTTTAGTCAAGGTAAATTTAGAAAATGAAGTCTAACAATTCTAACAATTGCAGGACCCCATACTATGTAACAGCTATTTGTAATGTCTCACTACATCTTAATATCTTGGTGACATGCCTTTCTTTTGCCCTATTGATAAAATATTTGATCTTTGGAGAGACTAGATACAATAAGCTTTGCCAATTTATGTTGCTTCAGTAGGAAAAAAAAATCCTGATTCATTAATGAATGAATTGATTCCATATTCAGATCTATGACCAGTTGACTAGGTCTACTGTTTTGTCATTTTTAGCCTATTTGGTTCACACTTACCTCCTACTTTTTCATATCCTCAAGTGTTTCTTTGTGTCTCTACAGACGGTGTACTTGATCTATCCACTAAGAAAAGTCCATGTGCTGGCAGCACTTCCCTGAGCCATTCTCCAGGCTGCTCCAGTACTCAAGGGAACGGGTAAGGGAAAACATTTGTAGCTTTCCAAAGCTTTGTAGAGAACAATTGTCAAAGAGTAAATCCAGTCTCCCTTGTATGTTTTAAAAATCCTTCAGAATAACAGTCTTTAAAGGGGGACTTCTCCAAGGTAACTTTCAGTCCATCAGTCAGGTAACAATAATCTGAAATATAGAAGTGGCTAGAATATATCAGTTTAGTACAGACTAATAAATAATTAGGCGCATGTAAGGATGTCTTTGGATTTTTTGTTGCTGAGAGTATGGAAGTGTAAAACACAGCCAAAATAATTGCAGAGTACAGCTGTAAAGGCAGTATTGTGTGTTCTGAAGTTGTTGAATGAAAATTGAATTCTAGTATTTAACTTTGTATATCTAGTGAGGTTTGTGTGTGTGTTGGGGGAATGGTGTTTGTTTTTCTATTTGTATTGTTTGTTGATTTGAACTGCAATTTTAACTATGTGGCAGTTCAGAAAATGTAATTGTATGTTGTTTCTTTTTTTTTTTAAGTAGTTAAGACTGGTTGTAGTTGTTGATGGGTAATCATCGTATGCTGTCAAGGCGTTATTCCATGCTCAGTTTTGATAACTCTTAGCACACTAAATTTTCTCATCACTTAATTTCATAGTGTAAAAATTGTCTAATTCTCCTCTGTGTATACATAGTAACAATTTAGAAAAGTCATTAGTGAAAATATTTAACTGCCATTTGGGGAAAGAATTTCCATAAAACTGTCATGACTAAAAATTGACTTCATCTGGGTGTGAAAAATTAATTTGATAGGCTAGTGCTTAACTTTATTAAACCTTAGAGAATACCAATATGGGAAAAATAAGTACATACCGAATAAACTAACTTTTTTCGACTTACTCAGTTACCTTCAAATTGAAGTATTCCTTTACTGACTTCTAAAATGTTCCCTTTGTTTTCTCTAAAATTTCACCATTTTCCTTTTTCTCTCTTCCGTTTTCAAGTTTAAAAATAACCATTTTTGCATAGCTTACTAATCTTTCTTTCCTTAAGTTTTTCTTTTCATTTTAGTTTAAATTAGAAGTCATTATTGTCCTAAATCATTGTATTCCATTAATATATTAAAAAGCTTGAGTTGTATAAAGACACACATTGAAGAATACTAAACGTGGTTGCATAAATGAATCCCTTGCTTAAGATTCACTTTAAACTTGGCCACCAGGTCCACATCTCATATGTTTGAAGTTGTGTTTAACCCTCTGATTGGAAAGTTTCTCTGTGGTATTGTATTCTGGAAGACCAAAGCACCGCCAGTACTACCCATCTCTTAGTTGGATATTGTTATCCTTGTTATGTATTTACTGACAACAGCACAAAAGTCCCTGTAGACTTTGGGAAAATGTAGCAGGTTCATCTTTAGTTTTGCAAAATTCCACGTATGTGTCTAGTTATGTAATTTATCCCCCTTGGGCATGCTTTACCACTTGCTAGTTTTATAGCTGATAGACAACCTTCTCTTTCATAAAAAATGAAAGCCTATGAATTAATTTTGTGTAAATAGTTGACTTTTTAAGCATATTTGAAAGCTATCACTTAAACATTTCAAAATTTATGTTCTATATTTAAGGAAAAAAATATAAAATTGCTTATATACCTCTGTTAATTTCTTTGAGTAGAACTTAAGGAACAAAGTTTTGGGGAAAAATAAAGGATAGTCTCTTAAAAGCGTGGATCATTGCAAAGGGAATGTGGTATATACATCTGTACATATTCATCTCATAGTGTTTTAAAATTAAGTATGGTAAGTTATAATTTGATAGGTATTTCGGTTGCTTTAGTTTGGGGTTTTCCCTCCTTGGGACTTGTAGCCATTTTTTCCCCCAAGCAGAATAACAGATGTTATTTGGAGTTGATTTGTTTTCGATAATAAACATCAGCTTGTTCGTGGACTAAATGAGCAGTTATCTGTGGGTTCCACCAGTGTGAATGGTTCCAGTTTTATAGCTGGCTGTCATGAATGTTGAATATGTTGACTAAAATAAATAATTTGGCTTACTCTTTTATTACTGTACTTGTTTAGTGGTAACGTCACATTAGTATCACAATTCTGTGTAGATCTATGGAGACTTGATGATTTCTTTGTAATTAATAATTAAGGTGCTATCTTCAGACAGTTGCGCGAAACTTTTTCTCCGAAAATTTGTGAACCCAACCAGAGACCAGCAGCTGACAGGTTTAATTTTTCTTTGCCCAAAAAGCTCCTGTTTTTTTGTGTTTTTTTTTTCTTTTTTCTTTTTGGTTCTTTTTCCTTTTTTTTTTTTCCTTTTTTCTTTTTTTCTTTTTGGTGAACAAGTTTTAAAACTAACTACTGAGCCACTTTTTTTTTTTAATTTTAGAGAAAAATAAATAAATAACACAAAGTGATGTTACCCAAGCAAGGCCTTCTAATAAAGGAGTGGTCCCCTCACCCATCCCTCCCTACCTGTGCAAGTCCTGCTCACATCAGTTTCCTTCCATCCAATTAGGCGACCTGGGAGACCCAGCCAGTACCGCCCAGACGGACTTCGGAGTGGTGATGGGGTACCTCCAAGAAGCTTACAGGATGGAACCAGGGAAGGTTTTGGACACTCCACATCACTCAAAGTTCCATTGGCTCGATCCCTGCAGATTAGTGAAGAACTACTGAGCAGAAACCAATTGTCCACAGCTGCCAGCCTTGGGCCATCTGGATTACAGAATCATGGACAACACTTAATATTATCCAGGGAAGCCTCTTGGGCAAAACCACATTATGAGTTCAACCTCAGCCGAATGAAGTTCAGGGGAAATGGTGCACTCAGCAACATCAGTGACCTTCCTTTTCTTGCAGAAAACTCTGCCTTTCCAAAAATGCCACTTCAAGCAAAACAAGATGGAAAAAAGGATGTGAGCCATTCATCTCCTGTAGATTTAAAGATACCACAAGTTCGAGGAATGGATCTTTCTTGGGAGTCTCGCACTGGTGATCAGTACAGCTATAGCTCTTTGGTAATGGGTTCACAAACGGAGAGCGCGCTTAGTAAAAAATTAAGGGCTATTCTTCCAAAACAAAATAGAAAAAGCATGTTAGATGCTGGACCCGATTCTTGGGGCTCAGATGCTGAGCAGTCTACCTCTGGACAGCCATATCCCACATCGGATCAAGAAGGAGACCCTGGCTCCAAGCAGCCTCGGAAGAAAAGAGGGCGTTACAGACAGTACAACAGTGAGATACTGGAGGAAGCAATCTCAGTGGTTATGAGTGGAAAGATGAGTGTTTCCAAAGCTCAGAGTATTTATGGGATTCCCCACAGTACACTGGAGTACAAAGTAAAAGAGAGGCTGGGCACTTTGAAAAACCCTCCAAAGAAAAAGATGAAATTAATGAGGTCGGAGGGGCCAGATGTTTCTGTAAAGATTGAATTAGATCCCCAGGGAGAGGCAGCACAAAGTGCAAATGAATCAAAAAATGAATAGGAATACTGTAGAGTGCCAATTACTGTACAAACTGGGTGAGCACTACTGCATTGTTCAGCTGTCATTGCTTGCACCTAACTTCATTTGCTGTGACACTTGTTTCTTTGCAAATTTTGCATTGACTTGTGTGTACAGTGGTGAAAGGTGCATTCTGAATGTTGCATATTTTAAATTTTTCTTGTGCAGTATGGCTCGGGATATGTTTGGCCTTTTGCATGTTTCTCTACAAAAGAGAATTGAGTTACCTCACAAAGAACAGATACATGGAAGTGGACTCCTTGCCTGTAGAGCCTGCATGCTATGCTTTTCTTTTCTTTTTTTTTTTTTCTTTTTTTCTCTTAAGTTATATTTACCTTTATTTAAAAAAAAAGTTTAAAAGGAGAAAAGCCCCCTTTTAGAAACCACCTCTGACATACTGGGAGCTTTATCATTTCATATTGGGAAACCATTTTATAAGTTTTTCATAGTTTTTTTTTTCTGCAATTCAACTAATTGAAGGATTAAACTAAAGGAAAATCTCTTAAGAACAACGAACATTTGAATTTAAGAAAATTGGTTATTCAACGATAAATAATTATATGGGTCAATTTACATTCTATGATTATCTTCTTTTAAATTTACTTAACAAATTAGCAGTCTGTTTAGTGCTCACCCAGAAGGGAAGGAGGTGAAAAATGTGCACACACACTACCTTCAGAAACCGCTTCAGTTAATTACTTTGTGACACTACCTTTGCTGTAATTTTATTTGGGATTTTCTAAGGGTAGAATTTGGTCTCACCAACAAGTGAGGATATAGCCTTATCTCATGGAGGACGAGCTCCCTTCTTACTCAGGAGCAGTCAGGGTACATTACATAAAGCAGTAGAGGATGCCTCATTTTAGTAAACTAAGTTTCTTTGTATTCGTAAATTATTTTCTTTTTACAGATTTAATCATGTGCTAACTAATCACTGAATGTCACTGCAGCAACTAATTTAAACTAAATTCAAGATCTATTTATTGGGGAATGGAAGAAATATGTATAATATTATTAAATGGTTTCTACATTTTACAGTCTCGGTAGCTTACCCCTATATACCCCGCCCACATGAATGAAGGACTTATTTGTGTTAAGAGGAAAAAAACAGCACCCCAAGACGACCTACTGTGATTTAGGTCGAATTTCACTTCTGACAAAATATAATGAGAAGACAAGCTCACTGTAGTTTGTTTTTAACTAATCCAGATACTAAGACAAAGTGGAGAGGGGTTGCTTTTACGTTTTCACTTGTCGCTTTGCAGTTTTTCTTTTCTTTTGGCATCCTAAGTAATAACCCCTTCTTAACTTTTTCTGATATTTAGCTGATTTTCATGGTTGTTTAGCACACAGTTCAGGAGCTTTCAGATCATGTTTGTAAAAGCACTCCATGAAGAACATTTTTCTTTGAGATTGGCTTTTAAAATTACAGTAATCAAGTTTAGCGTTTTTTTCTATAGTATTTTCCAAGAATAACTGATAAAAAAGCCCATGACATTAATTTTGCATTGTGACCAAATTAAATTACCATTTTGTGCATAACAAAGTTCATATATACCACTTACACCCTATATTCAAGTCTGCTGAGAAAGGTGGTCAAGCCCTTCTAAATGCTCAACCAAAATCACAACAAAAATCATTGGAGTTTTTGTTGAAAATAAAATGAAACCTAGAGTGTTAGTTAAATTGAGGTTGATGATTTAGATGGATACTGTGTGAGAAATGGGTCCAGACATTCCCATGGAATAAATTCTTGCCTGGAAACTTTCAAGCAGTTAGTTAGATTAAGGATAGTTTTCCCTCAGCAGCTTATGTGTTCAAAGGTTAGGCACACCATTGCTGTTATTAAAATACATGCACTGCTCATTTTGATATAGGTTGGGCTTGGGTTCCTCTTTTGGTTTGGTTATTTTGTGTATCAGTTTAATCAGTAGGCAACTGAGCCTATTTCCTCTTAATTTCCTAGTCTTCTCGACAGAATAATCAGTTGGGTTTAGAGCAGTATATGACTCTGCAATATTTTCTAGCCTAGCTGGAAGTTGCAATAAAAATAAGTTATGAAATACGTGGTTTTCATCTGCATTAAAAGAAGTTGTAGAAGGTTTGCTGAAAGCAAAAGGCTAAAGCTTGTGAAGGAACACCTCCTTTGTTCCGTGCTCAATTTGTCATACACAATTAATTGCAGCTGTGGTGCCTTTTTGTATGCTGTTTAGGGTATTCAGTAGCCCAGGATTGCTGCAAAAAGGTCCTTTGAGCAATTAATTTGTGCTTGCTTTTATTCCCTCTCAGAAAGGCATCATTAAAGGCCCATTTAAAAATCTGGCCCTAAAAAAGTTCAACTTTTGTAGAGTTTTACTGTTCAGAGAGGTTTAATCCTTTGTGGTAGTCTATAAAGTGATGTATGAGTTGAGTTACGTAAATTTTGTCATTGTAGTGTACATGGAGTGATCATTTTACTAACATAAATATTTTCTATGTGTGTTTCAGTGGATGACAATCGAGCAGCAGAAGAATGGTGTGCCTACCCTTTAATGCTGCAGTTTAAATAAGAGAACTTGTATTGTGTCATTTCAGATTGTAGGCTGAGAGTTGTAAATAGTGAAAATTTGAGTACTTATTATTTGTTTTGGTTAGAAAGTGAATTTAAAAAACAAACCAAACTCTAAACTTTCTCAGATTAAAAGTCCTGAGACCTGAAGATTGTAATTTCATGTCTGTGAAGCTTTTAAACATTACACTTGAGATCAGTCATGACTTGATATTCAGGTAAATTTTCTTTTCCAAGAAGCTTTTAAATAAGCATATTTCCTCCAAAGGTCGGTCGGTCTCCTTCTCCTCCTACTCCTTCTCTTGCTCTCTCTTTCTCTCTTGCTCGCTCGCTCTCTCTTGTTCCTTCTCTTCCTTTTTTGAGTGTAGATTATTTTAAAGCACTAATTGCATTACATTGGTAACTGCAATATAAAATAGCCATTATTGTTTTGTGAAGCATGGTTGAAATTAGATAGTGGTCCCTTTAAAATTTCATGAGCCTCTCAAAAAAAAAGAAAAAACCCTAAAAAAAAAAAACAGAAAGCTGCTGAATATTTCAAAAGATATATATTTTACCTTATTGTAGGTTTTGTAAAGTTAGTTTGTAATATTCAGGTGCACTTTTAATGTTAAAATTTTGCGTTCAGAGTCCCATTATACCGTGTATTTCTCGGAGGTGGCTCATCACATGACTGACTGTCAGTCTTGGTGCCGGTGATCCCTTAATATTTGATTTTTCTTTATTTGCCACTATTCTATATTGGCACTTTTTTCAGTGTAGATACTCTAGTTTGGGGCCGTCCTCATAAATGTGTAATAGAGATTGGACTGTTCTCATGCTTAATTTCTGTTAGTCAGAGTTTTGCATGGCCCCAACAACAGTTGACCATTTTTATGGTATGGGAAAGTATAATTCATAACTGTCTTCATCATAAAGCCCTTTCTCCTCAATTTTTCCACTAGGCAGATGATGACATTATTCAGATTATATATTACACAAACTAATGTTAGGAGATAATGTATTAAAAATCAATTCTTGATTTTTTTTTATGAGAAAACATAATATAGAATAGGAAAAATATAGCACTATAAAATCAAAAATTCTGTGGAAGGATTTCTAGTTGGTATTTTTATTATTGACTTTCTCTTCTGAGACAGCATAGTTACCAAGTTTGACAGTAATGTGTTATATATCTTTGTTCAGTAGGCTTACAGGTGACAATTGTGTCTGTGATGAGCGATATACTTTTTTCTGGTCCCCAAGTACCATGAAGGACAAAGTCTCTTTCAGGAAAAATAATTTATATTCGTGTATAGTACTTTTTAATATTGAGTTTGTTGTTATTCTGAAGTTTAGATGTTGCTTGATAAACCTTTGCTGCAGCAGATCATGAATATGAGTAAGGCTTTGTGTGATAATAGGGGTCCTTATGTGAAGTTAATTACTGTTCAGTTCTGGTGAGCAAGCTCAACAAGTGTGAAGTGTGTATTAGCTTTATTTGGTACATTTTTACTTTACAATATTGAAGTGCTTTTAGAACTCTGGTTATCTTATATAAAACCATTACCTCAACCAATTGGCATTTCCATTCCCCAGCATTTTACCTGAGATATAACATGAGCTATATAGGATCAGATAGTAAACCAATAAGGCACAATGAGAATCCCAATTTTCTGGAGAGAACTCAAAATCAGACAAAAACTGACTACCTTCAGAGGCCCATGTCGTAACTACCTTCTGTCATTAGGCAGTGCTAGCCACCTGCGAGCTGCTAGTGAGCTGTGTCTTCTCCCCATACCCCAGTAAGCACATGGTGCAAGGCCTGATTCTTAGCCTTTGTGATTATCTCATATTTCATTGACCCGTAATAATGAAGCTTGGATTCAATTGATTATTTTTGTAAAACAAATTAATGAGTCAGCCCAGTGTCAGAACCTGATACTATTTTGAGCAGTTACTACAAATATGTTATAGCTTGATGTTATTTTCTTTAAGTTGTTGTCCTACCTGATATTTTGAAACTGTGTACTTAGTGCTTTTATAATTATTCTTTCTTTAAGTAAATGCCAGGTTTTTCCAATATGAACCACCCTTTTCTATGTATTCAGGTTGCTGTCATTGGTGATAGAATATGATAATAGACTGAATTGCTCTACTCATGAGACATTGGAACAGGTTAAATTTAACAGGTTAAATTTGACCTTACTGAAGATATCACAGGTTGTTTTCCTGACAACCTTTTCATTATAATTAGGTCTTCATTGATACTAGGTCAGCCAGTGTTATTAAAGACTATAATAATTAGGAAACTTAAAATACAGATTTTGTTTAAAAATCTAATTGCATTCAATTTATTTAAAAAGGAACAAAGTATAGTTTTGAAACAAGGAATGTAACCCTCCAAATTCCTAGTTCAAATTTTGGATTCATTCTGTCCTTGAAACTTATAGGATTTGTGAACATGGTGACTGAAATGAAAACAGTAGAAATTCTTTGCATATACTCTTGTCTCTTATTCCCAAATTAACTCGCAGTTGCCTAGCAGACATCACCCTGTAGCATAACTGTAGCTGTGTGCTCTTGAGTGTTATGAAGGAGATTCGGGGAGGGAAGATTGGGAAGTAGGAAGAAAAACGTATGTAAACTTAAGAAACATTCAAGATTCTCACCTATAATACTAAAAGTGAGTCGCAGGATAGACAATATGTATGCTAACATTGGGCCATCTTCATTTGATAATCAAAAAATTTTTTGATTGTTTGAAAATAAAGTCAACGTTAATTAATGTTTGTGTGACAAACAGTAAAACATGAGTTAATTCTGGAATTTTAAGGTTTCCAGTTCATTTAGAGCTGAATCAGTAAAAGTTGAAAAGCAAGCACTTTTAGTTAATCATAGATTTATTGGATGTAGCAAATAATCATACTATTTAATCTTTATTGTTTGAATATGGAAATGAACTCTTTACCACATCATCTTGAACTGTAATTGAACAGGTTCAAGATGATCTTTTCAACACTGGAAATGACCCTACACACGTACCAAAAAAATCGAAAGCAGTAAGAAGATCCATACCTCTTAGACTTTTTAGATTTGTCTTGGGAAAGAATTTATGAAACTATAACCAGTATTAGTGCAGTCTTGGGTTCCTTGTTCTGCATAATTGCACCCTTTCTCAGGTATGTCCTGAAAACATAAATTTTAAAATAATCTCTTTAGAGATTAGATTCTCAGTGGATAGTGTGTAAGGGGACCGGGGGAGGGGGGCGGGGGATGGGGTTAAACACAGGACACTGACACAGTAGAGCAGGGATTTTTAACACATTCAATAGCCAAATAGAATTCATTCTAGAATATTTTTACCCCCTCAGAATTAGTGAAATAACATCTATTATTTGGTAAATACCCGGTGCTACACTCCTAAATGTCTTTTCTTTCACCCAGGTGACTCTTTTTTTTTTTTTTTCCCTGCTTGGTGGAAGGGTATATAGTAAACTTTACTATCACTAGGAAAGCACTTGTCCGTAATGTTTAAAGTACTAGAAAAGGGATAATTCAGCACTTTTTCTGTTACAACACTAAAGTCTTAATTTATCTTCAGAGTCTTAGATACTGTACATTTTACAGTGATTATTTAAAAATATAAAACAACGTAATACGGGGTCAGATTGCATTTATATAAATCTTATTTAAAAGAGACAATAGCGTTTTGTACTTTGAAGCAATTCCACGTGATTGCCTCATTTTCCCCATTTCATTAAGCATTTCAGGCTTGAATTTGGAATTTAAAAGAAGATGAGGGAAAATTTCCCCAAAATGGAAAATTATGTCAGACCATTTTAGAAAAATAAATCACTAGGAAAATGGGTAGGGATTCTCTCTCCCTTTAAGTCTTCAGGGAATGAGCAGTATTTAGAGTCTTTGGCTGAAATTCAAGCCTTTTTACTGTGTAAATTTTTAATATTAATTCACTGACATGCTTTTTACATCAGAGGACTGAAAATGGATCTTAATGTTTTTAAGTTGTGGAAGGGTATATTTCTAAAATGAGGGGGGGTAATTAACTAGGTTAGTATACCAGCATTAGTAAGTTTATGAAATTTTAGTATGTAATAGCAAAGTGTTTGATTAAAAGTCTAATCCTATATTGCTAGTCGAAATTAGTTACATTCTGATCTAGGAAAGATAGAATCATTGGATATTGATATGCTGTGCTGTCAGAAAACCAGACTAAGATAGAAACCTTTATCTGACTCCCATATCTTGCTTGTTCTGATGGGATGTATACTTTACAGCAGCTTATTGCTGCTTTAAGAAGAAATGTATAAACTACATTTGGAGTGTTTGAATATAATTCTGTATAACCTCCACTTTAAACTGTCAGACATTGGTATTTTATCAGTCCATACTGTCAAAACTAATGTTCTTAGGAACCCAACTTGTACACACTGTTTAAAAACCCTCAGGGACAGTTTACACACTATTCTCACTCAATTCAGGTACTTTGATGCTATTCTTAAACCTAACAGTGACTTGTATTTTTCTGTTTTGCTTTTATTTTGACGTGCTGGTAGCACATCCTTGATGAATGTCAACTTAAAAACTCAGTTCAGGTATCCAGGTATAACTCAGCCAAACAGATTTTAAAGCTGCATATAACTCTCCAGCACACGGTGCCTCATCCTCTTATAGTGGCATTCTATATATTCAGTTATTACTACTGAGCAGATAATATGGGGGTTCCTGTTAATGGTGTAGTTCAAAAAAAAAAAAAATGAACTGTGCATAAATTTATAGCCAGCACATGCAAAACACCACATGCACACACACACACACAGTTAAACTATTTTTAAATGCCACTAAATAGCCAGCACAATTAAAACGACATTCCTTGCTGCTTCTGTAAATTATAACAGATGCAGTTCCTCTTCGATGTGGCTCTTGCTTCTTCACCATGCTACTACTAAATTCAAGCACTGGTCCTTGGGTGTCTGACCTCTACATTCTAGTTTATGCAATGTCTTTAGAGAATTCTGTGCACTGGCCACTGTGATGGAACCATTGGGCCAGGAGTGCTCTGAGTTTATTAGTAGTGATTCTGCCAAAGTTGGTATTGTAATATGAACATGTAAATGTCAAAAAGTTAGCAGAGGTCTAGGTCTACATATCAGCAGACAATTTTGTCAGTATATTTTGTAGCCTTGAAGTCCTCAGTAACAAGTTTCTTCTGATGTGAAGTTCTAATTCTAGTGGTTAGCCCTTTGCATCATTAAGACTTGTCTACTGGGTATCTTTATCCTGTAAAATTCCTTTTGTTTCCTACAGTATAATCTGTGGTTAACAAAATTGATTATTCCTCTGCTTTAATATTTGATATCTTACATCTAAAGGAGTTCTCCATATATAAAACCCCATAGCCTTTGAAAACACAAAAAATGGCATCTTTCAGTTTTCTAGAAGTTCAAGTGTCATGCAACAAAACAGGAACCCCCTTTACTCTTATGGACCTCATTTCAATATACTGTTTACAGTTTGACGGAATTGTATAATTTAATATTTCTCTTGTACTGTAGTTTATATTTATTTACAGATTTTTTTGTACTGTGTGATTTGAACTTTTTTGTTCCTTGCTATGATCAATGTTTATGTAGTAGAGCACTTATGATCACAAATTAAGTCTTTTGGTTTGATTGCACTACATTAAATTTTTTAATGCAGTTCTGATTTTTGACTGGACTACAATAAGCTGTGTCTTAATGTATGTGATGAGTACTTAAAACTTTAATCCATGTGGTCCCTCCCCCTTTTTTATTTTATTTTATTATTTTTTTTTTTGGCATTGTATGTCAAAAGCGCTAGTTCTTTCGTGCATGTGTAAGATTTAATGGTTCCATTGTATTATTTGACCATAACATTTTGGATAAACATTCCCAGCTGTAATGTTGTGTATGGTAGTTCTCACTGGATGCTAGACTTTTCAAAACCACTATTCTTCTAATAAATTTTGTTGTGAAAACCTGTTTTAAAGACTTGGTTTCTACTTCTTAAGATTTTAGTGCTTTTTAAAAAAATCCATAGGAGGGTAAGATCAAAAGTATACTGTAAACATGCATGGTAATCAAAGTAACTTTAAAAATTTTTTTTATTTATGTATACAAGAGTTGGGGTGTAAGTCAGAGGTGCAGGATTGCAGGGGGCGGGTGTTGGTGAGAAGATTCACCAGAGAGAGTCGAGAGCAGAACAGGCAGATTGACAGAAATACACTGCGGAGGGGAGTAGCAGGCTGGACAGGAGAGGTCTGCTGCACCGTGTGAGTCAGCTCCCTGGCTGGGAATCGAACTCCAGCCGCAGTGGCTGCAGGTAGCTTTGTAGTGCTGCACTTTAACCCCTTGCTTCACTCAGGAGGCCAGATACATTCTTTTTAAGTGAAATCTTTTACATTACTATAAGTTGTTGCTTCAAAAGTTGTACATCAGTATTTGAATGCAGTACTGACTTACAACTTTGCATTTACTAATTTAATACTCCACTATTTCCGTTTTCTTCATCAGAGTATTAATAGATATTTTCAGTTTTACAAGATATACTGATATTTTCGTAAAATCATCATGCCAAAATTAGTCTTTATAATTAGTCTTTCATAATTTTTTAGAGGAGTAATGCTGAGATTGCTCATCAAAAAGAATGATTTATCAGTTTCTGTTCTTAAAGCATAGTTAAAAAGCAGCATTCTTAATTAAGATTACTATAGTATCTGATCTTTGGGAGGATGTTGGTATTTTTCTTAAGATGAATAAAGAACATGTTGCTCAAAATTTATCTTGTGGTTTTTAGAAGCTTGGTGTACAGGTTTTGTACAATAAAATGACTCCTATTTTAAAGTGATTAGGGAAACAGCTGAGTAATAATGATAAAGTATTAGAAATGATACAAGCAAAATACTTCAGAAAACTTTTCAAATTCAAGATGTAGTTAAAGGCTGAAGTGATTTCTGTTGATTTCTAATGGTATTTTATATTTTAAAATAATGTAGTTTTGGGAAGTTGGTCATGATTAGCTTTTATTTTCTATTTTTGTCTTCTTTGACTAGCTGTTTCTGCCTTTTATAATCTCGTGCTTCTAATGGAACTTTTTATTGCTACTACAGGCTTGTTTGTAGGTTTCATTTGTTCCCTTTACTCAGCTCTGCCACATGTTTGTAGAACATTTTTTCTGGGAGCTTAATTATTCTTTGTAAATTTCAAAGCTGTAACTGTTTTACTCATTATTAATCTAAACTGGTGGCCAGATCAGTATAGTAGGACTATAACTAGCATCTCATAAATAAATCTTAGTGATTGTCTTCAAAATGACTTACTTCTTCTAAACTAGTTTTTTTGTTTTGTTTTTTTTCCATTCTGTGGGTACTTTGGAATTCAGGGACCCTATGTCTTAATAAGATGAGAAATCAGAGAAAATGTTTAAAGGAAGTAGAATGAACAGAAGGGAAGATGGTTTTCTATTATATCCTGTCATAGTTTTCCCCAAAAGTCGTGCATTTCTCTCACAAGATGCTTAGGTTCACACTTTAAAACATTTCCCCAAGTCATTATGCTGGATTAGTTTAATATAGCTAAATGAGTGAGAAATCTTTTTTTTTAATAGAACATATTAATACACAGTTCTTTTATTCAGAGTGTATACTTTATCCTATTTGCTTAGAAAAGATGAGCCTTTTAAAACACCGAACTTTTATCTTCAACTGTAAGTTCTTGGACTTTTGTTTTTGGGTGAGAAGTGGTAGTATGGGTATCAAACCACATTTACAGGTGGACAGATAGGTATGTCTTCACCTGGCTGGAGTTACTTAAGTGTAAGGGGTAGGGAGAGGCTTGTTTTCAGCGGTCCATAGAAAAGAATTATACTGAAAATCTTGCTTTAAAGGATTGGTTTAAGTATAATTAACAGTTCAAGACAAGATTTGCTTAGAGTGCAGTTTGGAAAAGCAAGCAAAAATATAAAAATTTCCAACTACTAAATCATCTATTCTAGAACTTTTTTGATTAGTTGTTTTAAAATGTTAATTGTACCCTTTTCCCAGCTTTATTTGATCAAGCAATATGGTGCAAAAAAGGTATTTGGTACTTTAATAAAGATGGTATCTTTTTTTCACTTTGGAGATTGGTGGCATAAATGTGTTTCAGGCCTCAACTAACTATTAAAAATGCAGTTTGCTATTAAATGTGAGACATGCAGTAATCTGTTCAAATGTTTGGAAATACAGTTAGCAACCCTTCATTAAACTGTGAGTCTTAGAAACCTTGGGTCTCACCTTAGATTGAAGCACCTCCTAAGGAAAAATACAAATCTGATTGTCATTTTAAATGACTCGCAAGTTTGTTTTCATTATAAAATGTAGGGATGTGGTGATACTGTTGCAAAAAATGAGCACTTTTTATCCTGACTAGTTTATTCACAATTTCCTATTAACAAGGGTACAGGTTACCTTGAATGTGTAGAGCTCATCAACTAGGGATCATTGAATATAATCAGTCACAGAATTAACCTTTCAAGAATACAGATGCCTGAGTCCTACAGGACATACACTTGAATCAGTTTATGATTGAGGTTTGAACATGTTACATACTTTCAGAATGTAACAGGAGATTTTTGGTTTGGAGGTGATGGGGGTTTCTTTTTCCATTCAGTGTTTCTTCTAATTGTGATGAAAGGCATATAACAAAACAATATCTTAACCGTTTTTCAGTGTACATTTCAGTAGTGTTCAGTCTATACACATTATTGTGATTGTAGGAGGTTTTGATTAACCATAGATAAACACAGTTGGTCCTATTTTAATCTTTAATTTTCAGGTTAAAAACACGAACTTGGGAAGTTAAGGGACTTGATTTCCTCATATAATAAGTTGCCCTTAGTGCTCTTTATCCCGAACCAGAATGCTGATCTCCATACTACAGTGCTCTCAAACTAGAATTACAATGGAGTTTTATCTGCTAATTACTCTACACTCAGTTTTAACTAGTTAAGTCACAACTATAAATTTACTTTCACTCTTGAATAAACTTACATTGCTTTTTAGGAAGAAAATAAAACCTATCGTGCCAAATTACCAGTAAACAAATGATATTTGAAGCATATAAATCTTAATTTTAACAGTACTAGGGCAGAGAAGAGAATAATACAGCCCTTTTACCTTCCTAGTACCCATTGTTGAGCAAGTTATTGAACCTTTCTGAGCCTTGGTTTTCTTACCTATAATGGGAGCTTATGCTGTCTACCTGGGAGATTTGTTACCAAGAGACATAAATGAGCTTCTGTATGTAAATGGCTAGCAATTTGCCAGGCTCTTTGTCAGTGTTGAGGATGAAAACTAGGAGTAAAAGCACCAGGAAGTATTTAACTTAAAGAGGAGGAAGATAGAGAAAATCAGGATGAAAGTTGTGGAGGGTGTTGTTTGTATGGATTAGGACTTTGGAAGTGAGGCAGATGAGCTTATCCTATGCCCGGACCCTAGAGGCCAGTCTTGTTTTATTCTTCGAAGACATAGAAAATAGTGGAACTATCATTGAAGTCCAGAATGCTGCTTTTTGCACATTTCTTGGTTCTGTTGTAGGGAAATACTATCAAACTTACCCTTTGTTTCTTTTCAAGACTAAATGGAATAAGAATTACTTGGAAAATAGAGATATTTGAGATGGAAAATTATAGTTACGAAGAATTTGCATTTTTATCAGATTTCTTATGTTCAAAGCTGAAATTTTACATGCTTTGAAACTGCATGCAGGTTTTCTCTATCACAATGTGGTTTGAACAACAAAATGTAAAAACCAAGTTTAGGAATGTATATGCATGTTTACTTTAGAAAACTTTAGTTTTCTAATGAAAGAATTTGATCAAATAGGAGTTCTGTGTATTTCAAATTGATAAATCACACCTAACACAATTTAGGAGTATTAATTCATTGTCTATTAAATTGAGTCAAGACATTTTTGCCAGAAATGACTTTAGCTACATAAAGATGGATCAGAAGAAAATAACCAGGATAACAGGTTTTTACAAGGTGGTAACATCAATCAGTTATAACCTCATACTCAGTTGTAGGATCTACTTAGTAATTGCTAACCAACAACTTTAAAAAGAGATAATGGAGAAAGAAGCAGAGTACAAGTAGATAACTGTTTCACTGAAACTTGTCATATACAAACTGAGGTGTACATGCTGAGGTCGCTGTAAACTGTTGTTTCTTGTTTTGGCTCACACTCAGAAGCCCTCATGACTATTGAAGGTCATGCTGTAAGCCACACTTATTTATTCCCATTTTTCTGGTACCTTGTTAGCCTGTCTGGAACCTCTTGTGTACATACTTAGGAGCCTACATATATGCTGTCTGACTTGCAAAATCCCCTTTTTCTTATCCCCACCCATTGATTTGAGCTCACTTTTATTGAAAATGACTTTTTCCTTTTGATTATAAATCAAAATATTTCTCTGCCCCTTTCACTTGCCATGATAAGTATCTTAGGATAAGTATCATTTACTACATAGTAACTTAGTTGGTTAGTTTTCTTCACCACTTATACCTGCTATGAACTGAACAAGAACTTAGGCAAGAAGCTTCCAAATTAAGAAGGGTAAAGTCCTTGACATCTCAAAGGTTCACAGTCCAGTCAGTGGAGGAGAGAACCATGTCAGCCCTTACCATGCAGCGTACATTCTATCTAAACAGAAACAAACTAGGAGAGCAAGAAATATCTTCCCCATGGAGAAGGTGCTGATGAGGGTGGAGTGTGAGTATTGGGAAGTTGACAGAAGTCCTGTGTAGAAAAGAGACAGTTTGGACTTTAGGGAGATGATAGTTTTGGATAATGTAAAGCAAAGTCTTAGGAGAAAACAGGCGGCCAGGGAAGGTCAGTAGATGTAGCTGAACTGGCGAATGTACTGAAAGCAAGAGTGGCCAGGGAGCCAGGGAGAAGGGCTGAAGTAGAATCAGTTGAGTGGTGTGTGTGTATGTGAGTGTGACTATGTGTGTACATTTATATTTTGTTTTTCAATATTCCTGAGTAAGAACTTGAACATACAGCTGATTCTACTTAATTCAAGCCCACTCTAGAACATTTACAGCAATAACCTTGAGTGTTTCGGAGAGAAGTGGAGTGAGGGATAGTTATAATGAAGTCTTCAATCCTAAGCACCCCAGAGAGAATGGTAGACTTTGCTTTTCCTTATATATTACATTTTAAAATATGTATACCTTCTGGAACAGTTGTGAATTGAACAATTGAGAAGTAACATTAAATTATGTTTGTGGTGCCTTACACATTTCATTTTATGTTTTATGTCTAATGATATTGTCTAGATTTTTTTTAGGAGTGCCTTTATTGTTATCAATGTTAAATGATCACTATTTGACAACAAAAGTAGTATTTATCTAATTTTTACGGTACATGATTTGTGTGCCACTGATTTGTATGCTTTCAGGAATGGAGATTAAGAATCTCAAGAGACCATAAGAAAAGTTAGGATACAGAAGATCCTATAAAAGTCATGAAAAACTCTGGACACTATCGAGTATCCATTTATAGCTCGTCAGTTTCTGTAGTCTAGTGGTTATCAGTTGCCTTGCATTTATATCCACCAGTCTCCTTTTTTCACCCAAAAAGTAACTAGGAATTTTTGTCAAAAATAGTTGTGTTGCTGGAATCTGTCATGTGAGCTAGTAAATGTTCTCTTGTGTTCTTTTCTGTTTCTGTTAGCACCCCATGCCTCCTTTCCACTTCTCCCTATTGCATAAACACTGTCCTGCAAGGTGGTAGTAAGGGGTTTTGTTTGAGTTTATCATTGTTGTGAAAGAAATGCATTCCAGTTAGAGTGGAATCCTGTCTGAACTCTTGTCTGAGCCCCCACGCGTGGGGAGATCAGTAGTCCTTGGCTTTTACTGGGCCTTGACAAATGTTTCTTTACCCTCCAGCCCCTTTCTTCTTTTTTTTTTTTTTTTAAAGATTTATTTATTTGTGCATACAGAGCTGGGGTACAGGCCAGAGGCTCAGGGGCGGTGAGAGGCTTCACCAGAGACAGAGGGGGGGGGGCAGAACAGGCAGCTCAACGAAGTACACTGCTGAGGGGAGCAGCGGGGGGTCAGGAGAGGTCTGCCATGCCATGTGGTGACCTCCAGGGCAGGCGGGAATCGAACTCATGCTGAAGTGGCTTTAGCTTCTTAGTGCTGTGTTTTAACCCACTGCACCCCAGGGAGGGCCCCCTTTCTTCTTTTTTTCTGAATTTTTAAAAAATTTGACACATTTGGCATGCTGTAGAAATTTAAGGTATTCAGAGAGCTACTAAGTACATTTATATATGTAACTGACGTTAAAGCAGTATTACATGTTTATAGTACATTATTGTGTATACTCAGTATACTGTGTATTGGATTTCTTATGGCTTACTTACTACTTGTTACATTAAAAGTTTGTATCCATAAACCATCGATTTTATCCCTCCACCCACATGGTACTCTCAGCCTTTTAAAAAAAAAGACAGACCTGACTTTGTTGATTACCTATTTGAGTGATGTACAGTTCTTTGTCTTTCTCCATCCGACTTATCCATTTAGCAAAATGCCCTTAAGCCCCACCCATGTTGCTGAAATGGCAAGATACTCTCCCTTCTCATGGCTGAAAACTACCCCATTGTGTGTGTGCACCGCATCTGTTTATCCACTTACCTACTGATGGGCTGGTGGGCAGTTCCAACTCTTTCCTTATCTTGACTTGTGAATGACACTGTGATAAACATGGGTGTGTATATATCTTATGAAATCTTGTTTTAATTTACTTTGGGTAGACCTAGAAGTGGACTTTCAAGTTCATATGGCAGATCTACTTTTAGTTTTTTAAGGGACTTCATATTGTTTTCAGAGTGGTTGAAGACGTTACATCCCCACCTGTGTGTAAGGCTTCCATTTTCACTTCTTCACCAGCACCTGTGGCCTCTTGTCTTCTCAGTCACTCTCACAGGCATGAAGTGATTGCTCATTGCCCGTACCCCTCCATCAAAAGAGCATCTTGGTAAGGTGCTTTTTCTCTCTCAGGCAGTGAGCATCCCTTTGTTCTACCTAACTAGTGGTATTTTTTCAGTCCATTGTTGTCATTTGAATTTCAAATTAATGAACAGTTGAAGAACAAGATGGGATTTTAGCCTCCTCCGAGACAAATACAAAGTCAAAATCAAACAAACAAAAAGAAATAGGCCAGTCACATTCTGTTGTCATGAGCTCTCACATAATCCTGACCTTCTAAAATGTCAGATCTCTTTTAACTCTAGTTTCCCTAACTTAATAAGGCTAGTGATAGAAACACTATTTCAGTTCAAATTAGCCTGGAAGGAAGTCATCATATTATTTCCTGAAGTCTATTTCAAAATGTTTTATAAAAATTTGTGGCACATACTTATTAGATGAATTATTAATTAAATTAATAATTTAGGTTTGCGCTCTCACAGTAGTTAGTTATATCACTTTAGCATATTTCCTCCACACACTAACAGGATTTTTTTTTTTTAATTTCTGCCGTTCAGTCTCTGAACTCCCCCGATCCCTTGGCATTTTTTGTTTAAAAAAACACCAAGTGTAATGTTTCTGGTTTTGAATGCATCGTCTTATCTAGAATTATAGAAACAAATGAAAAATGATGAACTTTCAAAAGTAAGTAAGCTGACATCATCTCTGTTTTGTGAGCCCAATAGATTTCTAGAAAGCTTATTATTGTGCTTCATGACCCTGCTCTCTCTGCACACTAAGTAACTTTCTGATTATTTCTGACTTCCCAACTACATTTTCCTATGGGGTAAAGTATGGTAACATGAGAAACCTTGATAATTTTATTTATTTTTAAAGATTTATTTATTCACACAGAACTGGGGTACAGGCCAGCGGCTCAGGGGTGGTGAGAGGCTTCACTAGAGACAGAGCGGGGAGCAGAACAGGAAGATCAATGAAGCACACTGCTGAGAGGAGCAGCGGGCGGGTCAGGAAAGGTCTGCTGCACTGTGTGGGTCACCTCCTGGGGCCGGGATCGAGCTCATGCTGAAGTAGCTTTAGCTGTCTTAGTGCTGTGCTTTAACAAACCGTGCCACCAGGGAGGGCCCAGATAGTTTTATTTTTGTTGTAATTTAATAAATTTCATCATGTATTTAAATTGAACAGAAATAGGAGAGACTGTATACAAGCCTTAAACTGCTTCTATCATGTACTATCATCTTCGATCTATTCTGAGTAGTCTCATCCTTTATCCAGGGTTTTCAAGCCCTGAGGTAGAGAAAGCTAGCAATCTCTGGATCTGTACCCCATAAATTTTCTCTGTGGCCCCTCTTCTTTCCCCCAAGTGAACTGCTCAAAAAATTTTAAATTTTGTTCTACCCTGTCTGTAATGAACTTGATTAAGAACACAGTAAACCTGGAAGCTCCCTTACTACGTCAGGATTGGGTGCCTTTTGTGTCAGAGCGGAGTGCTTAACTGTTTTCCCCTACACCTGAGCTAGATGCCCAGTAGCCCTCAGCAACAGCAACTCACTGAGGCTGAGACTCCTATAGGTGGAAGAGACCTGATACATCCTGGATTTGAACCTGTATACACACGCCCCCTCTTGATTCTGATCTCTGGTGAGCACTAATTCTAAACTCCAATGTTGAGATTTGCTTTTTCTATCTAAAGTGCCCCGAATTCTTATTACATCCAAATTTACATTAGTTGGATTTCCTTTACCTGGAAAATCATCTGGGTATTAAACTACCAAATTTTAAGGGGTCACTTTCTAGTCTATGATCTTACAAACTTTCTCAATTTCTGTGTCCTTTGCAAAGCCTATTGCTTTTTTTTTTCCTCCTATTTTAATTCCATGGAAAGAAAACTTGATTATTCAGTCATCGAGAGTTTTTAGACAATGAAAAACAAATCTCCATAACCCATGCCCACCCTCCCTCTGTGATTGATTGATACATAGAAAATAGACAGGCAAATCCATATGTATACACACAGTTGTATCATAGCCCTTGGAACATCCCTCTATCCAGGTATGAATGGCAGACAAGTGAAAAATAGCCAGTGGTAGGTACGTTTCCCAATAGAGAACACAGAGTTGTCAGTGGACTTACCCTTAAATATACTTACACTTCTACTGAAAAGGTCAGAAGGAATTATTTATTTCAGATTCTTGTCTGAAAAAAAAAAAAAACAAAACAAAACATAAATTGCAACCTTCATTGCCTTGAAGGGGTACTGAGTGTTGTATTTTCTGATATTTAAAGGAAGCAGCAAGCTCAGCTCGCTTATAGATCTTGACTGGTTGGTCTACTCTGTATAAAGTGTTGTCTCTCTCCTTAGCTTCCTCTCTCCTTCAGCTTCCCTAGGACTTTGTGTGTGGGAGTTTTGTTTTTGCTACTGTGATCAGCTCTTGCCCAGAAATCATTCACTGTCTCTCTTCACTTACAAAGAATATGTTTTGATGATTGGTGAGGTTGCATTTGCCATCAAGTTTTAGAGGTAGTAGATACTGAAGAATAACTAAATCCATTAGTCCCAGATTTGAGATTCCTAAAATCGCTTTTGCAATTCTCTTTTACTCTAAGATGACATTAGCATTGACCGTTCTCCATTTCTGTTCACTTTCCTTCAGGCATCTTTGTATTACAGTATTGACAAAGTAGGCAAGTTCAGCTGTGTCTAACCTCTGAACTAGAAAAACATCACTGAGTAAATCATTAAAGATAGGGTTGTGAAACAACACATCATTCTTAAACTGGACCAGTCAAACTTTTTATGAACATTATCTTATCCTTTTAACACACCCTTAAGAATTAGACTTTGCACAGAGTCTAGAAAGACAAAATGGTCAAGGTCATACTAGCCATTTTCACCCAAGAGAGAAACGTAAAACTAATTTAGGTAGTTGGAGGTCAAGTTTCCCTCTTCTGTAGTCCTCCTTCCTGCTTGTTAGCGATGGTGGTGGCGTATTTCTGGGAATATTTCATTGAATTATTAGAGTCCTGTTAAGCAGAAGAAACATGAAATCAAATAGGTGATTGCAGAACCTGTGATGAATTACTGTTCTTGTGATGCTCTTCTATACTCAGATGTGAAGACGCTGTAATAACGAATACCAAACTAGCATGTCATGGTTCCCCCTTAGGGGAAGTGGAAGGAAACACTCCCTTCGCTGGTTTCTCAACTTACTACCTGAGAGTATTCTGCATCAATGAAAATGCTAATTTATGCTCTATTAAAGGTCTAAGGCTAGTGGAGAAGTAAGTAGACGCAGAAGTAAAGGCACGCTATTTAAAACTTAGAACTGAACTAATACCCATATTTTTCAAACATGAATAGCATAGTAACAGAATTAAAGTCCTGAAGGTAAGGGTATTTTTAAATGTAAATATTCAAATGAAATGAAATTAATCTAAACTTAGATTCTATTGAGAAAATTCCTCAAGGAAATTAAACATGGTAGGAAGCTGTATAATTCAGAGGGACAGTCAAAAGTGATTTTATTACTATAGTTATAAAGTTAGTTATGACAGGGCCATTTAATACTAACCCGGGCAAAGGTTAGTATTAATGCCCAAGTTCTCAGATGTAAATGAACCCTCGAGCATGCTCATGCGTGTGTCTCCCTAAGAATATCTCAGACTCTTATAAACATCTCAGCAGAATGTCTTCAGACACATGTACACCCTGTCCACCACGAGGCCCCCTCTTTACTACCATAATCAGTGCTTCAGTCCCCTTTGAAAGATTTGACTTTAGTTGAAGGTAATTGAAAAATGCAACACTATTATTGAGCCATGTAACAGCAGCGGAACCAAGTCTTAGAACCATAAAAGAAGTTACATCCCACCTGTGGGTTAATTATAAAATTTTTGGATTCTATACAAACATCCTTTTATAAGAAAGTGTGCCTCATTTTCCATCAGAGCACCGATGTTATTGGGGTATGTGCCAGGATTTCATGAATATCCAAGCCTATTGTTAATTCCAGACACTAAACCCTGCTTCCAGAGCACAACCACAAGCGTGAGGCTCTCCACAAGATTTTCACAGGCTTTGGTAGTGGTTTGTTCTTTTTGGTTGGAGAGAACCATTTATTGCTTTCAGTTATCTTCTCCAATATGTTGCCATAATCTCTCTTAATCTTTTTTATTAGACCTTGGTCAACCTTTTCCCTCGTGTGTGTGTGTGTGTGTATGTTGCTGACATGTACCTAGAGTATATACCGTGTATTGAAAAGGCAGTAATATCCCAATTATTTATAGTCACCATCAAAAGCCTTAGGAATATGTCCAGTAACCAAAAACTGTCTCTGTCTCTGAACAGTTGAAATGCTTACAAAGCCCATGTACTTGATTTTGTAAAACTATTGTTTAAACCTTCATTCAGCGCCTATTTAGTCAGGCACTAGAGAGGTGATTTCTCAGGGACAATCACTCTAACCATAAAGGAGGGGGCTCGTAAATGCAACTACTATTGGGGACCAAATAAATTTTAATAAAATATAGATATACACCTCTCCTAACTAAAACACACACACTAAGTATTCTTGCTCCGAGTTTTTCTACTTGCTTTGGTCTTTTCTTCTCTCTTGGCCCCATTGTTGCATGTACTCTAAAATTCACCTCTTACAACACTTTTCGTGATGTATTTAGAATTTAATGATCAGCTTCAAATTTAAAGTAGACATTTTCTGACTCTTTCCAATCTGCAGTCTAATGCTGTTCCATGGAGCTCTGAATAAAACTATTATCTTACAGTTTTCTCATTCACAACATATTTTTGACAAAATAACTTTTGTTTTGCAATTAGAAATGTTTCATCAATTTTATTTGCCACTTGGTCTTAACCTATGCTCCCTGAGTCAACAACAGAGAAACTAAAATTGAGTACCTGCTCTTTTCTGTGCTTCCTGTGTATTATCTAATATCTCATAACTATCCTTTGAAATATTAAGATTCACTTCCAACTTACAGGTGAGACCAAGGCTCAAAGAGGTTAAGTAATATGTCTAAGATCCTGCAGTAGTAAATTTCGAAGCATAATTTCCTATTCTACAACTGTGTACTCTTTCTACCAAAACCACTCTGCTCTAGAGGACAGTAAGGGAGTAGACTGTCCGTGGTCCCCTAAAGAGAGGGGCTAGGAGGAAAAAGTCGAAATCTGTAGTAAAACAAACTTAGGAATGCATGTGCTCAACACACGTGTGAACAGCCCTTGGTATGCTGCCATGTTCCCTAGAGAGTCAGGCCAAGGTCTCTTGAGGACTTGCGATCCAAAGAGAGAGGGAGACTGAGAAAATGTGTAAAACTCAAGAAAATTGGAGCACTCAACTGCACGGACTTAGGAAAACCAAGACATCCAGAAACACAAATCAGTTCTTGAAAACCCTTCAAGGATTTCTAAGCAGGACCTGCCTTTAGCTTGTCTTGAATCTGGTTTTCTTTCTTGCCAACCTTTCTGTCCAGGTTAAACTGTAAGAGTTGTCCTGGATAATGTGTGGGATTTCTTGGAAAGATATCTTTAATCTAGACAGATTTGTATGAATGGTTGTAAAACATATTTCAGGCAAGTGGAGTTTGACTAGAGATATACTGCTACTGCCTTGCATTTG
This sequence comes from Condylura cristata, assembly GCF_000260355.1. Lineage (NCBI taxonomy): Eukaryota > Metazoa > Chordata > Mammalia > Eulipotyphla > Talpidae > Condylura > Condylura cristata. Next base: position 20,599,936 of record NW_004567112.1, on the reverse strand, counting down.
ACAGAGCCTTTCATTTCTGTTCCATCACTTAAAGCAATTAGGAATTGCTTGTCATTACATCTTTCACTGTCTGCAATGTAAAATTACTGATTTCTAACCCCCATGCCTTCAAAGGATGGGAGGATCCCTGCATTGCTGCCAGCAGAGTCCTCAAGTGCAGACAGTTGGTCAGACTGAGAAACCATGTTAAAACCATAAGTTTTCGAAATATTCTAAACCAGGGTTTGTGATACAGTATATTTGAATTTTTGTCAATATTGTGGACTTAGAAACTAGAATTATTGAACAAAAATAAGCAGGCTTAAAGCAAAAGCGTATGTTAACCAGTAGAGTTAATATGGCCAAGATTTTTTAAAAACAATTATTTTCAATGATATTTCTTCTCTATAAGATCTCTAGGGATTATATGTGAATGCTAAAAGTATCAAGGAGTATGTCACTGAAAGAATGTGTGTGTGTGTGTGTGTGTGGGGGAGAGAGAGAGAGAGAGAGAGAGAGAGAGAGAGAGAGATAAAATCAGGTCAGCTTTAGGTAAATACTGTCCACATCTGTTGAATCAAAAGTATAAGGGCACTTGAAGTTTTGGCCAGAGTCTCTAGTGTCTTTACAACAGGAATAAGGCCTAGTGAATTTCATCATGCAGAAATGATTTTTTGGAAAAGGGCCGTACTAATTACTTCTTTCTCTTTGTCTCTCTAGGGAGAACGCAACAGAAGCACTAGCAGTAGATTCTAACAATCAGTCGAAGTCCCCACTGGAGAAATTTATGGTCAAACTGTGCACGCACCATCAGAAGCAGTTCATTCGTGTTCTGAACGACCTCTACACTGAGTCTCAGCCAGGCACTGAGGACCAGCAACCTTCTGGCTCTGGAGCAATGGACACGTCCACTTGCAGTGCTGGCTGTACCCAGCTGAGCACCAAACGTAAGGAACAGGATGCAGTGTGTCTTGATATGAAGTCTTCTACTTCTGTTGATTTATCTGTAGACTCATTGGGCGCTCACAGCCCTCTACGCTTGACAGAACAGGCCCTGAAGGAGCCGCCCCCCGATACAAACTCTGTAGATGGAAGAGAAAATGCCTTGACTCTTGTCCAGAAAGATTCCTCTGAACTTCCAACCACTAACCCCACTTCTGGTAGTTCAATGGATAGTTCCTCTCTGGGATACCTCACTGCATCTAATTCTTCTTCGTTAAACTTCCACCACATCTCAAAGAGCTTAGAGGGTCAAACCACTGGACAGGAGCAAGACACAAATGTGAAAATATGTGAGGATGGTAAAGACCATCTGCAGAGTTCAGCTTTAGTGGATAGTCTGATTACAGTCAAGGCGGCAGCTGAGAACAGCGAGGAGAGTAACAGTGGGATTATTTCTCAAAGAAACTCATTCAAAGATTTATCAGGAGAGGCTTGGGACTCTGAGTTTGCGGGGAATTCACCGAGAACTGCTGACAAAGAGAATGCTTTACAGTGTAGCTCAAAAACATCTTTGCACCAGGATTTTGAGGCAAGTGAACAAGATTCAAGGCCAAAGCAAGAAAACCATCTTCATTCACTAGGAAGAAATAAGGTAGGTTACCATTTACATCCCAGTGATAAGGGTCAGTTTGAGCATCCCAAAGATGGTTGGTTAGCTCCCAGTCCCATGCCAGCTGTACACAAAGCATCTAATGGACATCCGAGAACCAGGATGATATCAACCTCCATTAAGACAGCTCGGAAAAGTAAAAGGGCATCAGGGTTGAGGATAAATGATTATGATAACCAGTGTGATGTTGTTTATATCAGTCAGCCAATAACAGAATGTCATTTTGAGAATCAGAGATCAATACTATCTTCTCGGAAAACAGCCAGAAAGAGTACTCGAGGATACTTTTTTAATGGTGATTGTTGCGAGTTGCCAACTGTTCGCACACTGGCCAGAAATGTACACTCCCAAGAAAAAGCAAGCTGCTCAGTAACAGCATCAGAGGTCAGTCCCAAGCAGACCCTTACGATTCCAGCCCCTAGACCTACAGAAGATGCTCAGCTTCCCAGAGGAGACAACCCTGAAGAACCTAATAAAGAAATAACCTCCCTCAAGGAAGGAGACCGAGATGCTTCCTCTGAAAAGGAATCTCAAGAACCTGAGGCTTGTGCCATGACCAATGAGCAAAATCTGAGCAGCTCCCCTGGGTCCAAGGAAGCAGCAACCTCTGGCCTGGTGTGGCCTCTCCCAGTCCCCCCTCCTGATGAGGATATGCCAGAAGGCAGCTCCATGCTCCCAGCTCCCATACCCAGTGGGCTGCCTTCCCCTGGGCGTGACCAGCAACCTGATGAACTGCTGGAGACAAAGGAGATGAGTGTACCCCAGGACTACGCCCTGGCTCCCTCCACTGAGAGTATTTGTGAGGGAGCCAGTGAAGATGTTGTTTCCAGTCCTCCTTATTCTCCTGGAACAGTCTGTAAAGAAGAAAGTCCTCTGTGCTCCGAATACCAAAGTCCGCCAGTGGATGTGGAGCCTCCCTTGAGCCCGGAAAGGGCTGAGGACAACCAAAGGATCAGCACTGAAGCCAAGGCTGAAGACACTCAGGAGCTAGGCAACGACCCACTCTTAAAAGAAAACAGCACACTGACAGATGAGGACACCAGTGAAATTGAGGGCAGTGAGGCAGCAGGTTGTACAGGAAAATTAGGAGGAGAGGGAGAAGATGGAAAATATCCTTCGGAAAAAGTTGTGTGTGATGCAAACATTGACTCACCCGAAGAGAATTTAGACAAGAAGAAAAAAGCTAAAAAATTCCCTGAGGCCTCTGATCGGTGTCTAAGAAGTCAACTTTCAGATTCTTCCTCTGCTGACAGGTGCCTAAGAAGTCAGAGTTCAGATTCTGCCTCCAATTATGCTGAGATTAAGGTTTCTAAACCTGCTGGTGCAAAACGTTCTAAAAAAGATGAGCAACCAGGTGGGACAACACCTGACGACTTCCGACCCGACAGTTTCCATGCAAAAGCTCTGGAGGGCACGGAAAACCCAAACGTGCGTGAAAATCCCTCTGAGAAAGTTGCAGAACAGGAGGGTGAAGGAGGAGGGGTCATTACTAGGCAGACTTTTAAAAACATGCTGGCAAAAGAAGTCAAAGAGGAAGGAGGTCACTTCCCCAGTGGTGACCCCTCAGCCACAGCTGTTCAGCCCTTACCTGGAGAGAGACTGGAGATCTACGTTCAGTCTAAGTCGGATGAGAAAACTGTCCATGATCCCTCAGAAAGCATTCCTTGTACCTTCCCAGAACAATCAAAAGAGAAGCCAGGACCACTTCCTACGCAGGATGTGGAGGAGGCCGCAGAGGAGGGCAGCAGTGCACACACCCAGCCCAGAGAGGATGCTGAGGTGGCCTCAGGTGCACTTGCATTGTCGAGCAGTGGAAGTGGCAATGGTGCTGGCCAGGCAAAATGGGCGCCAAGGCCTACAAGACTGACCTCTTCAACCTACAACCTAAGGCATGCTCATTCTCCGGACTCCTTGGAGACTACAAAAGCGACTTTGGAAAAGGAAGCCGCAGGAGGACACCCGGCACCAAAGGAAAGTGAGGCTTCCGAGAGCGGAGAGCCCGAAGGGGAGGGTGATGTGGACACAGCCGGAGATGACCAGCCCAGGTTTGTGGAGTGGTGTGCGGAGGAGGAGAACCAAGAGCTCATCGCCAACTTCAATGCCCAGTACATGAAGGTTCAGAAGGGCTGGATTCAGTTGGAGAAGGAAACCCAGCCAACACCAAGAGCAAGGAACAAGTCAGATAAACTGAAGGAGATTTGGAAAAGCAAGAAAAGGTCACGAAAATGTCGGGGTTCTTTGGAAGTGCAGAAGTTTTCTCCTGTTCAGATGCTGTTTATGACAAACTTTAAATTATCCAATGTCTGCAAATGGTTCTTAGAGACAACAGAAACCCGGTCTCTGGTAATTGTGAAGAAGCTCAATACTCGTCTTCCAGGAGACATCCCCCCTGTGAAGCATCCTCTGCAGAAATACTCTCCTTCCAGCCTGTACCCTAGCTCATTGCAGGCTGAACGCTTGAAAAAACATTTGAAGAAATTTCCTGGAGCAACTCCAGCTAGGAACAATTGGAAAACGCAGAAGCTCTGGGCTAAAATTCGAGAAAATCCTGACCAAGTGGAGCCAGAGGATGGCAGTGATGTCAGCGTCAGCCCCAGTTCTGAGAACATTATAGAGGAGGTCAAGGAAGGCAGAAGCAGCCATCCCCCCACAAACTCGCCTACCCCTGCCAGCACCCGGATCCTTCGAAAATATTCTAATATTCGAGGAAAGCTCCGGGCCCAGCAACGACTGATCAAGAATGAGAAAATGGAAAGCCCCTTCGGCCCTACCGTGGAGAATAAACAGAGTTTCAAAAGTGTATGTATCAACCCTCTGATGTCCCCCAAGCTGGCCCTGCAGGTGAACGCAGATGGGTTTCCTGTTAAGCCCAAGAATATTGACGGAATGAAGGGAAGGAAAGGGAAGCAGCCACCCAAAACCTTGCCGAAAACAGACGTTCAGAACAAACGCAAGAGAACCGAAGGCAGCAGCACTCAGGACAGAAGGGACAAGGCGTCAGCCCCGAAAGCCAGCAGGGAGAAGCACAGCGACGCGCCCAGCAGAGTCCCTGCCGCCAAGAAGCCGGCTGCAAGGGACAAGGTCAGCCCGCCGCCCAAAAAGCCATCTTTGAAAGAAAAAGCGAAAGTCCCAAAAAAGCCCTCTGGGAAGAGCTGCCTTCCCTCCAGGAAAGAAAAAGAGAATGCCAACAAAAAACCCACCCAGCCCACCACCTTGGAGACGGCCGCGAAACCTTTAAAGCCAAAAGGGTCGAGTGAATCTTCTTCAAGGTCACAGAAAGCCACAAGCAGGAGGCAGAGTAGTGGAAAGACCCGGGCCAGACCCTTGACGAAAACTCCGGAGAACAGTGCAAGCCAGAGAAAGCGAAAGCTGAAGGCAAAGCTGGACCCTTCCCACAGCAAACGGAGACGTCTGGATGCCAAGTGAGTCACAGGGCGGTGACCAGGAGTTAAGACTGGGCTCTAGAAAGTGACCCCTTATTTTGCATTAACTAAATCTGCTTTTATAAGCTTATCAAGCCTTTCAAGTCTGCAGTTAATGGAGAAGGCCACATTTAAGATGTCAGAAAATGCATCTCAGATGGAGAAGGGAACTTGCAGAGTCTTTCTCTGAGGCTGAGGAAGGGAAGCGTTATATATTATATTCTGGTTGTTCCTTGGGTTTTAAACTTGGAACTAAGCAGTTTTAGTTTTTGAAAGTACAGTGCCTTATTTATCCTTTTTGTTTTTAAATTTACAAAAGCTAAAAAGCTGATCTTTGTGATTAAAGGCTTGTATTTTATACTTGATGCACAAGCACTTGCACTGTAGCCGAGAAGACCACCATCATGCACGGAACAGTAGCTTTTCAGCAGCCACCTTGCGGCATCTGTCTACAAACAGATGCTCTTTGCCACCCCCAGCAGTGACCTGCCCTCTCTGTCTTGTTTGTGTAAGCGATCATTGAGAGCTAAACCAAATCATTTTTCTGGCATGGAGAGGATGCAGGATGCCTGTGGAGAGGATGCAGAGGGAATTGGTGATTATTATAAAAGATTAGTATTTCTGTTATCCCTTTGTTAAAATCGTGTTCATTGTGTTCACCCCTCACCTTTGACTTTTTTCATTTTGCCACTTGAGAACCTGCTTTCTAAATTTGGTGCCTCTTGGACAACAGGTGTGTCAGATAGTGTTAATAGCATGCATGACCTCTACAAATATATGTGTAGCCCTCGATTTATTTGCATTATTGATTCTCACCATCCTTTTCATTTTTGCCTTTACAAGCTTGCTAGCTAATTTTCATCCTAATCTGGGGGTTGGAGGGAAACCAGGGGTTTTCTTGTCTCATCCTGTACCTGTAATTTGACAGTTAGATGAGGATGACAGTTCTAATTTTCTTTCTTACCCGCTGAGTATTTCTGTATTCAAAGAAAGCCAAAATACCAATTTCCATTCACAGCAAAGTTTAAGAATGTTTGTGTGCTTGTGCATGTGGTTGCATTCATATACGGTTATCAGCCACAGATGTCTCCCAACTCCGGTTCTACAGTTCTGTGTGGTTTGCTGAGGTGTTCATGAGCTGGGTCCCTAGCACAGGCCAGATGCTTTGAATGTGGTCTGGGGTCTCAGTGAGCATCCTCAGAACCACTCTGGCACTGGACTTAGGAAGGGGTAAAAGCATCAAGTTCCGAAAGGTCAGAACAGCCTTGGCATCGGGGGACACAGCTCCAGCACCTCGTAGTTGACCCGCACAAGCCTATGCCAGAGTTGGTGTTCAGCTGACACTCTCTACGTGAATGTCCGTGTTCAGAGCGGGTGTCCGCTCTGATGGGTTCGCACCATACTCGTGTCTTATACTTGTGGCATCACCCCGCCCTCGCCATGTCAGGCTCTGAAGTTCCTTGGCTCGAAAGCCAGACTGCAATAAAGATGTTTGCCTTTCCCAAGAGAAGCCTGAGATGGGTACATTATAACCCGCGATGGCCTTCACTTGGCACCAGTAACATTGTTCCATTTTAACAAAGCATGTGTTTGGCATTTCTGTTGGTCCACTCTACAGAAATGGCTTGGTTAGGGTTGTGCCAGCTGCTCTGACATACTCCACCATCAAAGTAGGTTGGTGTGGGCAGTGCTGCTGTCCCTTCTATTTAAAAAGCTCCTATTTAGATTCTTTCAGATCTGTTTTAGATAAACCCCAGTGGACTCTTTTCATGCATTAGTTCATTCAGATAAAACAGGCCTTCTACCCATTCTGTTAAAGGTTCATTGTATATAATGAAAACTGATCGGATAGGACTGAGAAAAGCATTTGGAGTGAATGAGAACTTACAGAGTGAAGCTTACTCTCATCAGTGAAGTCTTGACCTCCCCCTGATGTCGCCTCTATCCCTTGAGCTCTTTTTTTATTTGTTTTGTTTTTCTTTTTTAATGTCTTTGGCCAATTGAAAGCTACCTATCTTAATGAAACTGCTGAGTGTGTATCTTGGCAACCCTTTCTCAGCATTAAGTTGCACAGAAGCATTAATATGTTTTAAGTCATTTCCTTTAGTCTTAAAAAGCTTCATATCATTGTCACTGGATATTGTTTTTGTGGTGGCTTAAACAATTGATGTTTGCCCAGGTCAGATGTGCTGATTCACATGTTCAAGGTGCCCCAGTAGCTGCAGATAGAGTACTTGTAAGGGTGCTTGGGTTAGATTAGGGAGAGGTTTGAGGCAGTGAAGAGAGTGGAACATTTCCAGTTCCATATTTATAGTTCCTTTTCCAAGAATTTGTGTTACTTTGCCTTTATAAAGCTTATCAGGATATTAGCTTTCTCTCCCATTCTAGGCTGCATTTAAAAAAGGGTATGAAGGGTATGTATTTATTTTATACACCTAACAATGCCGTAGATCATCTTTAAAATCAACTTATACTTTATAGTAGTGACTACATTTACATAGACTGGGATTCTACATAATTAAGATACCTAAAGTTCCGACTTATTTTTATATTTATTGAATCTCAGTTTTGCTGATTCAGTTAGTTTTGCTAATCAAAGGAAGAAAAAACATAAATAAAACAAGGGCCAACCCTGGAAGGCCCTTTCACCTTACAGCAGATGCTGACCAACTTGTCTCCTTGACGCCTCCAAGACCAGGCGTGGTGTTGGCCAACTCCTCTTAAGTCAAGCACTCCTTCCTAAAGCCATAGCCACAGTATGGCTCGCCACCAGATGCAAAAGTAGTCACACACTCTGGATTCCAAATCAGAAAGAGATTCTGCCCCTGGGCCTAGCCTAGGCACATACTCAGTGAAATGACTGCCCGAGTGTTAGAGCTGAAGCTGACCAGGAGACACTGGTGTATCCTGAGCTCTGGGGGAGCTACCAGACGCCTGGGAAGCTATTACTAAGGCTCACTCATAGCTTCCCAGGGATGGGCCTTCTTCAGAAGACCAATTTTCTTACCTCTGAGGCTCCCTTGCCTTGGAAGGATACCATAGAGACTGCTGTCAGTTGAGGTCCACAGCCTCACCCCTACCACTTCCTCAGCCATGCAACAATGTTGCAGTGTACCAGAAGGTCTGCACTGTTTGGCTCGTGGGGCTTCCTGTGTAAGAATGTGAGTACTGTCCCCGATAAGCTGCATTGCTGGCCAGTCCCCTTGGTAGGCCAGTTCTGTTGTATCTGTTTCATTGAAGACTTACTTCTACGTAAACCATAGCTGACTGTGGGTTTCATAAACCTCACTCTTCATGCAGTGATGTGGCTAGAATAAGCACCACAGGGTGCCTCTCGTGGGATCCTCTGGGTTCCATACTGCCCAGGTGACTGTCTTGTTCAGATAGGTCATAAGCGAGCTGTGTCACTCCAAGACACAAGTTGAAATTTGGCTTATTTCCTGCCATGTGGGGCAATCTATGACAAGGACTGAAGCTGTCACTGAGTTAAGGCGCTGCGCTTACTGATGAGTGCAACTAGAAGCTAAGTATGAAAGCCTGGCATGCTGTTTGGTGCAGGCTGGGGGTACCGCAATGTCACCAAGTCTGATGTCCTGTTGCCACATTTGGGACTGGACCTGGATCTCACAAGGTCCTCTCCCAGGGAGCCGCACCCCCTCCAGGTTAGGTCAATCCCGGCAGGCTGTCTTCTGGCTTATAGATGATCTTCCGAGGATCAGCAGACTGGGCTGGTCACTCTTGTAAATAAAAGTTTCTTGGAATATAGCCATGCCCGTTCATTTGTGTGTTGTCTGTGGTTGCTTTCCAGCAGTTGAGTAGCTGTAGTAGAGACCATACGGCCTGCAGAGCTGTAAGATATGTACTATTTGGATCCTTGAGAAAAGAAATAGTTCGCTGGTCCCTGCTTAGAAAAAAAAAAAAACTTCCCAGAGAAATTCTCCCTGATTGATTTCCTTTGTTCTGCTCCTTTCTGTCCTTTTTTCTTCATCTTCCTTTTATCTTACATCAAGTTTATCCTTTTACCTTTGTGTATTTCTTCATATTGCAAAAGAGACACTTTTTATTAGTATAGCACATGGAATACCACCACCTAACCCTGAGCCTCATATCACATCTCTTTGGAATCACCAATCGCAGTAGCTAAAAACAAACCTACAGGATCGTAACCTAACAGTAAGTGCTCTTTTCTATCCTCCTCCTAAATCCTTTTGGGGGGTGGAAATGATGACTATTGTATGAGAATAAGCAGTGTTAGGAAAGCTTTTTGAGGTCACCTTCAATATTCATCCCTTGAAGCATTAACAACTGCTGTATTGCACAGTGGATGCTTGGAAGCCCTGAAAGGCTAACCTCTCCTTTAAAGACATAGAGTCACGCTCAGGCAGAAACCTAGAGTTCTCTGACGCTGCTTCCATCTCATGTTTTGCCACTCTTACTGGGAACCAGGGAACTCCCGTGGGCACTGTGGGGAGGATGTCTTTGCTCCTGCTTTTGCCCTTGGAAGTGAGCAAAAACTGGTTCATTCCTCCCCTTGCCTCCTCTGTCAGGTCCTCCTTCCACACACACAGCGCTGGTGGTTTCTGTTCAGTGCTCAGGAGACATCCTTTGCTCTGCACTAGAGGGACCCTGTGCTCGCCTGGTGAGCACAGTGACCACAGGCTTTCCCACCTGCCTGGGGTCATTCCATTTAACACTAGGTGCCAGCCACTGGCCAAAGGAAGTATGGACTGCCATTAAAAGAAAAAGAAGAAAAAAGAAAAAAAGAATCAGGCACGCACGTATTCATAATATGCCAGAGGTTGGGTGAATGCATTTTACCGTTTTTTTGACAAGGATTACAAAAAAAATCAGGTCGTATGTCTAAATACAGAATATTTACTACCTGATCCTGTAGAGAAAAGATACTCTCCTGGCACTTGCAGTATGTCATTCAAGATCAAATCATAGAGCAGTCAAGCACAAATTTCCTTTCATTTAGTCCAGCATGTCAATATTTCTTACCTTTTAGGTTTTGGGTACCTTGCCTGTTTGTCTCAGTACAGCTGGTACCCATATTCTCCTTGAATAAAGCTTGATTGAATATTTGTTGAATTGTGGACATACAGTCTTATCTATTAAGACGTAGTTAAAAGCAAAAGTACAAAGTCTTTTAGCTAAAAGTATTACAGTCTTCACATTTATGCATCAGGGTGAACTTGACCTCGTCGGCAGCATGCCCGCACAGACCCACTGATGAATATAGGATTGAATAGTGCCTCTCCCAGCCTGTGCGTGTTTCCCCGGGAAACCCTCTCTCCATGCACCACATGTTTGAAAGTATATCACTCTCCAAGTTGGGTGATTGTTTGTTAATGATTGGCCTTCGCCATTTTGAACCTTGAATCCGGACCACGCGTTTGCAGCTCTCTCGGAAACACCAGCGTGCTTGTGCCCACCTCCTCCCCACCCCCACACCAGCGACTTGAGATTGAAGAAGCTCAGAGCTCTCTGACCTGGACAGCAGAGCCGGACCCTGGTCAAGCTGACTCACCTCATTTTGAGGAGCCACCCTTGGGGTCTTCTTTCCTCCTGTTTCTGCCACCACCCCCTTCCAGGAATATCTTCTCTGGGACGGTCTCCCACATCCCAAGTGCTTCACTGAACACTTACTTGTAATATTGGAAGCGTTTTTCTTTTCATAACTATTCTTAACATTTAGCCACTGGGTTCAAACGCTACTCAGTTATCAGTTTGTTCAAGCCCGATTGTCTTCTGTGATGTATATCTCATGGTGTAGTTAAAGCTACAGTAGTTGGGAACTGGTTTGTGGAAAAGATGCTATACAAACAAGATTTGCATAATTTTGTATATTTATACCACAGGTAGGGATTAGTTTTAGAGCCACTATAGCGTAAAGTTAATCTGTTTCACCAGTGGTTTCTGCATCCTTAATAGTTCTAGGAGACTGTTAGTGACTATGGTTTCAAATACATATATATAATACATATTTATATACACCACTGTGGAATTTCTCTGTAAATAATGATATTTTGCTGTTAAAATGCTTCTATAGAAAGTATTTATTTTAAGAAAAAAAATTAACTGTCGAAAGGGCTTTCAAAGAAAAGTGTTTTTTCTAGCCACCCATCCACCCCAACTACCATTATTAACCTTTGAACCCCAAACAGAGTGATGGCAGAAGGGTGGGGCCTTGGAACCCTGCTCCGGAGTGGGAACCAGTGTGTGTCTCCCTGTTGACACCCACATCCCAGAACAAAGTGGGTCTCCCACCATCAGTGTGACTATGCCAGCCACGTGTGGTACCGGGCTTGCTTCTAACTACCCACTTGTGCATGCACAGTTGATACATTCGACAGCCTGTGTAGGGCAGTGAGCCTTAGTTGTAGTCCCAAGGAAATCTAAACCCATAGCCAGGATATGGAGAAACCGTTGGTTGCCTAAAGAAAGCATTAACATGTGTTTCGGTCTTACTCATGTTTGTGAACGACATCTGCTCACTCACTTTAAACACGGGAAGTAGCATGTTCCTTCCGCACCGTGACAGTATGTTTGGCTCGCCACCTCCTCTTCTCCACCTTCCTGCCATCTCTTCCTCCTCCTCCTCCTCACCTCAGCAAACCTCCTTGCAGGTGTGAGCCAGCCCCACCTGTAACTAATGGTTATGGAACAGACTGTTCTAAGATGTACAGCTTTACTTCTCAGGAGTCCTCGTCTGCAATTCAAAGCGCCCCTTGATGTAATGCAGCCAACACTTGCTGATCTTGATGCCCTTCCCTTGCCCCACCATTCCTGGCCACCCCTGTCTGAGTCACGATTCTCATCCTGCCAGCTGGCTAGCCTGCGAGCTGTTGACTCCAGGACTTCGGAGAGCTTGGGACTAGGCACAGGGGTTTTGTCATTCATTTGAACCATAGTTTGCATATTTACTTCTGGCCTCCCTTTGTCTTTTGTACACAGTGAGGAGGACACTTGAATAGTAATGTCGGAGAATGTTGTTTCTAAGATGATATTTGTAAGCAAATCTGATTTTAAGATGAAATGTGAATGGGTAACTAGGTGCCAGGGAATTTAGCACTGAACTAGACAGTCAAAAGTTTTTTTACCTTTGCAGGAAGAAAGAAATTTTGCTCTCATCTAAATGTTCACAAGAAGTAATGTTGTAAATAGTTTTTTAAAAATATTTATTACGTGTGCTGCATACAGATTCATGTTCTGCGTGACGTTGGTTTGCATTGTAGTAATGTAGAAGAATATATTTTGAATAGTGGACTTCCTTTCATAACACAGTTCACACATGGAGAAAGAACAAAAACCAGCAGGTTGAGAGCTGTTTGGGGCATTTGATATGTAATGTTACATCAAATCCAAGCTTTAATTGCCCCCTCTTCTCATCTGGTTATGTTATATATTTTCTATATATAAATATATGTATACACACGTATGTATGATAAACTGGTCAGTGGTCAGTCTCCAGATCTGCAGAGCAGATCCCAGGTGTTCTTTCTGATGTGCTGCCTATAAGCAATAAGGACCTAGGTGGTGACATTGATTCCGGGCTCCAGGTTGGCCCTTGTCTCAGAGGATAGGGTGGGGGTAGAACAGCTCTTGCTAAGACCTCTTGCCTTTGCTGGAGAGGTTGCTGTACTTGAATTTTTGCTTCTGTTTGTCTGCACGCTCCTTTACACCATACAGCTCCAGCAATGGAGGAGAAATCTGCCAGCACCAGACACATCAAATATTGGACAAAGAAACTGAAAAGCGAGCAGTTTTCATTGAATTGTGTGGAGTTTCCAGAATCTAGTGAAGTCAAAACTCATTTGTAGACTAACTATAAGAACTTGTTAGGATTTAAATGGCCAATTAAATGTCCCTGACTATAACGGACCTACCTTCCAGCTAGGCCAGCTCCTATATCTTCCTCCGTGTCTGGGTTTGAAAGGTCAGCAGCCCCGTTGTGTGGGGCCAGGTATAAGGAGGGTAGTCACTCCTCTGTACCCCAGCGTGTCCAGTGCAACAGGTCTTTAAGTTGTTTAGCAGCCTCTCCTGTGACCATCCTAAACTTTATGAAAAATACCCCACATCCAGGTAACCATTAATAGATAATGTAAGTTTTTTAGGCTTTTGGAATGTCTTTTGTATTTATGATGGTGTTTGGAAATTTTTCACTAGTGTTTTTTTTAGACTGAAGTGGGTGAATTAGGATATAACTTTCCATTGCTGAGCCTGAAAGCGAGCAAGAGGAAAGAAACTGATCTATATTGTATCATTGGACAGATGACTACTTACGGTAGTGGGAGGGCAGGGAGGGGGCACTGTAGATTATGTGGGGGTAAAAGAATTTTGGCCTGAAGCTCCCCCAGTCTTATTCCCTTGTAATAAATAATCCCTTACTAGCCTCACTTAATCTCAATAGAAGCCTGCTGTTTACCCTCAGGGAACAAGTAGTTTTCAAAATTGAGCTCCTCCAAGGTCACTGGCCAGGGCCTCTGTGCAGGCGCTGGTCATCTTTGTGAACTCATGGCATTATTTTCCCATATGCATTAAGAAACTCACCCCCAACCTGTATGAAAAGCACAGCCCAGGGTCCCACTTTAGGCTAGAGTTTAGGCCTGGGGGCCCGGGGGTCATTGGAGACCCATGCAATCTAACGAAGCTCAGGTGCCGTGTTGGGTTTCTATTCTTTGTAGACCATGACCCTTCAGAATGCGTTAGGGCAGGGCTGCGGATCCAGGCGTGGATTCAGGAGCTCTAAGATGGATCTCTACCGTTCCTTTAGATCTGGCTCCTCCCAGTGTCGTGTTGCTGAGTCAATCTAGTGGTTGTTCAGATGTGCTTCTTTTTGCTGTCTTGTGAGTCACAGCCAGTGGTCCATATGCCCAGGAGACTCGGAGGCCTTGTCCTCCCAGTTCCCAGGTGTGCCTGACCTGTGTGCAGGTGGTCCTTCCAGAAGCAGTGAAACATGTATTTCTGCAAATGGTGACCCGGATGATCTGTGTGTCTCTTGGGCCTGGGTGTTCACCATGTTAGTGGGCGTAGGAAAAATACTGTGTCTTTAATGGATGAAAATTCAATGTATGCTGTGAATTTGTTGGTTTGAAACATTGAAATTTTTTCATTAGACAATGTTTACATACCTCACCTGAAGAACCTTCAAGAGTGTATATATGAAATTTTAAAATATATTAAGTTGCTTTAAAACAATATGTATAGCTATAAAAGTTGGAGTTATTTTAACTTTGAATATGTACCGAGTCTCTTAAATATTGAAATTTGTGGACTTTTCGTGCTTCTGTGTTTTACTTTCCTATTAGATCATGTAGGAAACTGTGTTCTTGTTATTGGTAAAGGGGCCCTCACTAAAATCCAAGCTTGGGAGAATTTCCTTTGTTGTGTCAGGTTTTCTTGTTGGGTTTTGAGGGACGGGGTACGGATCTAGAGGATGTGTGGGAGGGATTTCTCTAACATTGACATCTATTCCATGAGCTTTTTCTAGGCGCTTATTTTAATGCAGCGTATTAAACTTATTTGATATTAAAATGTGTGCGTGTGTGTGTGTGTGGTTTTTGGGAGGCTGCAGGAAGGGTGGAAGTCCAGTGTTTAATTCATAGCCCATGCCAGTGTTGGTAGGCTGCCAGAGTCAACCACACTGTTGGAACTTAAATGAACATTGTTTGCTAGACCTGTGGCCATTTCGTGTTTTATGCCTCAATTCAGAGAAGGCACCATGGATAGATCCTTGGGATCCCTATGAACAGAAAGAGGCCAGTGTTTCATCTTGAGGGAAAGGAGCCAGTGAATTCAGTGTCTGGCCCCGGGAAACCACTGTAGAATAGGGGGTGACATGCATGACCACAGGCAAGGGCACCCCACTCTCAGTAGCCCACAAAGGATATGGCAGGAAATATTTACACTTGTGACTGTAATGACCTGTTTCATTAAATTCAAATCTACTGGAGATGGTCTATTTGAGGATCCAGTGGGCCCCTGGCCTACGGAACCAGCCAAGATCTCATTAACAAGGTCACCAGATGGCCGTTGACTACACCCAGCAAACAGAACCTCACAGCTGGCAGGTGGACCACCCTTTCTTAACTTGAATTTAGAGAATTGCTTGTTTCTACATTAGAAGTTTTCATGGTTAAGACAGACCTCTTCCACCAAATTCATCGGTGATAGAATACCCAGAGTGACCCGAGAGGTCCAGACTGACAGGCTCTGGGCGAGGGGACTTCCCTAAAATTAACTCTGAGGGACCTGGAGATGCAGTGCCCGCCATCTCGGGAACCGGCAAGGCTAGCAGGGAGCCTGGCTGTTCCTGATCTGCCCCCTCCCAAGCAAGCCCTGCTGTGCACACCCCCTTGCTGGGGGTTTCTTGTCAAGTAAAATTTACCACTTCGTGAAGTCAGGTGTTCAAACTAGTGGCCCAGAGATATGTTTTGCTTAGCCCAGTATTTAAAGAAAAAGAGTGTTTAAATAAACATTGATTTCTAGTTTCTCTTTAGAAACAACCACTCCGATGGAATTAGTGCAGGGTAAAAATACGTGCAGCATGGTCTGTCGGGAATTGTGCCCCTCAAGTGACCACAGCCCCTGTCAGTTACCTGCTATTTATTCTTTTTTTTTTTTTTACAATAGCAAAAAAGGTCTCTGGGCCTGCTGCTTCACCGGAAGTGGCAACATAGATGATGGGCCAGAAGTCAAGTGCCCACTTGACTCACTAGTGGGAACCCACTCCAGGCACTTGAGCTCACAGCCCTATTTGAGCCCGTTTTCTCCCATGTTCCCTGTACATTACACTTCCAGTTCTCTGCTTGCTTTCGAGGCACTGTAGTTACCATTACTGTCCACTTTCAAGGCCGTGGGTACTATTATGGTGTAGCCTGCACCACCATCACCACGATGCTGTTTTCTCATGGGAAATCTGTGCATGGTTCTGCCACCTTAGGGACCTCGCCCAGCCTGACACCAGGCTAGGCCTCGCCTAGACACTCAGGTCACGCCTCCCACAAAACTGAGTGCAGCTTGTTCATCTGAAAGTGTAGTAGAACTACAGAAGAGGTATGCGTGCCTCTTTCTCCCCTGGCCCTAAAAACACTGCCCTGGGAACAGAAGGCTAACATTACAGGACAGCCCAAGAAGCCATTGCTTTCTAATCTGTTGCCCTGACAGCCTGCAGCCTCCAGAGGCAGATTAAATATGGTTGTGACTACACAAACTTACTAAATGTGGGTGTGATAGCAGACTCGCAAGGGGAAATGCATGAGCAGCCCCCCAGAGCCGTGCAGCTGTGCTGGGCCAGGCCCTGTCTTCCCACTGACACACCAAGTTGCTGTGTCTTTCTCCCGGGCTCCCCTTCCTTCCTCGTGAACAGACCTCTGCCCCTTCAGGAAAAGACCAGAGTTCCAAAGCAGACGTCCTACGTGGGCTGCTGCTCAGAGCCGTCCCTGGCCTGTGGCTGGTGTGCCAGCCCCGAAACCCTCACGCTGGGGAGGGCACGTGTCAGCAGCCCCAGGCTCGCCCTCAGTGCAGAGAAAGAACGAGGCAGGACCTGCATGAGTCAATGTCATGTTCACATGGAAGACAACAGACAAAATCCAACATGTTCTAAAACGACGATTCCAGGGGAAGGGCAGGTGCGGCTCCCTCACAGGCCTGTTCCACACCAGTCTCTTTCCAAACAAAACTACAGGAACCCCCAAACAAAATGTCACGACCACATAGCATCTGCAAATCATAACAAGACACTGAATGTTGACTTTAACATATAAAAATACTATAACAAAATGAAATACAAATATATATTAGAATCTGTTAAGTATTCTGTATAAAGAGATACTTTCATGGTTAGGCTAACAGCAGGCAGAGAGGAGACAAAGTCCAGCCTTTTCCATTCCTGACACTGGCCACGTCACCCACGGTGCCGCAACCTCGGGGCTTGTCCCCTCGTGTCTCTTCTGTGCATGTGTCATGGAACAGCTGGTGGTGATGACAGAGTGAACCGGAGGTCCTCAGAAAGGAGGTGATGTCTCAGAGATAACTGCGCAGGACCGTTGGTCAGGAGCCGGCAGGCCCAGCTGTGAACAGGCCAGCGAGTGCTGAGCCGGCTCCTTAGCATCTCGCAGGTGGGTGTCGAAGCTGCAGGAAAGGTTGACCCTGGGCCGTGCAGCTCTCTGGCCTCCCCGCCCTCACCTGGTGGATCTCAGTCTCCTGGATGGAGGATGGATATGGAGTTGGACTGGGAGGACCTGCTGGGGTGGAAGACTCCTGACAGCATCCCTGTCTGTCAGTGGCCTTTCCACATTACACAGAGTGAAGAAGCCTCTGCCAGCCAGTGCCCTCTGCCCCCCCAGCGAGCCTCTTCTCAGGGCGGTAGGGGACGGTGGTGGCCAGGGTAAAGTATTAGTCTCGGATGGTGGGCTCCAGACACCTTTCTTCCATGGAAGGGGCAAGCTGACTGCACTGGAGCTTTTCTGCCCTCTCCAGCCTCGCACTAGCTGTCCTCCAGGGTCCCACAGTGGCCTAGAAGCTCAGCTAACGGCTACATAGCCCTTGGCAAGGCCTGGTTGCAGTGCATGTGGGGAAGAGCATGTGGCCTTGCTTGGAGCTACTGAAATAAATCCTAGTCCCTGGTGAGAGGCAGATTCTACCAGGAGGAAACCTCCCCAGTTGGGCTGGGCAGGGCCCTCTTCCCATGATAGGAGTCCCAGAATTCAAAACCACAGGCCTGTGTCCCGGGCAGAGGAATATGCCAACACACCACAGTGCAGGGGCTCAGGCCACCTGCTGACCAATATTGAAGGCTGATGGAGGGCACAGGCAAAGGGCCACTCCAACTGCACCCCAACACCCCCCCCAACATGCCTTCTGTTTGCAGATGGAAAGAATCAGGAGAGGGACATGTTCACCCCACACCCCCATTGCCCACCAGGATGCCCGAGAAGCACATCCTCCTGGGGCCATCAAGGGAAGAGTGCACCATCTCCCCTACAACCAGTTCTCTGAGCTCAAAGGTAATCTGTTTTCAGTCTGCATGGAAGAGAAGAATCAGCGGCAGGGTGGCGTCTCAGCGACTCATCAAACACTCTGCAGCCGCCTAGGGAGCAGCACTTGCCTGGGCCAGAGTCTGCCCCGACCCCCGCTTGGCTCAGGTCTCTTCCTGGCATCTTGACCGCTCCTTGATGCTCGGTATCTAGTTGGCATCTGTCCATGAGGGCAGCACACCCACAGTACCCAGCCCAGCAGAGGCACATAAACGCTGGTTGATGTGATCAATGAACACAGATCTTCTCACTCTTC
>NW_004567112.1:20572236-20580949 GCF_000260355.1 Condylura cristata | reverse complement strand
AGGGGGTTAGGGGCTTCTGGAGCCCACCCGGGCCACAGGTAAAAGGGAAAGGCTGGTGTGGAGAGGGGCTAGCCCCCTTCTTCAGACCCAGGTAGCAGGCAAGAGGGGGATATCACCATTCTGCACTTCTTGGCCTGACCTCACGCACACATTCATTCAACAAATATTTATTAAGCGCCTATTTGTGCAAGGCACTTCCGGAGGGGGTGGTCTGCGCCAGGGCCACGCCCACCCGCTCTGCCCCCCTGCCCGCAGTCGGCTTCCTTCCGAAAGACCCCGCGGGCGGGTGCAGCCGCCCAGGGGCGGGCTGGTGATGGCCCGCACCCCCAGCCCAGCTGCTGCAGCTCGGTCTCCCTGTGGCCCCCCGCGCCCGCCCTCACCCTCCCCACCCCTGCCGGGCGCTAAGCGCAGAGGGCGCAGCCGCACTTGGTGGGCTTCTCCACCTCCTCCGCAAAAGAGGTCCCATCGCTGCACTCAAAGGTGAACTTCCTCCGCTTCAGCCGCAGGCCCTGGCAGCAGCCCTGGCCCGGGCATGAGCCCCGGCACTCCACCCAAGACAGCGGGCGCGTGGTCTGGCAGATGGCATAGCCCCTCTGGACCTGGTGAAAGTCCCGGACAGGGTCCCCCCGGCACTCGGACTCTGGATGGGACAGACACCAAGAAAGACCCTCAGGGCACACGGGTGGGCGCGCAGTGCCCCGGGGAAGGGGGCAGGTGGAAGAGGAGGTGGTGGAGGAGGGGGTGGGGTCGCATCCAGGACCTGCGCGCTCGAGTCGGCAGGCCCCACCCAGGTCTCACAAATCCCTGCCCCATGCACATGCACGGCCTCCTCAAGGGTTGGCGGGAAAGGACTTGGAGCTGCAGGACCCTCTAGGACCCATGAGAGAGGGAGGTGCCAGGGGGAGGTGGGGCTTCCTGTTGCTGGAGCTGGGCAAGAGGCCGCTGCAAGGCTGGGAGGAAATGACAGGTGTAGAGGGAATTGGTGCCAGGAGGGAGTGGCCTAAGGAGGGGCCCTGAAGGTGTCTGAGTCCTGGATTCCTCCACTTCCCCCTGCCGGCCCCAGCAGTCCCTATTCCAGCTGGAACGTCCTGTTCGCAGGGGCCGGGGAAGGGGTCCTCAACCCTCAGACTTCCTCCTCTCCAGGTTCCAAGGTGATGCGGCCAAGATGCAGACATGTGCCAGGAGCTCTTACCCTAGTGGTCTCTTCTGTAAGGAGACACCCCAGCCAGAAGGGGCACACACCCCAGACAAGGGGGCTGCAAGACAAGCCGAGCCTGGAGAGAGTGGGCCTCAGTCTGGGGGTGAAGCTCGGAGCCTGGAGGAAGGGGGGTGCTAGTCCAGAGGCTGCCTGAGGTGCAGGAGGAGGTAGGGGCTCAGGTGTGAGGTTGGGAGGAAGAAAAGTAATGTTGCTAAAGCAAGTTGTGGGGAAGGACCCTGGAGAAGGCATGTCAGGAGGGGGGGCCCTGACCTTGCTCACACAGCTTGCCCGAAAAGCCAGGGTCACACACACAGTGTGTCCCCATGGTGGCCGAGGCCTGGCAGTGGCCATGCAGGCACTGCAGGCCCCCGCAGGGGTCTGCGGGTGCCCCCTCCTGGTTGCACAGGGCCCCCGAGTACCCATCCTGGCACTGGCAGCTGTAGGACAGAGCATCGAGGGGCACGCACTTCCCGTGGACACACCTGGAGGGACAGAGAAAGGGCACGGTGAAGACGGGCAGAGCCCCCACAGCCCGCCCCGAGGTCACCCCCTCAGCCTTGCCTTCACAAGAGGTCATTCTAGCCCCAGGACGTAAACAGAGCAAATTGTGACTCTGGGTTTGTGTCTATGGACCTTCCTGTTAATAAAAACTGAAAGTCACGAAGAAAAAGAAACCTCCGTTAGGCCCCAAATTCCAACGCGGGGTTCTAAAAACAGCAGCCCTCACCACAGGGAACGGAGCTGGTAGGGAAGGCAGGGAGAGTCCGGGGTCGGGGTGGGGTGGGGGCGGGGGTGCTCACTTGTGGCCATGGCAGGGGCCGTCTGCAGGCTGGTCGCAGTGCAGGCCCCCCCAGCCGGCCTCACAATGGCACACCGGCCCGGGGGTGGCGTTGGGCTGGCAGATGCCGTGCAGGCAGTAAAGTTTGCGGCAGGGCTCGCAGCCGGGCACCACGCCGGGCTTCATCCGCGTCTTGGTGAAGTCCTGCAGCTCGTTGTTGATGTACAGGTTTCGGATGCAGCCGTGGAAGCTGGTGCCGTTGAGGATCTGCCACAGGCGGAAGGCGGCTGAGTTCACGTCCACCGGCATCCCTGGGGCGGGGAGGGGCAGGGGCTGGGTTGAGCTCTGCTGGGCATCTCCACAGTCCTCCCTTCTGTCTTCAGCCTCGAGCCCAGGGCCAAGGTCCTCTGTGACCTTGGGGAGTCCAGATCCCTCTCTCAGAAGAAATGGAGAAGTTGCTTCCTCCGTGGTCAGAGCTTTGGGGTGCCAGGTCTGGCAACTGACAAATGGGGCACTGGGCACCAGAACCTGGCTGCCCTCACCCAGGGCTCCTCCCCTCCCTGGGGGACACTAGCCTGTAGTTCCCAGAGATCCAGGCCTAGTACTCATGCGTACGACCCCGTCACCCCCTTCTGTGGTCCTCACCGCACATTCCCAGGTAGGAGCTCAGTGAATTGCCAAAGTCACACAACTGGTAAACAGCTAAGCCGAACTTAGAGCACAGGCCCCCTCCCCCAAACCCCAAGATGTCAGACAGCCCCACCGCATGCAGACACCTGCCTCATCTGGAAATGTCCATGGGCGGCGACAGGGTTGTTTAGCCCCTCAGGCCAGCTGGGACATCCCCAGCTGATGTAGGGACTCCCTGCCAGGGCCTCTCACAGAGTCTCCAGGCCTCTGAAGGGCCCAAGCTTGGAGATGGACCCTGAGCAGCTGACGGTCCTTTCTGGCCCAAAGCCAAGAGGAAAGGTATCCACAGTGCAGGTAGCTGCACGACCCTCCCCAGAGCCCCCAGGCCATACCACATACCAGACAGGTCCTGATACCATTCCTCTTGGTCCAACTGCCCTCTTGGGCAGGGCAGAGAGCAGCCTGGACACCCAGTAGGGGAGGACAACCCACCAGCAGCTGGCCATTCACTTGGACCGCCCCCGCCATCTTGGAATGCCCCCACAGTCCTATGCCTCGGGCACCAGCTCCCCTGGCAAACCTCAGGCCACAGAGGACCCACCTGACAGCTGTCACCATCACCTGACCGGGAGCCCTGGGGAGGGCCAGCTGCAGCCTCACCCGGGCCAGGTCCTCACCTCCCACATAGAGGGGGGCCTCGCTGTTGAGCGTGTAGTGTTTGCCAAAGTTGTCCATGGTCATGGGACTGCCGCCGTCAATGGAGAGATTCACCATCTGGTCAAAGGTGACCAGCTCAACAGTGTGGAACTGCCCGTCATTGATCGTCTCGGCACTGGAGGAAGACGGGGTGCCCCGCCCAGGGAATGAGTTTCAGTTTAGACCAGCCCTGCCTGGCACTTCCCTGGTTCAGCAGCTGCTTTCTAAGGGACCCCATCTCTGCAGGGAAGAACTCTACAGGCTCGGTGGCCTGTGCCCTTCTGCCCTCCTTCTCGGACTCCCTGGGAAAGCAGAGTCATGGAGGGCAGCACTTTCCAACTCACCGATCTCCCCTCCCCACTGTCGAGCTCCTTGGGAGGTGGTGGGAGAGGGCAGGGTGGGACCATTGCTCAGGCCCAATCTGGGGTTGATCTAGATGGTTCTACTACCCTTTCGACATGGGCAGCCCAGTTCTTGGTGGTCTCAGAAACCCCTACCCCACCTTGGGGGCCCCCAGCCCCAGAGGGTAGGTGGGAGGTAGGAGGAAGCCCTACCTGTAGATGGCAGAGCTGGGGTAGCTGCCCGGATCGTAGCTAACACGCACGTGGCCCTGGTACAGCTCCACTGCCATGTGGTCGTTGTCCCCGTTGTACAGCAGGATCCCATTGTCCTCGGCCGTGGAGACCTGCCGGAACGGCACTTTCTCTCCCAAACCACCCCACGCAGCAGCAGCTCAGGCTGGGAGCTGGGGCACACGGGGGCTACTAGAGGAGGGAGAGGCTGTGCGGGGGTGGAATATTGTCTCCTGCCCGCCCAGTCTGCCCAGGAGACCCGTCCTCCAGGGGGCGCTGCAGTGCGGGCAGCCCCCACTCAAATCCCAGGGCCAGGCAGGGGAGGGTAAATGGACCAACAGGTCAGGAAGCTGTGTGCCAGGAACAGCAGGTGAGAGACCTGGACCCTCTGGCCAGGGGGGGGAGGAAGCAGGTGGGGGAGCCTCAGAGACCCAGCAGGCACGGCCGGAGGATGGCTTCAGGAAGGCCTTCTTCCAGGTCAGGCTACCCAAACCTGGGAGGAGCCCCTCAGAAGATACTGGAAGCAAAAGCAGCCTCGCCTTGGGAGGGAGAGCGTTCTAGGGGGCTGTAAGAGCCAGGCTGCTTTGTTCTTCTTGCCTTCCTTTCTTCTCTTTCTTCCTTTGCTCTGATGCAGATCCTGACACTTGCCCCAGTCTGCTGAACCCAATCCAAACACCTGTCTCGGGGCACGGTGGGGCCCAAGGGTGGGGTGTGGCTGCAGCCGGGCCAATCAGAGATCCCTGGTCTCTGAGCCAGAGCTGGCAAGGTCAGACAAGGCTGCTTGGGGTTGGGGTGAGTTTCATTTTGTTGAGGGGCTGAGCTGGCTGTGAGCTGGTCGTGGGGACGTGGGGGTGGGTGGGATGCGGCAGATGTGCCTGAGGGAAAGGGCAGGTAAGCGTGTCTGAGATGCCCAAAGGCTCTGAGCAAAAAGAAGAGGACATGTGAAAGAAGAAGGATGAGGTACCTGGGGTAGGGGAGAGGATTTGAGGGGGAGGGATCACTAAGAATTTTAAATCTTAAAGTTGTAATTTAAAAAGAAAATTTATTGTGGGGAGCAATATAATCTATTCTGCTCTCCCCAAGAAATATTGAGCAAAGTGCTTATACTATTCCTCAGTGCTGCTGAGCTGGGACTTGTATCTTTTCCTCTCAACATGACGACACTCTGAGATAACTATGAGTCATGAAATGGCCAAAATAAAGGGCCTTGGGGACTCTTGGTTGACGCTGTAAGTGCAGTGCTAACTCTGACTGTGACCCAGTCCCCCGAGGAGGCCTGTCTGCAGCCTGGGGGCTGAAGCCGAGGAGTAGAAGAGACCAGAGGTGCTGGGAGAGAACCCAGCCACCCACGAGACCACCCCCGCCCTTCTCTGACACAGATTTTGTGATCCAGTGACCTCCGACTGCACTTCAACTAGTTCAAGCTGGGATCCTGTCACCCACTCCAAGGAGGTTTGCGAGTCCCCTTTGTGGTTTGTGGAAGCCGGGGTGCTCACAGCTGTCCTGGGCAGGGGTGGGTCTGCATGCTCTGACAGGAAGCGAGGACCCCTGCCGCCCGAACCGCCCTCCCCTGTGAGCAGGCCCCCAGGCACGCACCTGCAATGTGATGTTGGCCCGAGGCCAGTTCTGCAGGTCAGTGAACTGCAGGTAAGTGTCCCGATCCACAAAGTTGACACTGAGCAGCTTCTCACACTCGGGCCCACCAAAGCCCGGGAGGCACTGGCACACGGGCCGGCTGCCCTGGTTCACACAGTTGGCCCCATTTTGGCACTCAGTCCCCTCGCAGGGGCTCCTGGGGGTAGGCGGGCGGGAAGAGGTCTCACAGAACTGTCCGCTGAGAGGGAAAGGACACAGGTCAGAGAGGGCAGGGGAAGGAACAAGGGGCATCTTCTGCCCCACAGTGCTGGAGAGAAGTCCACCAAACACTGGGAAGCTGGTCCCTGCAGAGACAGAGATGCTCCGAAAGAACGCGTTCTCAGGAGAGCTAGGAGCCAGAGGCACTAAGAAACAAGCTGAGACACAGGCAGTCCTTGGACACCAGCCGCAGTATCACCTGGGCCCTCGTCAGCCTGCAAGGGCCCCAGTGGTTCATGTGCACATCAGTGTTTGAGGAGCTGGAGAGCTAAAGTTATCAAACTCTAAGAAGGCAACATAAATATACGTCTTCACTGTGTACTCACCACTTTCACTCTAACTTGACTGGGCAATGGTCTCTTAGATGTCACACCAAAGCACAAGCAACAACAACAAACTGATAAACTAGACCCCAGCGCAACTAGAAACTTTGTCCATCAGAAGACATTATCAGGAAAAGACAACTCACAGAATGTGAGCAAATATTTGCAAATCCTATGTCTGATATAGAACTACTGTCTTAGTATATGTATCTTTTTCAGTAAGAAAAAGATAAATATCGCAGTTAAAAACAAAGTCTAGACACTTTTCCAAAGAAGACAGAAAAAGGTTTTATAAGATGATCAACATTAGCCATCAAGGAAATGCAGATCAAAACTACACTAAGGTTATCACTTCACAGTCAACAGGATGGCCAGAGTGAAAAACAGGTAACAGGTGTTGTCAATGAGACAGAGAGATTGGAACACTTACACAGTGCTGGAGAAATGGGAAACTACTAGAAAACAATTTGGATGATCCTTAACAGTTAAACTTATAATGTCTCTATGATCCAGAAAAGTCACTCCTAGGTATATACCCAAGAAAACTAAAAATAAATATCGATACAAACACCTATACAGGAAATTCATAGCACCTGTATTTGTAATAGTCAAAAAGTAGAAACAACCCAAATGTCCATCAGTTAGTGAATGGATAACGCCTGTGTAGCCATAGCATGGAATATTATTCAGCCATAAAAAGGAATGAAATTCTGATACTTACTACCACACGGATGAACCTTGAATACATAATGCTATAGCTATATGAAAGAAACCACAAAGTCACAAAGGACCACTGATGTGATGATTCAGTTTATGTGAAATATCTAAAATATGCATTCTGCAGACACAGATATTAGTAGATTAGTGGATGCTTAGAGCTAGGATGAAGGAGATTCGGGGTGATAAGTAAAAGATAAGGAATTTCATTTGGGGATAATAGAAATGTATTAAAATTGATTGTGGCAATATATGTACAACTCTGGGAATACATTAAAAGTCATTGAACTGTACACTCTAACTGGATGACGTGGATCTAACGATATAAGCGTGTGCTTTATAGCCCAATGAAACTGTCTTAAATAATAAACAAGCAGTTGGAAGTAGCCAGAAGGTGGCAAGTGGCCCCTCCCAGAGGAGCCAAGATTCCAAGATGAATGACCTTTATGGCCATGTCTGCAAAGGTCCGCTGGGCAGGTGAGTGTGGCCACAGCTCCCCTGTGCCCACTTCCCACCCCCGCCCCCAAGCAGGATAAAGGCCCTCTCTCTGTGCTGTGAGTGGCTAGGGACTTTCTCCGAAGGCCGCACAGCGGTGCCTGGTATTGCCACCCGTACAACCCCCGCACCCGGTCCCAGGCCATAACGCTTCTTCCTGCTGCTGGAAACTGATCCCGGTCAGCCCAGGGGCCAGGCATTACCGCCACGGTGTGTCCTAGAGACTCACGTGTAGCCCTCGGCACAGACGCAGGAGTAGCTGTTAACTTGGTCCAAGCACTGGGCCCCGTTCCGGCAGCGATGGTCCCGGCAGTCGTCCTGGTTCTCACTGCAGTTGTCACCTGAATAGCCGGGTGCACACTCACACCTTCCGGGGGGCAGGGGTGGGTAGCAGTCAGCCCAGAGCTCATGCAGGAGAGCCGGGAGCCCTGGGGCTGTGTGTGACAGACAGCTCAAGGGCCGATGAGTCTGTGGGCCCCCAAACAAAGCCCTGTGTACAGAGATGCCCCAACCCCCACAGTGGTCCTTTCCAAGTGCAAAGGAGAGCTTGCCTGCGTGGGCTTGGGGTAGGGCTGGTTGGAAGGAGGAGAGGGGACTCTTGCTACAGCGGATTCACCCCACCAGCAGTCCAGCCAAAGCCAAACTCCCCTCTTCAGCTGCCTCCCAGCTCAGCCGGGAGTCACAGGCCCTCTCCACCCTACCCCGCCATCAGCAGGGCTCATGCCACCCCCACCCCGATTCCCTAAAGATCTGCTTCCACCAACCGTGTGGCTGTGAAATAAAGCGCCCACTCCCTTCTCCCGTTTTCAGCCCTCCGCCCTCTAGCAAGCCCACCCTGCAGTGAGAACTGTCTTCACTGGCAGCGGTGCCCACCTGCCCAGAGCTCCCATACTCGGGATGCCCTCTTCTCCCTCCCTGCCCGTCCAGCCAGGCCAATACCTCACCTCCTCCAGGAAGCCTCTGGTGAACACCCCAGCCATCCCTCAGCTATCCCTTCCAAAGATAACTGAGAAACCTTCCAAACGGCAAACTACAAAGCCCACGGCTCATCCACACAACGTGGCAGGTAGGCCCTGCTCTTGCTCGGACTTTTCACTCATCCCAGTGCTTTCCAAGCTGTAGGAAACACTCTCTACCCCGCACACGCCCATGCCTGTGCGCACACAGAGACATACACTTGGAGCCAGCTTCACGCCACCGTGCTCATCCTCACTCTACACAATGGCCCGATGCTCTCTGATGTTTCCCGTGTTATTTTTAATTGCTAGCCCAGTTGGTCACAGCCCACTGGGTCTTGAGCTCCAGTCTGAAAGGCACCGGCATCCACTCGCCCATTTACATGCACTCCCTCGTCCACTCAGTGTGTGTCAGTGCGCCTCTTCCTCCAGGCAGGAGCTGAGAGACATCCCCCCCCTCGTGAATGGATAACGCCTGTGTAGCCATAGCATGG
>NW_004567112.1:20548652-20572136 GCF_000260355.1 Condylura cristata | reverse complement strand
GGGGGCACCCAGCTGCTTCCTTCCTTGCAGCCCGAGGAGGGGCTCCCCACTGTGGAGGTCACCCAAGAGAGCAGCGTCTGCCCTCATTGGACAGAGGCCAGGCCAGCTCCTGCTGGATCCTGGGCTTCCTGGGGGACACTACTCCCCTCCCCCAGGTGGCCGGGTTCAGGTCGCTCAGACCTAGACCTTAAGAAGCCCCATCCTGTCCGCCTGTGCTGCCCTGGACGGTGGGCCCCAGAGAGTTTTGCAGACTAGGTTTGCAAAACTGCAGTGGGAGTGACATCTTAAAGACCTGTGACCTCCCAGCTGCAGACTTCAGGCAACAGAGCACAGCTACGGGCCTGTAACTACGGTGACGACTCAGTTAATGACTCATCACACCTCTCCTGGCCAGGTAGGTTTTTGAACTCAGAACTTTTTGGATTTGGGGAAGTGACAGGAAGTGCCTGTAGCTTTATGTTGTGCTCCACACAGTAGGATCTGGGGCAGCCCCTCACCAGCCGTGTCCACGTTTCTGCTGCAAAACTGACATTCACATACGTGGTAGAGGAACTGGGAGTGACTTGTCAGCATTTAGGAGCAAGGAGCTTCAGCCACAGAGGCTTTGTTTTCCAACAGGCTAATGGGTTTCAGACCTTTGTGAAGGACGTCACTGGGAAGGGGCACCTGTGGACCCGGCGGGCTGTGGCTGCTTGTGGAGGGCCTGGTGGCAGGTGCCAGCACAGGGCACAGCACCTTCTGTGCTTTTGCTCGTTTGATCCTTACAGTCGCCCAGGAGGAAGTGATGGCAGCACCCAGTTTGCAAGTGAGAAAACGGAGGCTCAGCGCCCCCCATTCAAGGCCAGGTAATCCCAGGTCTGTCTGCTGCAAAGCTTGCCCACAGCCACTCAAGCCCACACTGACTCGCGGGAACTCTGTTCAGCTGAGACAAACCCGCTTGACAGGTGAGGAGGTAGGATGGGGAGGGTGTGGGGAGGGGACCGGCTGGCCCGTGTCCTTCCCTGGCCCTGGCAACAGGCGACACTGACCTGGGCCCATCTGGGGTGCCCACACACTGGGCCTCGTGCTGGCATGGGTTCAGATCCGGAGAGCAGAAGTCCACGAGCTGCTCACAGGCCCTTCCTGGGGAAAGAACGAGGGAGGGGCAGGAGAACCCAGCAGAGCCTGAAGATACTGGGGGCAGCTCATTTGCCCCCAAAAAGGGGGCTGGGGCTGTCTGCTCCTGGCCTCCCCGCAGACACGCAACCCCTGCCCCACGCACCTGTGTACTGCCGGGGGCACTGGCAGGTGTAGTTGCCCACGCCGTCCACGCAGATGCCCCCGTTGGCACATGCATGCCCCACACAGTCATCCGTGTTCACCCCACAGGTGGGTCCTTCAAAGCCGGTAGGACAGGAGCAGCTGTGGGAAGCAGAGGAAGGAGAGGCATGCTGGGGGCAGCCTTCCTGAGGCGCTCGTGGTCAAACATCACTCCAGAGTTTTGGGCCTTACTTGAGCCAGGCCCTTGCTACGTGCAGGTAGGGTGGGGGTTACAGGTAAGCAAGCTTGTGCTGCATGAGACTCCTAGTCCAGTGGGGAAGATGGGGAGAAGCGATAGTCAGGACAGGGCAGTGGTCAGAAGGGGCAAAGGCCAGCGAAGCCCCCGGGAGGGAGTGGTCAAGGCAGGCCTCTGGAGGAGGGGGTGTGTCAGCCAAGAAGCCCAGTGGAGGAGGGCGGGAAGGTGGGGGGCAGCGAGAGCTGTGTGTGCTCTTCCCAAACCGTCCCCAGAGGCCCACAGAGGCACACAGCTGCCCAAGAGGGTCATGCCTGTGGCCCCCAGTCCTCAGGTGGCAAGCAAAGGGACACTGAGGAATGTCGATAGTTCCGGAGGGAACAAGCAAATGCTTTTGCAAGACAAGAAGTTTCCCGGTCCCTGTGTTAAAAGTAATGGAAAGAAGACCGCATGGAATTAATTGCCAGCTGATAGAAGATTAAAAATATTTTGGGGTTTTGGGTAGATAAACCCGGGAGGGTTTCAAAGAATTAAGTGACATGGCTATAAAAAACTACTGCCAGTCCCATGGTTTGGGTTTTGGTTTTTGTTTTTTTAATGTGAACAAACTTTCTGGGCATTTATACCTCACATCTATAAAAGGAATAGAGTGGCTGCTAAGTCCTCTCTCATTCTGTAATAGTCACACAGGACACCTGACCCAAAAGAGAAGAAAAGAATTCCCAAAAAGCTCCATCTATGTCATTTAGAGGGTCCAATAAAATTTTGCTTTTCTGTGTAGTAATTCTCAATCTCACTGCATAATACAGTTAGTGTCACATCCACTGAATATTACAGATGATTATCATGAGAACTCAACACAAAAGAAACTTTGCATCAGAGGAGTATGGTAACAAAAAATAAGAAAGGAACTTTACAGTTAGTCTAAAATCCATGTCGGCGGCAGAGAAGGACGGTGGGCTGCTCAGGTGAGACGCAAGCACCGCAACATTGAATTAGACAAAGAATGCAGGGAGCAGGGGTTAAGGGGGGGATTATGGGTTCTAGAGGAAAGGGAATGATTTAAAGTGTTTCAGCTGCTAAAGAGGAATATGGGTAAGCTACTTATAGCTTCCTTTTTTTTTCAGTAATTTTTAAATTGTATAAAATTGCTGTATTATTCAGATTCCACTGGAGAACGAGAAGCATCGCTTGTTCTCTGTAATTAGGCATCGTAACTATAATACCGTGTTTACTTAGCTCTGCCTTCACACAGGGTAAAACTGGCCCAGTGGATGAAAGAAAACATCTTACTTAACATAGCAGGGATACGCGTGTACAAATATATAAAACAATGCATACCAAGTTAGGAGGAATATTTCTGGGGTAAAAAGGACATGCAGAAGTCTCACATTTTATGTGGTTTTGTTTTTCCTCCTTTAGCAATCTACTATTATTGCAATTATATTTGGTAATGTTAATCATATTTACAACATCCTGGAAATGACCTCCTTGCTAATGACAATTGAACTCACAAGGAAAAGCTCTATCCGTCTCCGTACAAATGCATGAACGTGTAGTGTGAGCTTTCCACTTTTGTCTGCCCAGCATGTGAGCAAAAAGGCTTGAAGTTCATTGTTTGGGGACATGACCTGGAGTTTAATCCTCCCCTCCCACCCCCAAGGTTTTAACTGCCAGAGTCCTGAGGAGATAGAGTCTCAGGGCCGGGGGTAACTCGGCAAGTACCCCTTTCTAACCCAAAGCACCCCAGTCTATGGGGCTGCCAGGCATGAGGGGCTACCCACTGGGGGCACAGGGGTGCATCACAGCGGCAACCCGTCTGCCAACTGTACCCCCTTTCTGCCCAGCAAAGGGAGTTCCTGGGGGCATTACTCAGCCCCCCACTCTCCATAGGTGCCCCCCCACCCCGACCCCAGGAGTCAGAGAAGGAGAGGGGCTGTGGTGGACGCTGCAAAGCCCAGAGGAGGACAGAGTCCTTGGTGAGGACACCTCTTCCCAGGTGGCCAGGCAGAGGCCCTCGGCACCTCCGTCACGTCTGACAACCTGGGTGTCCGGAGGCGTCCAGAGGCGGGTTTGGTCATCACCGCCAGAGAGTCAACGTCTTTTCCGAAGAGTCCATTCTGTGTGGCTGGCAATTTGCTGTCAGCAACGAAATACTATGTATTCCTCGGAAAATCTCCAGGCGTGGGAGAGGTCTGGGACACTGAGGGGCTCAGCTTCGAGGGGCCTGGGGGGCCTGAATGGCCATGTCTGTACCGGGAGGGCTTGACACTGTTGTGAGCCCCCTTCCCTGAGCAATGGGAAACAGGCTGCCATGTGGCCAGAGCGACTCATGAGACGTGGGGGGGCCCCGAGGTGTCACAGCACCGACTTCCACTGGGCCAGGGCCCCTCGACATGGCAGCCTGGGGTCTGTCTTGGGGGTCGAACTTGACAGGAAGGAACGGAGGAAGGACTGTATTGGCTTCACCTGTGGTCTGGGGGATTGGTGGAGACGACATGGGCTTAGAGCATTCCCAAACCTCCCTACATATGCCCTGGGCATGGGTTCCCTGTGCCCTCTGAAGGCCCTCCTGGCGCCTGCGAGGGCAGGGAGCAGCCTACAGCAGGCGGGACAGCTGTGCATCCCTGCCTCGGCTCCCCACGCTTTCGCTGCCTCTGGCACCAGACTTGGACAGGCGGGCGAGGAAGCCTGGCATCTCCCCCGGAGCACAGCAGAGCTGGCCGCAGGAGGAACACTGAGGCGGGCTCCGTCACACTCCCACCGCCACCGGGCTCCGCCCTCCAGCTCCTCACCTGAAGCCTGCATCCTCACCCTCCAGTGTGTGGCAGGTCCCGCCATTTCCACAGGGGCCACTGGAGCAGCTGTCCAGGGACACCTCACAGTCTCGGCCCTGGGGACAAAGTCAGTGATGGGAAACCCAGGCCCCACAGAGACGGCGGCCTCCTCGGCCAGGCGCCCCGCCCTGGCGTCTGCGTTCATTCAGACACCCGCTCAGGCACTGCTCTGGCTCCGGGGCCCAGCACAGACCCAACCACCCTGCCTCCTGAGCACCAGCAGCCCCCTGCCCCCCAACCTCAGCCAGCCCTCACCTTAAAGCCGCTGGGACAGGCACACCTGTACACCTCAAGGGGGTCTTTGTGGCAGGTGCCCTGGTTCTGGCATGGGCTGGACAAGCAGGGATCACACTTGGCCTGGACAGCCAAGGTCGGCGGACCTGTGGCAAGGGAAGGCATTAGTGCAGGGAGGCCGGAGAGCTGGGCACAGAACCCCTGCAGGCACCAGACACTTGCACCTTCCTCTGTTCCCTCTGGGTTATGCCTACACCCTCCGTGATCCCTTTTTCACAGGTGGCCTCTCTGGCCTCCGGGCCCCTCTGTGTAACAGGGCTCAACAATAGCCCCTGCCTCCCGGGTGATGAGGACGGAACTAGCTAATCTGGGAACAGTGGTTGACATGCAGCGGTGGCCATCAGTTGAGACCGAAGGGTCCCTCACACCTTTCCAAGGCAGCTACCCCCAACCCTGATGCCCACCGGCCAGGATGGCCAGGGCAGCCACCTGGGCAGAGAGGGACACCCCCAGGGAACTGCGAGTGGCCAGAGCCCCGCTCTGTAAGAGGCAACCTCGCAGGAAAGGGGCTGTTTGCCTTGAAGTCCTGCCTCTGTGAGGCTGGCGGAGGGGAGCTTTCCCAGGCCTCTCTGGCTACGGTCAGTGTTCTCCAGCCTCCCAGGGCTGGTGGCTCATCCCTGAGCCTGGAGGTGGACGGGGAGCCCTGCTGCCGGCAGCACCAGCTGTGAGGGGCACTAGGACCTCACACAAATGAAGAGTCCAGCCAATTCACTCAGGCCCCGGCTTCAGTCCCTAGGCACGAGGAACATCACCGGCTCTGCCCAAGAGGCATGAACACGAGGAAAATAGGATCATTTTTCAGTATTGACTGGAAGGAAGCATTTGGGGCCTTCATGGGTGCAGGTGGGATTATCTCTTGAGCTGGGTGCTGGCTACCCAGGTGTGCTGGGTTAGTGAAAATTTCACAAGATTCCGGGATGCATTTACATTCCAATAAAAGGCAAAACCAAAGCCAACTAACTAGAGCCCACTCCACCCCACGAAATAAATACTTAGCAAATGTTTCCACATAAACTAGCCTGCTCCCAACCACCAACAGCCAGGCCACAGATGGGCCCCTGAACTGCTCCTCTGTAACAGCACCCTGTGTGCGCCTCACTACCCCACAGCTGTCAGCCTCACTCCCCACGGTGGTCTGTGAGCTTAGTGAGGGCAGGAGCTGCACCCCGAGGCCCCGCTGTGCCCCCCACCACCAGCTGTGCCCCGGCACACCAAGCTGGGCCTGGGGCAGTGACCCCCCCACCCCCCCTGCGCCCACTCAGCAGGCCTCCTGGGCTTGGACCTTGGGCCAAGCAATCAACCCCTGAGTTGCTATTTACAGACGACGGGGCAGGGAGCCGCCAGTCTTACTCAGGCCCAGTATTCCAGCAAATGTCCTTGATTGCAAGGTGTAAGCCATTCGCTGAGCACGACGCCTCCAGAAAGGGGACGGCGAGCCTGCTCCTGCTGCTGAGACTCTCGGAGCTTCCAGAAACGCTGCTGTTATTTTCATTTCCCTTATATCACCCCAGGGAGGGATTAAAGCCCTCACAACCTGAGGTTTTGTTCACTGATGTCAGGACGAGAAGGCAGCCATGCTAACGAGCAGCAAGTACCTTGCTCCTGACACCCCTCTCCCCACCGAGCACTGCAGGGACACCAGGAGCATCAGAAGGCCCGTGAGGCCGGGTCCTGGGGTCTCCAGCAGCAGGAGGTGGGGATGCAACTTGGAGGCCAGCACCGTGCCCTCACGCTCCTGGGCTCACCTTGGCATTCAAACTTCTTGGCAGGTGTGGTGAGCAGCAGCTTGCCCTCCATGTCCGGAGGCCCGGCACAGCGGGCAATGCCCGGCTCCTTGTAGCCCGTCTTTACCCAGCTGGACAGCCAGCGGAGGTGGCAGTCACAGTATAGGGGGTTGGCACCAATGGCCCTGGGTCGGAGAATGGACAGAAACAGGCATTACGACCTCATGGGGTCCTGCAACCACCGGACACCTACTGTGCCGGACACTGCCAGGGCCTGGCAGCAAGCTGCCGCTGCAGCCGTTAGAGTCAGCATTTCAGATGTTCTGTCCCACACGGTCTTCACCACACCCGACTGTACCCACCTTCCATGGTGAAACCAAGGCTGGAAACGATGGGGGCACCTGCCAAAGACTGCACAGGACTGGGGGGAGGTGGGATTTGAACCCCTGCTGTTGAGCCCCGAGCTTCTGAGTGCACTGCCGTGAGTACCCAGAGAGAGGAACCAACCTTCACTGCTGTGATGAACCAGCTGCTTTTCCCTGTTAGTGCAGCTAACCCTCTCAGCCCCACGGTCTACAACCACTTTTCTTCATCGCAAAGATGTGGGAACAAAGCCTCCGTGGACCAAGTCACTTCCCTGGGGTCGCACCCCAGGTGAAGGGCAGCCCCACCCCCAGATCCAGAGCTCCTCACTCTGACGCCTCATTGAAAACCATCCCAAACTGCAGACAAAGCACAGGCCTGCGTCTCACCCAGCGCCTTGAACGGACGAAACTCCCCTGACCTGCACCACCAGAGCCACCGACTCTCCGTGGGTGCCTTGCACCGCAGTCTAGGCACGTTCCTCCGTCCCGAGGGGCCGCAGTGTGGTGTGACGACCCCTGAAGAGGGGCTTTCTGTGTCACTGCTCTAACGACCAGAGCCGTCGCCTCTGACATGGCAAGTCCAGGCCCAGCTCACAGACACACCTGCACATGTGTGCTCCATCCTGCGTGACATTGCCACACGCTGTGGTGAAGCACCGGGATGGGGACCCCAGTGCCCATCAAATAAGCTGCACTGTGTCCACCTCACAAGAAGGGCCTGGTCACATGGCCCCCCGGCTCAGGCGTGGGTCTCCCCATGTTTACACGTGTGGCTCTTCCTCAGGACTCAGCCACACGCTGCACATCACGCCTGGGCAGCTCGCTTTTTGTCACTGGACAGCGGGTCCTAGAGATCTTTCCAGGTCACCATCTACGGACACATCTCGCTTTGTCAAACTGCTTCACAGCACCCTAAAGAATGGGCACCCCGTGGCTCACCGAGCCACTTCTTTGTTGCCCATCTATTGTTCCCAGTGGCAGTAAACACTCCTGCACACGCCTCTCTTGGAGGGCCAAGCATTCCTCCAGAACAGACCCCCAGAAGTGGGGTTCCAGTGGCCAGGCAATGCATGTTGAGGTTAACAGCAAGCAGAGCCTGCTCACGCTCGCATAGAGCTGTCTGCTCCTTCCAGCCGCCCCCCCACCCTTACCCCATATACAGCCAGCCCTTGACGTCTGGCCAGGTCAGCAGGCAAGCTCCTAGCCCCCCGAAACCATGGTCAGAGATTTAGAGGCAAATGAGACCTTGATTTGGGGGTACGAGGGAGCCAGCATAAAGAGAAGCAGAACCTCATGCCTGAAGTTCATTTCTGTCACATTGTTTTGGAAACGCAAGTCTGTCTGATGCTAACGAGAGGGCGAGTCTTTCTCCAGTCACCAGAGGATACGCCGCCATTTTCCACCTGTTTCTGGGCAATATGGCGGAAGCGGGTCCCCAGAGATGGGCCGAGTCTGATGGAAGCCTGGTGACTCTGAGCGGGAGTCCCCCAAAACAGCACAGCTGATGACTGTGTGCGCTCACAGAGCAGCTGGACAAGACCTGGGCCCCAGCCCCCACACAGCTGCTCGCTGCCCGAGCGACCCTGAGTGACACTCTTAACATCTCTGGGGCTCACTTTATGATCTGATAAAGAGCCTGCAATTGAGACCGGGGAGAAAGACAAGCACGTCGGAGCTAAAATGGGTCCTGAGGGAATAATGCAGCTGGGAAAGGAAAGTAGGTTCCAGCTCCACGTGTATTTAATTTTTTCTGTCCTGATTTGCTGTCAGCATCCGTCCTAGCTGGCGGGATAGGGAGAAACTGTCCTCTCTCCCCAGATAGAAGAAGGGCGCTCAGGCCTGATTTTACTTGACGCTCCAGCATGTTTTAAAAAACACTGTTTTCTAAAAAGTAACAGGAATACAAAGATGATGGTATATTTAAAATGCTTATACTCCCCAGATTAATACTGACATAAAAAAATAGAGTTTATTTTATGAACAGCTATATACCAGAGACATTTTATGGGGGTGGAGCAGGGAAGGGGATCAAAAACAGTGGGGGGAGGGAAGTGCACTGGACTCTGGTGATGGCACAGGGTGATTAGATGATGGGAAGCCCACAGGGATTACAACTGAGACAGAAAAATGCACAAAATGATGTAAAAATAAACTATTATATAAATAAATAAATAAGAATTGCAATATTCTATGTACTGTGTTCCAGTCTAGGAATTGCACGTTCCCTACCAACATGGTGATTGCAGCTCAGTGGGGAAGAACGATGATAAATAAATCAAAACCAGCATAATATTCTGTTCCAAATAGATAAATAAATAAATAAATACAGTTTATTTTAAATGTTTTCCAGGGCGCTGCTAAGCATGGGCCGGTAACGAGCAGCAGTTGAAAGTTTATTATAGAGGCTTCTTTCGGTCCTGAAGCTCATGGAGAGAAAACACCAAAAAGATAAAATCTAAGGTGTTGTTAACCTTCCTGACCCTGAATATACTGTATCAGGACAGACAGACAGCAAGTTGCGCCTGGAGTGTAAATAGCCCTTTCTGACTCTTCCTATAAAAATGGTAATAAAGAAGAACAAAAGCTACCAAAGAAAACATAAAACTATTTAAAGCTATGCACCCCGGCTCGACCAATGAGCTTCCCTGCCTGGCCTTTGTCCAGAGCCCCCGTCTCCAGCGGGGGCCCCCGTATCGGTAGTCATAGCACAGGTGT
Source organism: Condylura cristata (assembly GCF_000260355.1). NCBI lineage: Eukaryota > Metazoa > Chordata > Mammalia > Eulipotyphla > Talpidae > Condylura > Condylura cristata. The sequence goes on along the minus strand of NW_004567112.1, from coordinate 20,562,709 downwards.
CCTTGCCATCAGGGTTACCCATTGAGCATGTGCCAGCACCACACCCTGTTGTATGTGCTTGGCCTAGGATTGCTGTCCATGCCTCTGCCCGGGGACTCTGGGGTCGCGCCTGCTGTCTGGTAGCGTGTGAGGAATGCTGCTATGCATGTCGTGCCTTGCTTTCCATTCTGAGGAGTGGAAGCGCTGGGTCATATTATAATGCTACATGTAGCTTTTGGAGAAACTGAAGGTCCTCTCTAAGAATCCTCAGGGTATTGCCCGCTAAATGGATTTGGAAGCAAATCTACACCCAGTGACACCACGTCTTGCGGGCAGTCAACTCCCAGCGCTGCTCTCTGCGCGTGTGAGGATGGAGGACACCGGTGTGGGGGTCAGAGCGGCTCCCCACACGCCTCCCCCGGCCCCCGCAGCAGGCAACTGGGGGAGCCTCCGCCATAACTAGGCATGACGTAGCTGTGAGTAGGGTTGCCGGGAGGAGTCACCTAGTGAAGGCAAGGAAGGCTCAGCCATCAGGGAAGGGTCGTTACCACCCTTATTCTTGCTTACCAAGACGTGTTCTCAAATCCCACTGTTGCGGCTGGTGGCACTAAACGTGCCTGGCATGGAGACCATTGGAAGTTCACAGCTTAATTCATTTCAGGGTAAACGCCGCCAACTGACAGTCTCAGGGAGGGGGTCTGCCTTTGAATCCAAGCTCTGTTTAAACCCAGAGTTTCTGAGAACCGAGCGAGCTACTTACAGGTGAGACAGGGAGGTCGCATCTGCGAAGATGCCCTCCGGGAGGGCCGACACATCATTGCCATGCAGGGACCTGGGGAGAGAAAGGGCCGCGGGGGCTGGCTGGAGGCAGGGCCAGAGGCCAGACCCCAGGACTCAGTCTCCCTCCCTGCTCCAGCAGCCCTGGGAGGTCAAGGCCTGCCCTCAGGCTGGGACAGCAGAGAAAGAGCCCCCACTAACCCCAGAACCCCCTGCCACCCAGCTCTCCAGCAGACTGTGGTTTGCGTTCCTAGTGGTGGAAGTTTAGGGGGCTTGGGTATGGATGTGGTGTGAGGACATTTGTAGAACTATGAACATCTATGCCTGAAGCATTAAGTGCAGTCAACGGACATTTCCTCAGCACATAGAACTTAAAATGGAAAAGGAAAAAAAATGAACACAAGTCCTAGTCTGTTGATCTGTTGGTCTGGTAGAGGGTTGCGAGACCAGTGAAGCACAGCCCTGGGCCGGCCTCTCTTGGCTGGGAGCCGGAGAGCAGGAAGTCACTGCAGAGCCACAGGTAGGGAGTGAAGATGGGGCTGGCCAGAGAATCCAGGGGGCTGGAAATGCTGGGCCAACCTGGCAGGCCAGACAGATGCCTCTGAACACAAGGCCAAATGCTCACGGCGGGAATTCTGAGACAAGGTTCACCAATCTCTAGCAAGCAAGCCTTCTGCGTCACAGGCAAAGGAGAGGCTACCTTATCTTGGGCAACCCCCTCCCTCCTCTACAGACACCCACACACACACACTCTACAAACACAAGTTGGTAACACAGCAATCCCTGTTTCTCTGATAGTTTCCTCATTTGTTCTCTGGCCCAGCCCCAGGATTGGGCACACTCAGTCCACTGAGCGGGAGACAGACTGCCGGGGAGGAAGGAAGAGCAGGAAGACTTACAGCAGGCGCAGGGAACGCAGCCCCTGGAAGGCCAGAGAAGGGATGCACTGGAGGGCGTTGTAGCTGAGGATCCTGCGGGGGAGGGGCACGTTAGAGGCCAGCCAGAGCTGGGTCCAGGGCTGGCTCTGCTCAGTAGCTCTCACAGGGAGCCCGGGCAGGGGAGTCAGTCCCCAGATCTGGGCGTGTCCCCATGAGTTCCTTCAACTGTAGACTAAGGAAACAAGTCAGGGCTCATAAGAAATCACTTGATACCGAGGCTCCCAGCACAGGGCCTGGCTCCCAATAATGCCTGAGAAGGAGAGTTGCTAAGTCCGGCCTGAGAGCTACGAGGGAGCAGAGCAGCGTTCCTGTGATGTCAGACCCAGACCTGCCCCAGAAGTGACCCCCTCAGCCCCTCACCTCCAGAAGACAGGTGAGTCTGGACTTCTTCTTTTTTTTTTTTTTTAGCTTTTCTTTTCTTTTCTTTTAAATGAAGGACCATTGTTTTACATTCTTGTTGAATTTTTCCCTCAGGTGGGGATCATTGTCTCCCCCACCACCATGAACCTGGGGCCTCTAATTCACCATGAGGATAGACAGGTAGATTGACAATAGGGGAATGACACGTGTAGTAACTTGGAGTTTCCACAGTCCAGCCATCCACGACCAATGGATAACCCAGCAAGCTGTGGGGTGTCCATCCAATGGACTATTACTCATTAGTGACAAGGAATACTTAACATGGGCTAAACGGAGCCAAACGCAATAAGGTATGCACTATGTGACTCCATTTCTGTAAAACTCTAAAAAAATGCAAACTCGTCTATAGAAAACAGACTGGTGGGTGCCAGGGGCCTGAGGCCTGGCAGGGAACCACAGAAGGGGTGACCCAGGGGCATGAGGGGACATCTGGGGCTGAGTGAAGTGTCACTCTCTTAACTGTGGATAGTTTCCATGGTGTGAATGCATGTGAAAAGGTATCGTATCTCTTACACTTTTAGTCTGTGCACTTGATTGTCTGCTACTTATACCTCAGTAGAGCTATTTTTAAAATAAGAGAAATGAGACGTGGGTATCACAAGAGAGGGTGATGTTTCCCCTGCAGGCTCAGCACCTCTGACAGCTCTTGGTGGGGCCGCGGATGCCTGGGCACTGTCGGATGCTTAACAGCATTCCTGGTCTCTGCCCGTTAGGCACCAGGCACCAGCAGCTCCCTGCCCTCTTCGAGCTGTGACACCCAACAACATTCCAGACGTTGCCAAATGTCCCGGAGGACAGACTGCTTCTGGTGTGAACCTGCTCCCGACCCAAGCAGCTTCACACACTCACGGAGACTCTGGAAGATGACGCTGACCGTGGGCCCTGCGGCAGGTAAGTGAACATGAGCAACCCAGGGCTGCACGTCACGCCGGGCCACATCCTGCTCTGGGAAGCCTGGCTAGGCCGCACCCCCTCCTCTGGGGGAGCTTTGCAGGTAAGAACCTCAAGGGGAAGCTCTTAAGTTGTTGGCACATTATTGGTAAAATGAGATGTTTGGAAGGTGAATGAGAAACACACACTAGGCAAATATCAGTGATGCTTATTCATAGCTTCTGATTGATGGCTTGGGGTACAATTAAAGCAGTTATTAAATATATTCACATGTGGGTAAAAATTACTGTCCACAAAGACCAGACTGGAAACAACCAGGTGCACATCAGAGGTACAATGGCTCAGGAGATGGCACATCCCACGGAGGAAGGGGTGCCACAGCAGGGAGCCGCAGCCCCCACCCCGAGCCACAGCGTCCCCCCCCCCCCGGGAGCAGCTCTCATCAAGCAGAACAGCCAGATATCAATGAATATATCCTGTATGTCACTGGCTTCAGGGAAAGTAAACTCATTGTCACGAAATGCATAGGTAAGTGGCAGCGTTGTAAAAACCAGGGCTGGCACAAAGGAGGAATAATAATGGGGGTGGACTTTTGGGGTGCTAGCTGTGCTCTGTATATATGCCTATGGTATTTATAACCGTGGTAGCTTCCTGAGTATTACGTGCATTTCTGGTTCTTGTTTTTGGTTTTTTTCTCAGGATAGGTTATATTTCACAATTTAAAATGTCTTTTACAATATCTTTTTGTCCAGCAGGCCCTGGCACACTCCCTGATGGCTGAAGGAGTCTGCCGGCCGGGTAGAGTGACCAGGGTCAGGGGAGGTCTAGGACCTGGCCACGCACTTCCCCACCTTCCCCTGCTGGGACTCACAGAGTGGTCAGCTGGCTCATGTTGGTGAAGGAGGAGTTGCTTAAGGAACTGATCTTGTTGTTGCTCAGGTCCCTGGAAGAGACAGAAGCATCATCATTTGGAAAGAAAGAATTGAATTAATAATATTGGTCAGCCCAAGAGAGGCCTGGGGAGGTGGTTTAGACAAAAGCAACCTCAGTGGGGAACCTGGAACACTGCTATTTCAAACATGGCCGCTGGGTGGCGAAACAGTTCTGCGCACAGATGTTCCCAGGGGGAAAGGGTGGGATTAAAAAAGCCAGAAGTGGGGAATTCCAAGACAGCCAGAGCCTTGAAGGCTAGATGCCAACAGATCCCTGTCCACCGAAGAAGGCCTGGGGTCCTCAAATGGTTAGAATACTCACACAAGCTGCAGGTACTTGAAGGTGGACAGCTGTCCCGGAACCAGCGTGAACTGGTTCCCATCCAAGTAGCTGCAGGAGAGAACACAGGAGTGAGTGCGGCTGGTGGTGCCCAGACCCAGAGGGCCTTTGGGGAAAGGCTGGGACGCCTCTCTGAGCCCCTCTCCTACAAGTAGCTACACACAATCAGCCCAGAATCACAGTCAGTGGCGAAAATAGGTACACATCTTAAGCCACTTGGGTGGCTGCCCCTAAAGCTCAGTGCAAGCCACTGAGAGATAAAGCCTCTCGGCTTTCTCCCTGCCTCCGGCCCGCCTTCTCAGCCTCCTTCCTGTTGGTGGGCACTACCTAGGGCATAAGCCGGAGGCCCTTCCCTTCGCTCTCTGCTCTGCAAGTTTCCTGGCCAAGCAGATCTGATCTGTCAGGCTGCTAGCCCCCCCCCCCCCGCCTGTCCCCAGGGTCCCCTCTCTCCCTGCTGGTGCATGACGATGGTCCCACGGACGTCCCAGGCCCAAACATGCCCAAACACGAGCGTGGTGTGTTCGGACCCTCCCCTGCTTCCCTCACCCCATCAGCTCACACGCCCCATTCCTGAACCAGGCGCAGTCCATGACCTGATTCTCCAGTCCCCTGCAGCCAGTCCCACCATCATTCGCGGGCTTCTGCACACTGGCCTCTCATCGTTTGCTTTTGTTCCATTCTCCCATCAACCCAACTAGCCCCATTTTACAGCAGAGGACACTGAGGCTCAGGGAAGCCACGTAATTTCCCCAGCCTCAGCATCCTCAAAGAAGGCAGGCAGATATGATCGCGAGGCCCCTCTGTTGGCTACTTGGGTTGCTTCCAGCGTTTACCGTGAACACTGCGAGTGACCGCCCCGTGCCTCGTCAGGCCCGGCTGCCTTTTGCCCCAAGCGGTGGACCCCCACCGCTGGCCTTTGAGCCGTCAGCAGCCACGTGTGGACGTGGCCTGTGTGGACGTGGCCTTCTGCCCCCGAGGCCATCAGTCCCGGCTGTTGTGGGCTCAGGTCCTCGTTGACTGGGATTTCATACCTGGGCATGAATGTAAGTATGTGTGGAAGAGGGGTGCAGAGCAGGGCTCTGTGTTCTCATTCTCCATCATTCTCAGGGCTGCTGGGAGGCATTAGGGAGAAAACGGGGACCTAACATCGTGATAGAAAACTGGGCGTGAGGCGTGGCAGGCAGTTATAGGATGAGGACTCCGTGGCGAGGGCGCAGGAGGAACAGGGGCCTCGCTGGTCCTGAGAGAAGCACGAGGCAAATTTCACGCACTGCCCCCGGGAAAAGCAAAGCTCGGCTTTGAGGCCTGAGGGGGCAAGCCCAGGGCACAGGCAGAGTTGGGTGCCCACCACAGCTTCTCACTCGGAGGTGAGAGAAAGCCCTGCTCTGCACCCCTCTTCCACACATACTTACATTCGTGCCCAGGTGTGAAATCCCAGTCGATGAGGACCTGAGCCCACAACAGCTGGGACTGATGGCCTCGGGGGCAGAAGGCCACGTCCACACAGGCCACGTCCACATGTGGCTGCTGACGGCTCAAAGGCCAGCAGTGGGGGTCCACGGGGCAAAAGGCAACCGGGCCTGACGAGGCACGGGGCTGTCACTCGCAGTGTTCACGGTAAACGCTGGAAGCAACCCAAGTAGCCAACAGAGGGGCCTCGCTATCAGAGGAGACCACGTGGACTCAAATGAACACCAGACGGCCAGACACTAGACGGCCAGTAAAAATAACTTGTCAGAGATTTCATGAACGAAGGGAACGCTCAGGATGTGAAGTGGGAAAAAGAAGTGTTATTTGTTATTTGAAAGACAGTGCTTAGCTTAAAGGGAAAGCTCTGGCAGGGCGACCCACACCATCAGGAGGCTGCAGGGGCTGCAAGAGAAGCCCTGAGCCTGCTGGGAACCAGTGACCCTGCAAAGCCCTGACCCCGTGTCAGCCAGAATCTGCCCTTTGTCACCTTGGGCTACTCACAGTTCTGTGACATTCTTGGGGATACCCTTGGGCAGGGCCTGGAGGTGCTTGTTGCTGCATCGGACCACGGTGTCCAGGCAGGCACATTCCTGGGGGCACTGTGGGCGGGGCAGGCAGCCCCCCTCCTCCTGGCCTGTGGTGGGGAAGGTAGGAGGACACGTCAATGGAGGGACAGGTCCTGCTCAGGAGAGGTCTGTTGTGCTGTGTGGATCAGCTCCCTGGCCGGGGATCGAACTGAGGCTGCAGTGGCTGTGATAGCTCCATAGTGCTGAGACTTTAGCCCCTGTACCACCAGGGAAGCCCCTGCTGTAGCTTTTAAGGAAATGAAGATGCAAGGATTTGTCATAAGAAAAATGAAAATAAACCATTTCTTGGAAAAAATGTTTTCAAAAATAATGTTTTCGAAGATTATTTAATGGCACAAGAAAATGCCCAAAACATGTAGTAGGATTTTTAAAAAGAATAGCAAACTATTATTATATATAATAGGTAAGTGAATAGGATGGAGTTATTTTTTATTAAAAAAAATTTAGATCATTATCTAATTTTTTACTTTAATAATTGGAAGTAAAATTGCTCTTAGAGACTGTTTGCCATTTGTTGATTTTATTTAGAAAAACACCTAGGTGGTATTTTGTTGGTATGAAAATTGAAGCTCCCCACGCAGGACCACCCCACCTGGCCCGGATGGGCCAGTCTGAGAGCTGACTTTCCTGCAGAAGCAGAGGGCAGGAGGGAGCTGAGGCTAGGGAGGGGGAGCCTGGGGCGGCTGGGAGAGACCGGGACTGAGGGCCGCGGGGAGGACTCCTGGAGGCAGGAGCGGCTGCACCAGGTGCTCGGGACAGGTAGCTGTGCTGAGGGGCCGGCTACTCCGTGGCCTGGTAAAAGTCCACCTCCCACGGCTACACTGTTTATGTGTTGCTCTGGGGGAAACTGAGGCATGGGCAACAACGCTCTGCACGTGTGGGAAAGAAGGAAGAGGGCAATGAAGAGAATAAGAATCCAGGTAACTGGGGTGATGCCGGAAGTGACCAGGGGCTTCCAAGTGTGGCAGCTGAGGGCCAGAAGGTCCCCTTGTGTGAGGGACAGCCTGGAGGACTCAGGAATAACCTGGGTGACCATACTTACATGAAGGAAACGCACTGGGGTGTAGCGTGATCCCTTTCTGTGATGCGTAAAAGCCCTAGCTATTTCCGCTGTGTCTCCCTTTTGCTATTTCTGTGACAATAAGCTGTTACTGCTTCTACAATCACACAGACACCAGCAGGCAGGGGCTGTCACGAGGCACCACTGGCTACTTTCCTTCCTCCCGACCCGGCCATCGCGGCCTCTCCCCTGCCGGCCAGGGGCTCACAAGTTACCTTCCTCACACCTGAAGTCGGGGAAGGCCACATCCTGCAGAGGGATCTGCCGTAGGAAGTCGGGGTTCTGACACCGAGGGTTCCCCGTCACAATCTTCCTCTTCCGCAGCCAGTCGCCCAGCCAGGCCAGCTGGCAGTTGCAGTTGAAGGGGTTGGCCAGGAGGTTTCTGGGAGAGGCGGTCATGTGACACACTGGCACCCACCAGGGCTGATGTCCCCACAAAGCCCTCTCCTGCCTGCACACGCTGGCCTCAGAGCCACCTGACGCTCTGTCCCTGCCAGCCAGCACTGCCCAGAGACTGGCACTCTCGCCGGAGACAGCGTTCTGATGCTGGGACAAGGTTTTGACAAACCAGGGACCCAACATCCTGAGCGAGTGCTTCAAAGTCACCACCGAGGGGACTCGGAGTGGACTCCGGGGAGAGAGGACTCTGCCGCCCACCCCCACCTGCCACTTACAGGGTGGAGAGGGCCTGCAGGGTGTCGAAGGCCCCCGGGGAGATGGTGGCGATCTGGTTGTCATACAGCGAGAGCAGCCGGACGTTGCGCAGGCCCGTGAAGCTGTCGTTGTGGATGCAGCTGATGCGGTTGTTCCTCAGCATCCTGGGAGGGCAGAGGGGAGCCCGTCAAGCCCTGCGGGCATCTGCCCGGGCTGCAGCTGCTCACAAGGTCTCCTCGGAGGCACAGAGCCCAGCGGTGGGAGCCACGGCAGCAGAGCTGGGCGCCCGAGCCCCCTCCAGACCTGCCCTGACCCCCAGATGCCCAGCAGATGTCCCACTACCAGGCCACGCTGCAGTCAGGCCTCCTGAAACCTAAATGTGGCCAGTCACTCTCCAGCCTAAAGCCCATGGCAGCGTCCGGCCCACGCTCTGCTGTGGCCAGCGGGAGCCTGTCCCCCAGCCCCGGGCTATGTTCCCAGCGCCTGCCCACACCCCCAAGCAGCTCCTCTGTCCTCCAGCGTCATCGGTTTGCCCTTCCCAGCCATGACGTCCTTCTAGAATGATCTCTGTCCTCATATACAAATGCAAATGCTTTCTCATCCTTAAAAACCCGGCTCAGGCCCTCCCTGGTGGCGCAGTGGGTTAAAGCACAGCACTGAGAATCTGAAGCCACTTCCGCATGAGTTCGATTCCCGCCTGCCCCGGAGGTGACCACATGGTGTGGCAGACCTCTCCTGACCCACCCGCTGCTCCCCTCAGCAGTGTACTTCGTCGATCTGCCTGTTCTGCTCCCCACTCTGTCTTTGGTGAAGCCTCTCACCGCCCCTGAGCCTCTGGCCTGTACCCCAGTTCTGTATGCACAAATAAATAAATAAATCTTTAAAAAAAAAAAAAAAGATAAAAAAAAAAAACCGGCTCAATTTCCCACCCCACCTCAAAACAAAACTTGACAAACCAAAGAAATTAAAATGATTTATGAGCATTCATTTTAAAATGTTCAAAGTTACCAGCAATCAAGGACCTTTCATTAAACAATTTTGAAGTTTTGCCTGAAAAATTGCAAAGTGATGAAAAATACGATGATGAAGATGGCGGTGAGGCGAGTGTGGGCAAAGAGGCCCACACAGCCGGCGGGGGTTGGCTGGGGGCACCTGAGTGGCATTTAGTGAGGGCACCCGAGTCCTCATGACCAGGGAATAATCCCGGGTGGACACAGGGTTTTGTGGTAGCTGTTAACTGCAGCATTGCTTGCAATAAACATTCGAAATTGCCTAATTTCCATTATACCATTATACACACACACACACACACACACACACATTCATTCACAATGAGGCTGTAAAAGAAATTTTAATAATACATAAGTATGCCCACACTATGTTTTAGGAAAGAATTAATTACTAAATACAATATTATAAGATTACATCTTTTAAAATCTGGGTATAAGCCTCCACATGTGGGCGTGCAATACGCCTGTGTGCGGGGGTGCGTAACGTGTGCCCAGAAAGGTGGGGAAGAAGCTGCTTCTGTCAGCCGTCAACAGAGCTGCGTCTGCACAGTGCAGTGGGGACCCTGCTTCTGTGCGCCCCGTCGTCCTCCTCGAGGGGTGCTCAAGGACTGAGCAGCCGCAAAGGAGGAGCTTCCTCACCAGTGAAAGCAGGACTGCTAAACACAGGGCATCTAAGATCCCTTTCGTAAAACAAACAAAAGTCCACAGGGCTCTCCTTATACTTATTTACCTTATGCAAATGTCCTTACTTGTGCTCAGAAAACAAGTCGGTAGCCCTGCTGCGAGGCTCTGGATTTAAACCCAGGCAGGCAGGCGGCTCTAGAGCCACATTGCCCGACCCAGTAGCACTGGCCACACTGACTGAAATGAATGGAAATTCAAAACCCGGTGCCAGGTCAAGAGCGCCATAGCTGGACTGGACAGCACGGACATGCGACGGCTTTGTCACCGTGGGCAGTCCAGCCGGACCGCACGTCTACAGACACTGACCGTCTTCGTGATGCCTGGACGCTAGTGTAGCCTGCTGCACCCAGAGAGGGCTGTGTGACCCCAGGATCCTGCTGGATCCGGACACCTGGTAGTTCTGGTAGCCCTAAGACGCAGGCTACCTATTTCCAGCGATGATGCCACACCTCTGTCCCCACTCCTAACCCGCTGAGTCACCCCTGGAAGGTCCCTGCTGTGGGACCAGGCCACCCCTCCTGCCCGCAGTAGCGTCAGCCACTCCTGAGCTGAACGCCTCCTGGTGCTCCTGTAGGCTGACCTTGAGGGACTCTAAGGACCCCTCCCTCTGGCCCTCTCCAGCCATCCCCCCACAATCCTGGGAGCAGGAAAAGCAGGCCGCCCCACAGCTACCAGCGTCTGACAGCTTGGCCTACTGGGCCAGTGTGGGCAGAGAGCCCCTCCCCCTGCAAGCGGGCTCCACCGCCGAGGGGAGGGGCCCTCCCACCTGCTCTCCCTTCCACCTGCTGTCTGCCTTCCCCTTTAATGTAGACAGGACACTCTGGCCGTTGCTGCCCAGTCTGGCCACGCCCCGTGCCCCAGCCACACACTCACAGGGTCCTCAAGCTGTCCAGGCCGCGGAACATGCCGCTCCGGATGGACTCCAGCTGGTTGGCGGTCAAGTGTAGCTCACTCACAGAGGCTGCGCCCTCGAAGGCCCCGTCCTCAATTTCTGACACCTTGTTGTTGCTCAGATTGCTGGGAGAGGAGGGGCCAGGAGGATTATGCAGCTCAGGACACCCCCCTGCTGGCACCCAGCCCCCCCCCATGCCCAGCCCCCAATCCCAGTATTTTCCTTCTCCATCTTGGGCCAGCGTCCTTCCCGCCAGGGAATGACTCACATTTTCTTCAGATGTGTGAGTTTTTTAAACATCCCAGTGGCCTCCAGAATGGAAATCTCATTGTTGTTCAGTCGTCTGTAAGAGGCGACGAAGAGAGAACGTCTATGTCCCTGAATAGCAGACATTGCAGTATCTTCCAAGTCAGGAATATTTGGGACTCATACAGGGGGCTCCCAGGAGAATTGATGTGGTAAGAAAAACCCGTCCCATTTCAAAGGAAGACTGGGCCCAGACTGGTGCTAAGGGGAGACATTTGTAACATTACAAATGCCTGAAAATTTACGTGCATAGGTGACAGAGTACCCAAGCACATGCTTCTGGATGTCCACAAGTGCATATTTTAGAGAAAGAAAAATAACATTTGTCGGGTGGCTCTGACCCCCAACTTGAGCTGATGGGGCCATGAGCCCCCAGCGATAGCAGAAGTGTGACGGGTTCAGGCTGGCGATGGGCCATGGGCCCCAGAGACAGCGCCCAGGTCTGTGCGGGCCTGAGAGCCAGAACGGGGCTCCTCTGGGGAGCTGCAGCGGCTGCTTCTGCCGGACCAGCGGCTGGCACCTGTGGCTGGTGTCTCTCGCGGTCCCCAAGCAAAGCCCAGGAAGGGTGGTGGCAACAGGGAGCAGGTGAGGGAGGGGTAGAGCCTGGGGTCTCACAGCTCGGCTGTGGCCTGCGGGATGCGCTCGGGGATCTTGGTGAGCTTCAGGCTGGAGCACTCCACCACGCCGGCCTCACAGCGACACTTGTGTGGGCAGACGACATCGCTGTTACACTCGCTGTTCAGCTGATAGTCCTCCGTGCCTTGGGGACAGGTCGCGGGCGGGGCCTGAGGGCTGTGTCCAGTCCGGGGTCTCCAGCCCCCCTCCACTTGCCACCCCGGCCTCCTGCCACCATCCCACCCAGGCAAGCCTGGTACCTCCCGCTGTCCTACCTGGAATGAAGTACTGCTCCTTAGCTGGGGAGAGAACAGAGACACCATGAAGCTGGGAGCAGCCAGGACGTGGAGGGAAAGCCCAGGACCCAGCCCAGTGCCCAGCTGAGGACACCCGGGAAGCGGGCCGGGGTCCCTGTCAGACCTGGAGCCTGTGCGCCCAGCCCTGTGTAGAGAGGCCTTGGTGCGGAGCCCTGGCTAAGCCTGAGCTGGCGCCACTCCCATTAAGCCTGGCGAGAAGCACCAAAACCAGGGGCTGTCACACACACTGGCTCAGAGGGGCGGGCGCTGGCAGCAGCAGATCCCTGAGCAGGACCTGGGCTCAGAACTGACCCACATGTTCCCAGCCACACGTCATTGCTGCTGCCCCAGAGCCTGGAGCAGGCTCTGCTCTCACTGAGGATGGTTCCTGGCCTCCGAGTGTCTTAAAAGGCTGAAAAGAGCAGCATGCAAGAGAAATGGCTTGGGGAAGACAAAGGTGCTCATCGGGAGGCTCCCTCGGCCGGCCCTGCCCTTCCCTGGGCTCAGTCAACAGGGCTGGGGCGGAGCCACCATCCCAACCCCAGTGCAGAACCCGGGGCCTCCACCCTCCAGGGTGCAGCCAGAGTGGCCAAGCACAGCCTGGCAGGGCCATCCGCGCAACACCCAGGGTCAGCACAGGCTGAAGACAGCGGGCAGGCAGACGAAGACCCTGGCGGGCGGCAGGCAGCTACCTGAGCACCGGAACTTCTTGCTCTTGATCTGCCCGATGCGCTTGTTGGCCAGGCGGCGGGGGCTGGCGCATCGGGCGCCACTCGTCTCGATGGGGTTGGTGCGCAGGAAGTCTGCCAGCCACTTGAGGTTGCAGTCGCAGATGAAAGGGTTCTGGGCCAGGTGCCTGTGGGGGGGCAGAAGCAGGTTGGCTGCAAACCTGCACGGACATCCCCTGGACGGGCCGCCCTGCCTGCTCCAGCCACGGCAGAGAAGCGTCCTCGGGGTGTCACAGCAGGGCAGGGCCTGCAGGCTCCGGCTTCCACAGCCCCCGCTACCTCCTGTCCTGCCACATCCTCTCCGCAAGCTCCGCTCTGGCCCTCTCTCCCCGCACCCATCCGTCCGCGGCCCTGGGGCATCTCACAAATATGAGCAAGGGCGGGAGGGACCTGGTCCCACACCTCTGTCCCTCACAGGTGGGGTGACAGAACAGGCACTCGACCCCAGGGCCCTTGGTGGCCTGGTGCAGGATCTGGTTTGCTCCCTCCCGGTGGCCTCAAGCAGCGGCTGCCTCCGTCTTCCAGCCGCTGTCCGAAAGATGTGGGCCGGGGGCAGGGCAGGGCCTGCAGCCGGGGCACAGGGCAGCCGCTGGGCTTCACATGCCCTCTCCACTGCCAGCCCGGACCGCGGGCTGCCTCTTGACAGAGATGCACGGACACCGAGTTCCGCTGATGGAGGACCACTCCCATCCACTCGCCAGGATGCCTGTTACCACCAGGATGGTGTGGCGGGGAGGGCGGCGTCTAGATGGCAGGTGAACCCCAGTGGGAGTGAGTGGCCACATGGATGGCTTCCCCGTCTGTGGGTATTGACCACGGGGGCAGGCTCAGACCGGCCACATCTGAAGCACCCCAACAGCAGACTCGCCCACCTATGTCTGGCACGGCCTGCTCTGCACCCCCAGACAGCCAGGGCAGAGCTGGCACTGCCTCGCTCCTGTGCCTGACAGCCAGCGCTTCTGCACAGAAAGGCGGGAGACAGCGGGCCACTCCAAGGACTCCCCAGCCACCTTCCTCCAGGGAGCACCCTCAGTTCAGGCGCTCTGCTTATTGGCTTTCCCAGGCCCTGGCGGGGGGCTCTCCAAGCCCGGCCCCAAGGCCTCACCGAGGCTTGGACCAGCTCAGCTCAGACCCTGGCCCTCTCTCCACAGCCCATCTCTCCGGGCTCTGCCCTGCGGCTCCTGGACAGGAAACCTGCAGCCTCCCTGCCTGGCCTTCCCTGCCACTCCCCGGAGCCCGGCCCCTGGGCTCCACCGAGGCACCACCTCCACTGCATCCAGGTCAGTATGTTTCCCAATTTAAACTGTCCACTCGCACACACAAGACACGTTCGCTGACTCCCCAGGGGCGGAGCTGGAGGCTAATTGAAAACACAGAGGCTCGGCACTGCTCCAGAGGGCTCTGGGCCGCTCATCCTCACCCGTATCTGCCCAGCCTTGGCCCTGCCGGGACAGATTGCTTCCCTTTTCTACAATCTT
>NW_004567112.1:20527192-20547995 GCF_000260355.1 Condylura cristata | reverse complement strand
GTTTTTGATCCCATTCCCACTCCACCCCCACAAAATGTCTCTGGTATATGGCTAAATAAATAAATCTTTAAAAAAATTAGAAGGTTAAACATAAATTGCACTGATTTATGAATATAAATACAAATAAACCCAGAAAATAAATATAAATAAACCCAGAAATTCCATGAGAAATAAAAATATTTGTTCACATAAAGATTTGTAAGTGAATATGCATAGCAGTTATTCACAGAGTGGGAAGATAAAATGTCCAGGCTCCGGAATGCATAAAGTAGACATGTCTACTTTATATCCATAGATGGATATGGACATTTTTAAGAAAATCTATAGATACAGAAAGTTGGTTTGTAGTTGCCCAGGAATGAACAGTAAACAGGGATTGACCGTAAAAGGTTGATGGAATGACCTAAAACTGGATTATGGTGTTAGCTGAGCAACTGTAAACTTACTAGAAATCACTGAATTGTATACTAAAAACAGGTGAATTTTGTGGTGTGTAAGTTACACGTCATTAAAGCCGCTAGATTCCTTTCCTGTCTTGGAGCAGGGGAGACGCGGCAAAATCAACACTGAGACACAGACGCTCAGCCGAGGCCTGGGAGCTACAGAAAATCAAGCTACGGGAAATATGCTCAGGGCACACAAAACACGGGCTCACGACTCCGAAGCCGTCGGAGGAATATCTGATTTGCGTTCTTTCATTCTTACTTTGAATCGTACTTCAGGGGGTTAAAATACATAATAGTTGGTGAAAGTTCAGTGTGCGTTACAGCCTTCATGATGAGATCTGCTTCCAGGGAAAAGGCACATTTGAAATGGGCGCTGACTAGTTCCTCAGTGGTGGTGAAAAGAGGCCTGATACAACCCCGGCTCCCCCAGATGCCGCGTGCGGGACCTGGGGCCAGCCGTGAGCCGTCCTCAGCACAGCCTGGGAGGATGGCACCTTCCCACGCAGGCCACTGCGTGCACTCCGTGACTGACAGCGGCCTGCTGGTCACCACATGCTCAGTGAACAGCAGAGTCCTCAGCAGTATTGTTACCGGCATTGTTAGCCGTATTACTTGTCACGCCCCTGCCTATGGGAAGACTTTCCGTTCTAGCATTCAAGCTTTGGCTTTTACTGCCTGGTGGCAGCGGCCAAGTTCTCAGGGTGTCAGAGGGCAGAAGTCCAGCCAGGTGAATGGACACAGGCAGTGGCTGCCCCGCCCCCGACTCCATGAGCACACGCCCTTGGGGTCATTCCTTCTTCCGCCTTGCAGGAAGACAGCATCTCGGTACCACCCCACTCCCAAGGCTCTTTGGTGTATGCGCCTTGGGCTTTCAGTCTCCTCAGTGAGTGTCTCTCAGATGGCTGTGCAAAATTATCCACCTTGCCTCTGTCCCCTGTACCCTCTAATTTCACATACGTGGCAGGATTTCCCAGGGGTGCTCCTTCATCCTCTCTCTGGCTATACATAAATTAATTAGCAGGAGCTGGGCTACAGACGCATGCATGGGCTTTAATGAGTTTGTCTTCCTGGTTGACATCCCTTGCTGACGGGCAAGGTCCCCAGGGAGTGGGAGACTGTTTTCACCCAGCCCATGGGACAGAAGGAATCTGACAAAAAGCACTGTCCAGCAGGCAAACCAGCAGTGGCAGGAACGGCAGCAGGCATGGGCCCACAATCCATTAATAATGGATGCCCACTAAGCACCCAAAGGACCCACCCAAGGCAGCACCTAGAGGCTCACTGCAGACTCAGCAAAGGACAAAGAACAGAAAAGACCATTTCAATTTAACCAAAGAGCGGACAAGGGGAGGTTCCCCTGGGTAGCTCCAGCTAACAGAGAAAGGCTCCTTTTCAGAGCATGACCACGACAGCATTAGCAAATGAAGAAGGAATGTTAGATCCAGAAGGAGGAAAGCGTGAGGGAAGGGTCCAGAGGTACTCACAGCGTCTGGATAGCCCGCAGGGAGGTAAAGGTGCCCTTGGCGAGACTCTGGATCTTGTTGTCATACAGGGAGAGCAGGGAGAGGTTCTGCAGGTCCTGGAAGGCATCAGGCCGGATGCAATTGATCTTGTTGGCATTCAGGAGCCTGTGGGCAGAGCCAGGGCCAGGCGGTTAGGAGTGGGAGCAGGGTCAGACTTCTTATGTCCTGGCACCTCCCTAGGCACGGAGCTGGCATTATGTCAGGGAGAAGTCCATCTGTGGGGCGGGCCCCAGGCATCCATCTCTGGATGATGGATTCTGGGGCATCAGAGGACACAGTGTCAGGGCCACCTTGGGCTCCTCCTCCTCCCGAGTTCTGCTGGGTTCCCTGTGAGCAGCTGACAAGGACATTTTGAGTCCTGGCCCTCTTGGGTCTCGAGAAAGACCTTTGCCTGGATGCACATGGTTCAAGGTGGCTGAGCTGGGCCCGGGTGCCCTACAGGAGAGAGCTCTGTCCCCTGCCACCAGAGCTCTTCAGGCGGCATCTCAGGGGCTTCCCAGCAACCAGCTCTAGAGCAGCCCTTACAGATCTGCCAGGTCTGCTGGCCGCCACCCCCCTTACTTCAAGTGGGTCACACCCCAGCGCTGCCCAAAGCTTCCCCCTGCAAAGTCAGAGAACACTGGCCCCTTGCTTGTCCCACCCATAGACACGAGGGTGGGTCCTTACAGGAGTTGTAGAGTGTAGAGGCCTCCAAACACCCCACGGGGGAGGTCGGTGATCTTGTTCCCATAGAGGACCCTGGAGAAAAGGGTCAGAAAGCCGGAGTTAGAGGGATGCAGCCGGCAGCACGGCTCTGCACGAGTGAAGGCTGTTGCAGCAAGTTACCAGCAGGTGGCAGTAACGTGTGTCAAGAAAAGGCCCCATTTCTAGTTTGCGCAAAGCTGCCAAGTTACAGGGAACAGGGAGTGTGATTGCAGGTAAGCAGAGACCCTCACCTCACCCTCCCTGACCTCACACTGGGATCCTGCAGAGACCAGAAAAGGGGCTCTTCCTGGCTACCTCAGGGAAATTAACTTGGTCGGGGATCCTGTTCAGAGATAATCCCGCCAGCAGGAATAATGAACATATTTTTAGAGAGTTACAGGAACACACTCGAATGCCAGACACGTGTGCAACATGAAGTCCAGCACATCAAGCAAGTCTTCCCAGGTGCAATGCCAGAAAGACGCAGACCAAAGTGTTAGTGTGCTGAGAGCTGGGTGGTGGGTATTTCAAAATGTTCTTCATTAAGCATGAAGTCCACGAATAATCGGGGGAAAAGACGAAAAAGACAGGCAGGCTGGAACAGGTTCAGGCAGATGGTGAGGCATCAAGGGGATTTGGAGGTGGTATTCCATTCCCACTACCACCTCAGCCCCCAGGTGACCCTGTAAACATCCACTCGGAGTGAAAGCATGGAGTGCTGTCTTCAAACACAGCTTCAGATGATTCCTGGAGGAGGTTTGGTGGGGGCAAAGGTGCTGAGCGGGATCCCAGTGGCCCTTGTGCCGGTCAAAAGACCAGCATCGTGTACGTGGATGAAACACAAGGGACAGAAGCTTGCCTTTCCTCCAGTTAGCACCAGGAAGCCTCTGAGATCTGCTCAGACCCACATTTGGAAAGGTCCCTCAATCTGCTGTGAGAGGAGCCGCGTGGAGGGGGCAGGAGCTGAGCCAGCAGGACAGGTCAGAGCCAGCCAGGGTGGACGCTGTCAGTGAGATCTACCTGCCAATGTTGCAGGACGGTGGGGAGGGATCTCTGACCACCTATGCATAAGAGGACTCGCTTGGAAGGAGTCCTTCTCGGAGAAAGAGCTCCGTGTTTTGGCGGACCACGTCCCAGGACCTGCTCTCCTCAGCCAGTGAGAGACCTGTCGCCAGGCTGTCACGGACGGCTGTGTGGGCTGCACACTGCACGGCCTGAAGGAGTCCATTCACAATCAGTCCCACCTACCACCTCAGACTACCCAGCAGGCAGCGGCTGGCAGCCTCCTGAGCCTTCTAAGGGGGTTCTCTGCTGTCCCAAACCTAGGACCCCCCCACCTACACCACGCATGTGTCCATGCTGCTGAGGGGCAGGGCGGCGAGTGAGGGAAAAGAGAGCTAAGCAATATTTCTAAGATGAGAGTTTGCTACTGCACAACATTTGTAGATTTACAGAAACCCCAATAAATCCTTGAAGGAAGGAAAATGCTGGACAGAGGTGGGAAAAAACATTGTCCGGCCCTCGCATCACCCACTACAAGCCAGGGTTAGAGCACATCTGGGGAGGGGGAAGAGCAGGTGTGGTAGATGTCACAGCTGGAGCTGCTGATTGCTGCTTTTGTGGTGACCCTGGGAAGGCTCAGGGCCTGTGTGAGGCCAGGAGAGCCAATGACTGCCGCAAAGAATGCTGAGAAAATCCCCCCTTGGGCAGTGAGAGCATCACAGTGGCCAGGGGCAGTGGCTTTCCATACCTGCAACCCTTGATTCCTTCCTCTCCTCCCAGCTCCCCCAGTGCGGGGGAGGGGGGTCCCCAGTAGCCAGAGGGAGGCCTCCTCCTCTAGCACCTGCCCAGAGGACTTGAGCCTTCTGGGCCCCTCGGAGGGTGTCCTGGACCCCAAAGGGAATCTTGTCTCTGCTACTCACAGTGAGTTGAGGGAGCGGAGACCCTGGAAGGCGTCCGGCGCGATCTCCGCGATCTGGTTGTTGCTCAGGTCTCTGTGAACAGGAGAGAGGGCATCTAGCCTCCAGGCCACCCGCCCTGCCCATCTGCTTTACCCCAGATGCCATGAGGGCAGGGGTTTCTCTGAAATTTGGAAAGTCGAGGGCCAGTTCTCCTGTCCACCCCTCAGACCCACCGCCGCTGATTCCCTGTGTGGTGTGAGGGTCGATCCCGTGCAGGGCAGCTTTCCCCAAACCCCACTGCCCCCGACCCCCGCTCTCTCTCAATGCCTCCTACCGGTGCCCGAGTGAAATGGGGGGAAGACAGTTCTGTTCTAGTGCCAGACTCGGGCTCAGCTCCCCACCGAGGCCTCGGGATAACCCCGCTGCCAGTCACAGATGAGCCCAGCAGGAAGGCCAGGCAGCGACTTGCCCAGGACCCTTGCGGCCGCAGAGGCAGTCAGGACGTCCCTGGCCCAGGTTCTTCCTCCCGCCCCAGGTGACCCCCTAGAAGCAGTGGGGGGGACTCACATCCTGCGCAGCTTTCTGTAAGGAGAGAAGGCTCCAGGGGGGATGGACTTGATCCCATTGAGCTCCAGGCGGCTGTGGAGGGAGAACATGCAGTCCAGGGCCAGACCCCCGCCCTGGCTGTCGCCTGCTGCACTGGCCCCCAAGCCAGGCCCTCTGTCCCTCCTGCCACGGCGGGCACGGGGGGGGGGGGAAAGGAGCGGCTGTGGTTCGAGAGCCATCAGCCCGGGTTTAAGTGGCTGGACGAGTCCCCTTACTGACACTGAGACGCCGACTCAGCCAGCTCACCGCGCTGGGCTGACCAGAGGACATGCTTCCCCCAGGTTGCCCAGCCTGGGCAGAAAGCTCAGTCCCCCGGACAGCGTGTCTTCTCCACTGGCACTGAGGGGACCCAGGTGAGCTCCGCGGTGGCACCTGCTCCAGGCCTCACTGTGCCCCCCCCCCAGAGATGCCCCACCACCCCCGGGTTCTGTGTCCCAGCACTGCCCAGCCCTGTACTTACATCTCGGTCATGGTCTCGGGCAGGTTGGCAGGGATGGCGGTGAGGCCTTTGCCACGACAGTCCACAATGCCATTGCTGCAGGAGCACATGGCCGGGCAGGAGCCCGAGGAGAGGGTGCAGGAGGGCACGCGCCCTGCCTCCCCCTGGCCTGCAGGAACAGCGGGCCGTGACCGTGTGACACACCGATGGTGGGAACAGGGCTCAGGGCGCTTCTGGGGTGAGGGTGAGCAGAAGTCACCAGGGACTAAAACGCGACTCTGTGGGCTCCTGGGGCATGATGGGTACTTGTTGGATGTTCACTGACCCTAACTGCAACGTGAGAGGCTGGGTCACACTTCAGGAACTCTGAGCCCAGGTTCTGAAGCTCGGGGTGCCCGTCTGAGCGCGGAACACACCGGAGGCCCAGTCTCCTCACCCATCACCTGAGGCTGACAAAGGCGGCAGCACCCTTACGCTGTGCCACACGCTGGAGTGGGCATCACAGATGCCATAGTCCCTTTAATCCTGCTCCTCTGTGAGGAGTGTGATATTCTCTGGCCATTTTACAGGCAAGAAAGGGGAGGAAACAGGAGCAGCTGGGTGGTCAGGACAGGCGGCCATGAGCGAGCACAGAGAGGAGGTGATGGGCAGCGACAGGCCAGGGTGGGCCGACGCTAATACTGGACCCCAGGGGGTGGTGGGAGGGGGAAGTGGGGGCACCGGAAGCAGCGAGGGGCGTCGGGTGCACCGCAGAGGACCCACCTGAGCAGCTGAACTCGCTCTTCTGGACCTCGGCCACGTTGAGGCCACGCAGGCCGGCGGGCCCCGAGCACTGGGTGAAGAGCCCGATGGTGGGCCGCTGCCGCAGCCACTGTGACAGCCAGGCCAGGTGGCAGTCGCAGAACAAGTGGTTGGAGTGCAGGCGGCTGCGGGGACAGGTGCATCCACCTGGGCCCAGCGGGACGCCGCCCGCGCGGGCTGAGCCCCAGGCAGTCTGCGCACAGCCGCCTACAGCTCACTTCCCCGCTGCGGCAGACGTGCTCCCCGCATGCGGCGCACCCCTGAGGCCGCCCGCGCCCAGCCAAGGGCCAGTCATGTCCCTGGGCTCGCCTAGCCCCGCGGCCCCAGCGCACGCGCGCGCTTGCAAACACACCACAAATCGTGGATCCCCCCGGAAAAATCCGGTATAAATGACACCCGGCGTCCTCCCGTTTGCCATCACTGCCCACCCCTCCAACAATCGGCCCCGCCCCCGGCTGGCCGCGGGCGTGGACTGCGGCTCCTTGCCCTGCCCTGGCGCCACCCTGGCCCGGCACCAGGCTGACTCACAAGGTCCGCAGCTTGGGCATGTGGTTGAAGCTGGACACGGGGATGGTGGTGACATTGTTGTTGTTCAGGGTCCTGCACGGGAAACGGGAGTCAGCGGGTGTCAGCCCCGCGGGCAGCTCCACGGGAAGGAGGGACAGGGCGTCTCTGCCAAGTTCCACCGTCCGCCCTGGCACGGGGAGGCCTTGCCAAAGAGGGACCCACAGAGCCGCCCTCAGGGGGAGCCCTGGCGGCGGCTAGGACGGGAGCAGGAGGGGAGGCTGCCGGCGGGCCTGTGCCGGCCAGGGGGAGGGGCAGGGGCAGACTGGGGACGCGGAGGGTGCAGGGAGGCCATGGAGCAGGTCAGCCCGGGCCGCTGCTGCGGGCTGACCCGTGGGCAGGGACCTCTGGCCCAGGAAGAGGAGTGGCATCCTCCCCCTGCCCTGGAGCCGGCCGCCCCTCCCTCCCGCGCTGCGCCCACCAGCCAGCTGCCGTCTGCACCTGCAGTACCCCCTCTCCACCCCGCCGGGGCCCCTCTTTACTTACAGCACCTCCAGCCCCCGCAGAGCCCGGAAGGCCCCTTCCTCGATGCAGCTGATCTGGTTTTTGTCCAACTGTCTGTGAAGCAAAGGAGGGCTGTAGAGAGGAGGGCACGTGGCCCAGAGCGGGGGTCCAAATATTTTAAAACACGCCCCTCACTTTAAAAAAAGAAAAGAGGTGTGCGACCCTTTCGTTCAGTGTCAGGCAAATAATACATATGGAAAGTTTAAATTCTTCCATATTTTTAGTTAAAAGAAGAAACACAAATAAAAGATCATCTTGCCTACTCAAACTTGCAAATGGCCTGGGGAGCAGATACTACCCCCAACCCCCACCCCCAACTGTTATTTGGAGACCACCTAGGGGCCTCTGGCAGCTGAAAAATGAGAACAGATCCCCCAGACTTGGCAGCTGCAGGCGACCAGCTGCCTGGAGCGCGGCTCGCAGACGTCCACGCAGGGTCTCCAGTGTGTGCACTGCGTGGCCAGCGTCTACACAGGCAGGGTCCAGGTGCCGGGTGCACTTCATCGCACACAGGCAGGGGAGGAGGTAGCGGGAGCCAGAGAGAGGCTGCCAGCCCTGCGGGGAGTGAGCCTGAGCCCCGAGCGCCTGCGCTGATCCCCACGATCACAGAGGAGCAGAGCCCTGTGCCTCTGCCAGGTCAAGATGCGGGAAGCTAACTGCCTCGCAGCAGTACCTGGAAGAGGCCATGCAGAGCCATCTCCCCAGGTCCACAGGGCACGGAGGCCACGCCGCTGAGACAGACCTGAGCCCCCCAGCTCAGGGACCACGCCGCTCCCTGCAGCCCTGGCCAGAGACGCCTCCGCGCCCTTGCTTGGCTCACACAAAATGACAGCAGAAGAGCAGCCTGCTTCCTCCAACTCTGGAATGTTCCAGAAGACCACGCTGGCACCTGCGTCTCAGCCTTGACCAGCTCCTGGGCTGCCTGGACATTGGGCCTCAGGGAGACCCATGAGGATGCCCCAAGTCCCTCTCCCTCCCAGGCCTGTACTCACAAATTTTTGAGGTCTGTAGCTCCACGAAAAGCTTTTCTGGGGATGGCCTGGATGATGTTCTCACTCAAGTCCCTGCAAGGATAGAGCCAGAGAGAGAAAAAATCCTGGTCAGAAAACAGTTGTCCAGAGTGTCTGGGGCTCAGAGGGGCCCGGCAGCTGGACACAACTGCTGCATTAGGTCCCGGGACTGGGACGGTGCCTGGCGCACAATGCTGCTCAGTGAACAGTTGCTGAGTGACTGGCCGAGGGAGCTGGAGAGAGGCACCTGCCCTGGAGGGACCGCCACACTCAGCCCTTCCTCTTCTCTGGGCCGCAGGGCAGCAGCTGAAGGGACAGGGGAAGCCACGGCCCACCCTGCCCACCAGGCCCAGAGAGGTCAACTCCAGCCGGCAGTGTCCAGGGCTGCAAAGGCGTGAGCCAAGGGGCAGCTCCGTGACCGCACGGCCACAGGGCCTGCTGGGTTTTGCAAATAAGGTGCGGGGGCTCAGAAAGAAGGTGGGGAACTCCTAGGCTGGGCCCCACTTCTGATGCTGTGTTCCCAGGCCCGCAGGCCCAGAGTCACCCCAGCTGGGGCACCAAGCTCCTGGCCAGGGGCTGCAAAGCTGTGTCCCTGCTCCGCCGTGCTGCAGCTCGGAAGCGGAGTTCACCAAGGACTTCGTCATCACCCCAGCAACCAGTGCCTTGCCCGGCATGGCAGGGACCCTGCTAACCTCTGACCTCCTCCTCGGCCCCCAGGCCAGCTGCCGGCTGCTTCTTCTAGCTGCCCCCACCCCCGGCAGCCCCGGGCCCCTAGCACCTAGCCAGCTGCTTCTTCCGCCCTCTTGCAACAGCGTCACAACAGACCACAAATGCCACCTTCCGGGTTGGCACTCCTTTCCCACAACCGTGGTACAAACCATTGCCATGTTCAGAGCCCAAACCCAGGCAGGCCCTGCCCAGCGCTGACCCTCATGCCAACCGTGGCAAACACTGCAGCAGTGTCCACGACACAGGGAGGAGAGGGGGCCTCGGAGAAGCTACCTCAGGAAGGGAACACAGCGGGAGGTGCGGCTCCAGATCCTGAACCTGGGACCCAAAGCCCCCCCACCCTCAGCACTGCTGCCCCGAGCTCAAAGGCCGGTCTGAAGCCCGGCCCCACCTCCCGGCTGGGCTTCTCTAGTCAGCCCTCTCCCCACCCGGGCCCCAGTTCCCTCATGTGCCACTCAGGGGCACAGTAGTGGGGGTCCTGGCCTGCACAGTGGACGTCGACACCTGTGGGCTCACAAGCCCAGCCCCACCTGCCCTCAGCCCCTGACCACGGCACCCGCGGGCTGAAGGGGCTCCATCACCATCAGCACCCCTTCCCTGGTCTCTCTCCCCCAAGACTACAGTCGTCCACTCCAGCTGGGCCTCACCTGCCGCCACCCCTCACGCCACTGCAGGGTCCCCCCGGCCTCCCAGGAGGCAGCAGTGGCTGCTGGTGGAGCCTGTGGCCAGTGTCCCCTCCTCCCAAGACCGTATCTGACCCCCTTCTCTTTGGTTCTGGACTTCGTCGCCGGCGGCCGCCTTCAGCCCTGCTCGGTCTGTGCACGCTCCTGGAGCCCTTTCCAGGCTGCGCCAGCTCAGGAAACCCCGTGGCCCGACCCCACTCCTCCCTGCCCGGCCCGCCTGCCTCCTGAGAAGTGTCCTGAGAAGAAGAGCGAGTACTTCGGTCTTAATTACGGCCCAACCCTGCTGTCCCTCCCCGCCCGTCCGCTCTGAGCAAGCGCCTGCCCACAGCTGGGCCGCACCTCACGGAAGACCGCAGGCCAGCAGCTCCCAGCCACCTACAGGAGCTGTCCTCCTAGGCCACGGTATTTTGAGGCAAACGCCCACAGAATCGCTGGGGACTAACACCGGGGTTCTCGGGGGGCAGCGGTCCTAGAGCAGAGCAGTCCTGACCGGGCAGCGAGGCCCCCCGAGTGACTGTGAGGCAGGCAGGGCCTGCTCGGGCTCCATGTCCGGCCCCAGGTTCTCCAGTTGGGCCTCAGTTTCTCCCTTTGTCCGACATGCGGGCTGGGCCAGATGATCTCTGAGCCTCTCAGCTCCCCCCAACAGGGGATAGCACCAGTCTCTGGGCAGCAAGGGAGACCCTTGGTGCCCAGCCAGAGTCCAGGGAGGAGGTGAGGGTGAGGGAGTTGATGGAGGGCGGAAGACACAGACACCGGCCTTCTCCCATCCACAGGGAGCCGGGACGGGATGTGGCAAAAGCCTGAAAGGACAGGGAGGGGCGGAGGGCAGGGAGGCAGAGCCCGGAGACCCAGGCCCACGGGGCAGGGGCCTCCGCTGGGGCCTCATCTCAGCCCAGCCACGCCCGGGAGGGGATCGTCAGCAGCTCACATCCATTATTCCTTTTAATCCTCACCACAACTCTGCAAGGGAGGTTTTTTATTTGTATTGATTACTTTATCGATTTAAGTCAACCTTGTTCCAGAAAGGCTTTGAGGGAGCTTATAGGGATTTGCAAAGCAGCGTGAGGGCAGGAGTGAAAAGTGGGGAAGAGGAAGAGAAATCAATGGCAGGGACCAAGAGCACAGCACCATGCGCCCCCCACCCCTGCTGGTCAGGGGAGACTGTGGCTCCCGGCTTTCAGGGTGTCAGTGTGAAAAGGGGTGGCTGCTTTGGGAACAGTGACCCCAATATATGTAGACGTTGAAAGGGAACACCCTCTCTGGAGGGTAGCTGTTTGGGGCAAAAGACGAGACAGGAATTTCCCTTGGGGGAGGGTTATAAGCAATGACAGTGTGGCCTGATCAATAACCCTGGTCCTTATAATAGATGGGTTTTGAGCACCTGCTCCTTATAATAGCTTCACATCAAAGTAGGACTTAGGAAAAGCAATTGTATAGAAAATTCTAAGAACTCACACCATCACACCCCCGTGCAGCGGGGGCAGAGACCGTGTGTGCAGGCAGGAGCACGCGGAGGCCCCACGCAGCCCTGCTCGCCTGGAACAGAAGGCGCTGGCCGGGGGGCCGGGGGGGGGAAGGAGTTTCCAGGGAAAGCCTCGCAGGTCGAGCAGGTGACAGGTTAGACAGGGAAGGGGGTGATCTGATGGCCGCTCAGACATGGTTCTGGCACACAACCTTACAGAAGAAAAAGACACTGACCCCCAGGAGGGCAGGTAGGCAGCACAACACCAAGAGCCAATCCCTGAGGTGAGGTAGGGTGAGGTGAGGTAGGGTGAGGTGAGGTGAGGTGAGGTGAGGTGAGGTGAGGTGAGGTGAGGTGAGGTGAGGTGAGGTGAGGTGAGGTGAGGTGTAGATCCATCCAGGGCCAGCCCTCAGCAACTCATGTGCTCACATGAGTAAAGGAAATGGAGGTGAGCCTGAAGAGGCTACCTGCTAGCCTCAGGGAAAGGGCCAGGTTCAGAATCCTGAGAGGAAGGCAGGTGCTGGCAGCAGAGGCTGGTGGAAAGAGACGGACCTACAATGAGGAGAATCGAGGTTCAGTCCCTGCCTCTACCATTTACCAACCAAAGACATGGGAAATTCCTCAGCTGAGAACTTCAGTTTCCTTATATGTAAAATGGTGACAAAAATACTTAACGGTATGGCAGTTTAGAGAAGACTAAGTGAACCATGTATCTAAGCTTTTGTTCTAGTCCCAATTAATTTTTAGAATTGAACTAAAGTGAATCCTTACATGATTCTCTTCCTCTAATCCCTCTGCATTTTCCTCACCAATATTTTCCTAACAACATGTAAGAAATGCCAGTTTTTGTCCCTAGCCATGGTTCTGGCTGTTGTTTACAGTTTTACCACTAGAGGGAGCCAGATGCCTGAACTTCGCTGCCTTCTCAATCTCATGGCAAAATCGAAGTTATTGGGGACCCCGTGGGGCCGGTAGGAGCGGGGTTCATAATTTTTTTTAGCCCCAGTTGACTTCCAGTCTTATCAGCAACTATCTTATCTTTCTCAAACCTCCTTGCAATAATGTTTCTCATCTCCAGTTTCACCGGGGTTTGCATGGAAACCAGAAGACATTTTTCCTCATTACACTTTCCTAGGCTCCAGGCTCCTTCATCTCCTTCAAACTTGGTTATAATTTCCCATCCTTCTCCCAAAGTGACGCTGGAATAGGCCCCAGTGTGCAGGGGGTGCCCTGGGGTGTGTCCAGGACACAAAGAGACACACTGGGCGGGCACGAGGGGTGGGGTGCAGGGGTGCGCGTATCTGGAGCTGGAAGGACAAACCCACACAGGGAGCAGCGGCTGGTCCCCTCCTGGCAGGAAACCAGGGCACACACATGGCCACAGAGCTGCCAGGGGCCTGAAGGGTGTCCAGGGCAAGGACACCGCAGCCAGATGAGGGGCAGGACTGCAGTCACACACATGCCTGGGACGGAGTCCAAGGCTGCGGTTTAGTGTCACAACAGAAACTGGGTTCGACAAGTCCTGACTCAGCCACTTTGACCATGGGGTCTTGGCAAGTCACTTAACCTCTCTGGCCTCAGTTTACTCATCTGCACAGAGTGAGAAGCAGCACTTGTAGAAGCTGATGTGATAGTTACTGTGTGTTCTTGCCCCTGGAGACATTCCCTTGCTGACATTCCTCAGTTCCCCAAATCTCTCCTGCCACAGGGCCTTTGCATTTGCTGTTCCCCCATGAGAATATTCTTCTTCCACTCTTCACCCAGGAATCTCTTACCCCATCCTTCATATCCCAGTCTACAAACACCTCCCACAGACTCCCAGGACACCAGGCTTCTCCTTAGCAGAAATCCTATGTGATGAAATACTCTATTAAATGTAATGAAATATTGCTTTTACGGTTAACATCCATCTTCCCTCACAGACCATAACTCCAAAGGTCAGACATTTTCTTGTATTCCCCGTTGAACCCCCAGGCTTAATATATTGCTGGGGCTCAGTCATCTTTAGCTGATTTAAAGTGGGTCCTCACATGATTCTCTTGTTCTATCCCCTCTGCATTTTCCTGACCAGAATACAGAGTCTGGACAGGCTGTGTAGCCCAGAGGGGAAGGCAGGCTTGGAGCAGACAGGCTGGCACTGAGCATCGTGGCCATGCAAGGCGAGGCCTCCTCGCCTGGGCCCGGGTACAGGTGTGCCTGCTCTGCCTGACCAGTGCAGACCCCAGGAGCTCCGAGAAGCACCTGCAGATGTTCTTGCATCAGCCCTGCCCTGCCCTCACACGTCCTGACGGGACATGAGTAACAGGACACCCTCGTGCTTCTGAGGCAGCACAGGCAGTCTCAGCAGGGAGCTGTGGGCAGCTCAGAGAAAGACAGATGACTCTCCTGGGGCCACGCAGGAAGAGAGGGAGCTGGAGCCCCTGAGGACCCACGCTGGGGAGTGAGAGGTTGGGGCGCTGCAGATGCAGCTCCCTCAGCCTACCATCGAAGATCAAGGACCTTGAGGGGGATGCCCCCCACTGGCTGTGGGAGTGTCTGGGTGACCCCAGCTGGGTCCTTGGCCCTGAAGAAAAGAGGCAGCCAGGCGCACACCCTGCCCGGGGCACCACCCCAAGTTCCTACTGCTCCGCCTCCCACACACTGCCAATCTTCCAGCCTCTGCCAGGGCTGAAGGAAGCAGGGGCTGGAAGCCGAGGTCAGGACCCCATGTTCTCACTGCTAATCCCCCTTCACGCTCTAACCAGATTCGGCCGTGTTGGCAGCTCAGCCTCTAAGAGGATCAGGGCCTAGCCTGAGCGCTGAGCACCAGCCACAGCCAGACCCAGGCCTGGGCTCCTGCCGTCTGCTCCGTCACCCCACCACAGAGCTCCGGGCCTGCTCTGTCTGGTTCTCGAGCCACGTGGAGGCTCTGGCAGCCTGTCTAGTCCCCTGAGTAACAGGACACCTCGTGGTTCTGAGGCAGCACAGCCAGTCTCAGCAGGTTCTGAGACTGACCGGTTCCCCGGAGCCCGCCCAAGTGGGGCCCTGCCAGGAGGGAGCCTGACAGCGCCCCCGCCACCTCAAGAGCCTCAGATTCCAGCCAGTCATTTGTCCAGAGACCCGGTAAGGGTACCACATGAGGTTCTTAATTCCTGGAGCCTCAGTCTGCTCCCCTGTAGAGTGGGAAGGAGTGTGTGGTTGTGGGGCTTAACGGGGGTGTGGGGCACCCTCAGCCAGGGCTGGCAGGGTCAACCACATGGTTGTGCTTTGTAACGGTCTTGATGGGCCCGGTAGGGGGGTCAGGGAGTCAGGGCTGAAAAATCTGGGGCTGGGAATCAGGGGGCAGAAGCTGGACACTGATTCTGCCCCCAGCTCCCTGGGGAACCCTAGTAAGACCCAGTTATTTCCCTGTGCCTGGACCCCCCACTCCAACCTCACTGACCTCCCAGCAAGGTCAGGAGGACACCGCTGCTTCTGGGGTGCTGCCAGTACCCCACAGCGCGACTCAGCACCACACCTCTGGGCCTGGCCCTCAAGGGAAGCTGGTCACAGAGTTTGTGCTGAGTGAGCACCCACCACCCCACCACCACGACCTGTATGATTTAAGAACGGGAAGTATGAAAATTATTTGTGCCCACACCTGGCCCCAGCAGGCAGGGCTAGACCCCTGCACCACCAGCATCCAAAGCAAAGGGCAGAGGTGTAAATTTATTTCTAGGTGGAGGCCGGGGGTTAGGTAGGGATACTTGGACCGGGCACCTATGGGCGGAGAGCAGGAAGGGCAGCTCTCCCGCTCTCTGGGCATCCGCTGCCCAGTGGAGGACAGAGGAGCTCTCACAGGACAGGCGTAGCCGAGGCCACTACTGGACCCCCCAGCACCCTGTTGGGTTGAATGCAGAAGAGACACTGTCCCCAAGACTGCCTGAGATGACTGCGGGGAGAATCAGCCCGCGGTAATCAGCTTCTCTAGGAGGAGTTTGGGAGTCCCCGGGGCAGTGGCCAGGAGTCAGCCCCCACAGCTGGCTGTACCCCAGGTCCCCACTGCAGGACATGCTCTCAGAGGCTGGGCACACCTTCCCTTACACACCCCTCGGCACTGGGGGGACCGCCCCTCCCTGTCTCTGCCTTATCTCAAGCCTCCCTTCAAATCCTACCCCTGCTACCCAAAAGGGAAACTCATTCTGCAACCCCTCTCCCTCCCGGACCCCCAACCCCGGGGCAACAACAGCAGATGTGAGGATTGACCCTGTGGGGGGACTGTCTCCAGGTGACCCTCGTGGTGGATTCTTGAGAGGCGGCTGCGCCTGTTTCCTCCTGGGTTACATAAACCTATAAAGATTAACTGAAGGACAGTATGTGAGGATGTCCAGGGACGGCAGTAGGAGGATTGTCAGGGTTACTGCTGGAAAGGCTTCAAAACGCCACCCACTAATTGAAGAGTGGTCCTCTCCTTCTCCACCTCTGCCCCGTCCCCAAGCTGCTTATAAGAGTCACAGAGCTCCCATGTGCTCTGTGAGGCCCTGAGATTTTAATAAATGTTGAATACCCTACCTTTGCCCAGGGAACCTCCTAAGGCCCAGGCTCCTGTAAGGTTTTGGAGACTGACGCCAGGATCGTGGGGTTTGAGTTTTACAGGAGAAGCTCAAAGGAAAAGGGCTGGTTCTAGCACTCAGCGCATGTGGGGTGCTGTGGGCTGGAGAGATGCCCCCTGCCCTCCCCACCACACTGCTGAAGCCATTGCGTGGCCAACCCCCCACAGCCCCCAGAGTTAATGTTGCAGAAACTGCATTAGGAAGAGGCATTGAGCAGCACTGGATGACTGCACCATAAACCCACCCTGGGTAACATTTCCTTGAACCAAGCTGTTTATTTTGCCGCTACCGAGCAGCCCCACAATCAATTCCCACAATGGAGATATCAGATGGGATGCACACACCCCACGCAGCAGTCACAGAGCTCGGCCAAGGAAAAGCTACTCAGAGACTAGAGTCCCATCAGGAGCAAGTAGCTGGAGACACAGCAAACAGAACCAGCTGCCACATATCCCTAAAGCCACAGTGGAGACATGGTGATGGGGTGGATGAAGAAGGCAGGGGGTGCAGCCCCTCTGAACTCGTACAAGGTCAGGGCCTTCCACTCTACTCAACCACTGTGCAACAAGCCCCGAGGAAACCCCAGTGTTCTGCTGGGCTTCAAGCAGGGATGCAAAGAGAGAGACAAGAATCTCCCCTGGTGTACTTAGGTGGCCTTGTGAGATTCCCCACCCAGATCACGATGGTGGGGCCAGGGGTGAGCACGCAGCAGGAGAAAGAGCCAAGGTTTAGTGGAAAGAACTAATGCAGTAAGATAACAGGAAACACACAAAGAGACAAATAAAAGCAGAAATGGGTGCAAACGTCAAAGGAGATATCAGCACACTTTACCCTTGGTTCCCCCAGTTGAGGGAGAACTGGTGTGTTATAGGACTTACAGATCTAGAGGTGAAAACGGGCTTGGCCTCTCTGGCTCTAAAGCCTCTCTGGCTCCAAAGCCAATCAGGGAGGCCTCCTGCCCGTCCCCACCAAGAGGGGGCAAAAGGAGGGGAAAGCAAGACACCAGCACCCTCAAGGCGGGCCCAAGGACACTAGGTCACCCCCCTCCGGTCAGAAGCCAAGCCAAGATGGGTCATTCCTCCAAAGATCAAGTCCCACCACCAAGTTGTTAAGTGTCTCTGTTTCCTTTAAAAAGTTTTTTCAGTTGGGTGCTTGTCCACTTGTCTTCCCAGCGGCCCGTGAGGGCACTGGGCTGCCCTATGAGAACACATGGGTGGGTCCATCATAATTCAAACACCAGAGCGGGGGCAGTGACAACTGGAACAGCCCTTAAAATGCCATAATAAAGACAAAACGCAAAATCAGTCAACTCACACCAAATAGTTAAAGGGAGTAAGTCAATGTGATGAATCGGTCATTTGACAAATTGGCCATTCAGTGGATTGGCTTTTGGCAAATTGGCTTTTAGCAAAATGACATTTGGTAAATTGGCCGGCTTCCGACACTGTGATGTGTTTCATGGCGCAATTACTTACACGCTCCGGGTCCAGGCTCACAGCCTGGTGCCAGAGCTCAGGAGAGCACACACCGCTTAGCGCCCTGCTCTCTGCTGGGCTGGCTGCAGCCAGGGTGGAGTTTAGGATTTTTTTGAGGATGCAGGCTCTGCACAGCATGCTGGCTGTGTTCCATGCAAACTGTTTTCTCTAGTTAAGTTCATCTTGACCCAGGGGAATATTCTAGGGTTCTCCCTGAAGGACTTGGGAATGTCATGGACTGGAAGCGAGAACCAAGAATAGCAGCCACAGGGCTGGACAAGTCGAGTCCATTCTGTTCTGGGAGGGGCAGTGGGAAGGAGGCAACACTCTGAGCAAGTAACCATGTTGTCAGTCTGAGCTTCCCCAAGGAGAAAGCGGGGGACCTTGCAGAACAGTTAGTGCCAGAACAGATGCCTGATTGAAGGCAGTAAGGAGCTCAATGCAATATCCCTGAGTCCCTGGGGCCATTCCCAGCCCTCTCTTCCCCTGCCACCAAGAAGAATACAGGACCCACTTCTTTTACCAAAGACCATGTCCATATCGCCTGCAGAGCAGTCCCAGACCTGCCTGGGACTTGGCCTGAGGAGGGTTCAAGGCCCATCTTAGATCCTAGAGCCAGTCAACCTTATCCATCTGGTTCAGAAGAACAAGGGAGCTTGAGGGAGTGGACTGGCAAGAGGTCAGCCTCCCCAGCACATCTACCGCCCCTTGGATCCTGACATACAGGCACCGGGATGTCCAAAAGGCACAGGACCTCCTAACTACCCCCCAGACAGGCAGAACAACAGAACCCTGCTGTATGATGGGGGCAAGGAAGGTGTCTAGTTGGCAGAGTGATGTGGCGGGCTGTTGAGTACCAGAGGACCCTCGGGGAGCTGTCCGTGGTCCTGAACCTTCTCGGCAGCTCTTCCTCTGGTCAGGGTTCAAGGCCCATCTTGGATCCCAGGCCCAGTCAACCTTACCCATCTGGTTCAGACATCAGACCCTGTATATTCAATTTTTTTCCAGCCCCACAGGGACTCAGTTTGATAATATACACACAGTGGGTGAGAAGATAACGATCATGAACCTCAAGGAACCACTTTGGACCCTTAGGAGAGGACTATGCTGAGCAGAGCTCACATCATTATTGCTAAATTATTCTAGATGGGTGGAGCTTGACCCCACTCTGCTTTTCCAGAAGTCACATGTCCCCCATTGCCTGAACACAGACACAGGGACACAGAGGTGCTGAGACATTGCCAGCCCATGCCTCAAATGCCACTTCCCCCCAGATCCTCCCACTTTAACCCTTAGGACTTTAATGATCACTGGCTTTTTTTTTTTAAATAACATATCATTATTATTAATTGTGATGATGATAACAAGAATTTACATATGAAGTGTCTGGCACTGTACTAGGTTTTTTACATGTTTTATGTACATTATCTCATTTCATCATTAAAACAATCTTCTGAGATAAATACCCTGCTACGAAAGTTTACAGAGAGAGTTTGGGTATATATGTACTGTAACAACTGTCTGTGCTTTCTCTTCAATTTTGCCATGATGCTAAAATTGCTCTTAA
Organism: Condylura cristata; assembly: GCF_000260355.1. Classification (NCBI taxonomy): domain Eukaryota; kingdom Metazoa; phylum Chordata; class Mammalia; order Eulipotyphla; family Talpidae; genus Condylura; species Condylura cristata. Next base: position 20,529,030 of record NW_004567112.1, on the reverse strand, counting down.
AAATAAAGTCAAATTTTAAAACATACTTAACTTGCAGGTAATGTAACTGAGACACATTTTCCCAAGCTGTCTGACTGAAGAACCCACAAGTTAACCCACTATGCTACATTGGCTCAGAACATTAGAATCATCAAAGTGATGGGCAGGTACATAAGGCAGCTTCTAGAAGAATACACATGTCAGCACTGACATCTGACAGATGAACTTAGAGGGAGGAGGTGAAAACATGAACAGTGCATGATAATAAGTATTCATAATGTTGACACTGAGTTATCAAGAAAAGGTGAAATTGCACCAAGGACCTTCTATTTTAGAACTTAGGTACTGTGTAATAAATTTTAGACATAGTCTCACCAAACACGCCATGAGGCTTGTTCGCATGAGCTCCTTGTGCCGTCATGCTGTGGCGAGAGAGACACCAGCCCTGCCAGGCAGGACTGAGTGCTGTCCAGGGACTTCTGCTTGTCCTCTCACACCAACAGAAAATGGTCAGTCCTACATCTCAGAAACAGTCAGTCCTTCAGATTTGAAAGACAGAGAAGCAAGTTTGGCTTCAATCCCAAGTACAGAGAGGAGACATCCCTGGGAATAGGGTCCTGCTGGGGGCAACTAGGAGGGAGCGTTCAAAATGGTCAGTCACTGGCTCCTCGCAGTCTCTGGCACCCGCTGAGGCTTCTGCCCAGGAGCTGCCAGCAGAACCAGTGACCGGTGAGACTCCTCCCGGGTCTTCATTTAGATGTGGAAAGAAGACTAATGCCTTAAAACCTAGCCAGGGAGGACACCCAGGTCTCCTGACATGGTAGCAGTGGCCAGCTCCTGGGAGAGAAAAGGCCAAGGGTAGTGTGCTCTGGCCATCGGTGTGGACATCAGAGACTGGTATTCAGACTCAGGACTTTCGTCTTGGCATCTGGTTGGCCCGATTCCTGAATCTCCAGGAGGAAAGAGTATACTTGCCGATATGTAGAGGCAGGCTCCATCAGTGCCCTGCTGGACACTCCTCTGTCTGCCTCACCCCACCCATACCAGAGCCAGGGTCCCCACAAGTGGGTTGCAGAGCCTACGCACCGTGCAGTTCTTGCAACATCTGGGCAACCCCGTGGACAAGCAGTATTGTCCAGGGGTGTTTAAACAGGCCCCTCAGGGATTATCAGGCTGGGGGGTGAGGCTCCCTGCCTGCAACCTCACCCCCCCATGCAGCTGTCGCCCTCAGAGGGCATTCACCAGACTGAAAAGGAATCCTATCAGATGTCGGGCTCCCTCTGGGCCTCACTTTCCACATCTGCAGATGTGGAAACCAGAGTCATGGTCTCAGAGGTGCCACGAGGATTAGAGAAATGGGTTGATAGTCCAGGGCCAAACAAGCAGGGCCATTGCTATTGCTCTTCTTTTGCTGTCCATTCAGCAGCAGGTGCTGTTTCAATAAATGAGATACAGACCCAGTTAAAGTGCTGCTGGGTCTTTAAAAACATGATATGTTTTTTTTTTACTCCTTTCATAACTGAACCCACAATTTTTTTCTTTTTAGACCTCACCAGAATTTTGATCAATTGAGTATCTATGAAATCAAGTAGTGTTTAGCTCCTTGGTCAAATTATACATGTCTTTGAGGCAAAGGCCAGTGTTTTGACTGCCTAGGAAGAGGTGGGCTGGCGTGCTTAGCAAAGAGAGGGGATTCAATAAATGCTTGATGATTATTTTCGCTACTCACAAGGTCAAAAACTACGCTTCGGAGGAGGTCTATGACAGCTTGGTTAGAAATAGGCCCCCTCGGCCCTCCCTGTTGGCTCAGCAGGTTAAAGCACTGCACTGAGAAGCTAAAGCCACTTCCGCATGAGTTC
>NW_004567112.1:20518403-20526847 GCF_000260355.1 Condylura cristata | reverse complement strand
GGACAGTCCGCGTGACAGTCAGGTCAAGAGCCACAGGCCGTAGAAGAAAAGCTGCTGGTCTCCCCCAGGCTCCCCGCTCGCCTCGGCCCTGGTCCTCCACACTGTCCCCCTCCCTGCCACCCACCCCTTCCGCTGCCTCCTGATCGCCACTGCTTCCATCACTGACTTGTCACATTGCATGTCTGTGCTTCGCTGGCCTTCGGATAACAATGATGACAGCACAGCTGTGGAGAAGGGTACCTCTGCCCTCTGCCTGCCTGCAGGAGCAGGCTCACTCGTGTGAGGGGGCAGGCCATCCCCTGGGCCACATCAACAAGTAGGGACAGCCAGCACCTCTCCTTGATCCCCCACGCCTGCTGGTCACTGCTTTCAGCTCCTGTAATGAGTGTCTGGCCAGAAGACACGAACACATCAGCCTGGGGAGCCCGAGGCGCCCATCTGACCGTGGGCCTAGCTCAGACTCACCAGAGCTCAGACTTAGCTCGCCAGCCACCTGCAGTAGTTTCTGTTTTCATCTTTTATTGGGAACAAAACTACGTTCAAAATCAAGCGGTGAAAATGCTCCTCCAAGGAAGTGTGATCGCAAGATGGTCAGTACCTGATCAAAATGCAGAACCTCGGCCCTGTTCCCAGACCTGCACTTCACAAAGTGATCTGGATGTAAAGCGCCACGGTTCTCAAACGTGGCTGCACATGGGAACCACCCGAGGAGCTTTGAAAAACACAGACACCTGGAGCCCAACCCAGAGATTGTGCCTGTGCTGATTGGGAGATGGAGTTTTCATAGCTCCCGGGAGATTCTACTGTGCAACCAGGATGAAAAATCCTTTCTACATGTGGTTGTTCCTTTTTTTTTTTTTTTAAAGATTTATTTATTTATGCATACAGAACTGAGGTACAGGCCAGAGGTGCAGGGGTGGTGAGAGGATTCACCAGAGACCGAGCGGGGAGCAGGACAGGCCGACTGTTGAGGCACACTGCTGAGGGGAGCAGCGGGCGGGTCAGGAGAGGTCTGCCGCGCCATGTGGTCACCTCTGGGGCGGGGATCGAGCTCACGCTGAAGTGGCTTTAGCTTCTTAGTGCTGCGCTTTAACCTGCTGCACCACCAGGGAGGCCCCTCTACATGTGATTTTTAAACCTGCCCTCTGCACTCCAAGCCCCTCCCTGTGCCCTCCCCACCCAGTATCCCCTCACAATGCTACTGCCCTCTCCAAGAATTTTCCACTGTAGTATTTCCAATTCTCCAGGATAACTGATGCTAGATGGGTACTGAATGTGGGCCCAGAAGAGTAGTTCAGGCTAGGTGGTGAATGATTGATAGCCCCAGTTTCCACTAAGTATTACAAAGCAGAGGGCTCCTGATACAACATTCATCATCAGTGACATCTGATCAATCTAAGAGATGTAAAGAAAACACTTTGGGCAGAAGAGAACTTCCCAGTAACTCTGAAATTAGTCTTTTCTATTCAACCACACTACTTGGAAAAGAACTATTGCTAGCACAAATGAAAGTTTGCTACTAAATTGAGATGGTTGTGCAAGGCTAACTGTTTCCTACTGATGTTGGGCTCTTCTGAGACATTTTGTAAGAAGGAGAAAGAATGGGGGAGAGGGGAAGAGACTGAGGTCACAGCGGGGGTGACAGGATCAAACCAGACCTGCCACCTCTTCATGGTGCCTTTGGTATCAGTGTCCCTCCCTGCACAAACATACTCCCCCTCCTCTTCCAGGCTGCCTCTGGGGAGGTCCAGAAACCATGGGCAGGAAAGGCTGGACCAAGTTTATTTAGCAGATGAAAGTTGGAGGCTGAAAGCCAGAATCCCCAGCCACACCCCCCTTTGGGGTGTCCCCTGAAGGAGGATGTGCAGGAGAGCAACGTGCAGCCCAGGGAGTGCTCCCCCCCCCCCAGCTCGGGGTCCGTGGCAAAACCACCCAGGGCAAAGCAAGGAACCCAGAGCCACCTGGAGAGGAGACACCCAAGAGAAATACGCAAAAGAAGATGACAGAAGAGAGAGAAGGTAAAGGAGAGGGAAAGACAAAGAAGCAGGAAAAAAGAGAGGCCAAGGCCCTCACGACTGGGGACATAGTCCTGAGGCAGGAGACCCCGGGCACTTGGGTTCTCACAGCATCAGCCCTGACAGCCAGCGAAGGTGCAAATGAAAATAAGGGAGTGTGTGACCCCGCTGGGGCCCTCCAGTCTGGGGCGCTGGGCTCTGCCACCCCCCCAACCTCTCCTGGGCAGGTTGCATGGAGGGGGATAATTTGCCCGTGGCTGGAGGTGTCAGGCTCTGATGATGAGTGTGAAACCTGCAGGTGAGCTGCTCTCGGGAACATGTCCTGTGTGTCTAATCACCAGGCAGAGGTGGGAATGGAGTTCTGGCCACTGCAGCCCCTCCTGGAAGAATCAAATCCCATGGGGTGGAGAGGGGGGTGTGAGAGCCCTGTCCCCACTCACAGCCAGGGAGGGCAGGCTTTGGAACAAGATGGACAGCAGCCCAGATGGCTGCCAGCTAGGGAACGAGGCCACAGGGACAGGCTGTTGTCATGGAAAGTAGGGATCACTGGAGAAAGTGGGGTGCATGATTCACACTGCCTCTTGCATATGCCGGGTCTAACAAGAGCTTTCCATGGAAGAATGGAGACATGGAGCCGGCCCCTTCCAGCTGGATGACTCTGTGCTTGTTGCCTGACCTCTCTGTGCTTCATTTTGTTCTTCTGCAGAATGGGAAAAATAAGGAATGATTGGTCTAGGCCACAGGGCTGTCGTGAAGGCCAGTGAGTACGGTGTGCGGGAGCCTTCCGATGGTCCCTGCTGGCCCGCAGCAGGTGCGGGGCTCGTGGGCCATGTTTATCCTTGCTGTGGAGCCGGGAGCCCCTTGGCTCACCTCCCTGTCCAGGACCCCTTAGGACCTACATTCCGTGAAGTTGCCCATGAGCTGGGAGGTGTTTGTGTGGTGGAGTTGAGGTGGCTACCATCCGGTAGAAAAGACACCTGAGTGTTCAGCTATCGCCCTGCTGGCCATGAACCAGTGTATCTAACCTGATAAGTTTATTTCCGTGTTCTGTTTCGCGGCGGCAGGCTGCCAGTGCCTCAGACTCTCCCGGAAGCGGCTCCTGCCTCACACCAGCTCTCTCATTAATGAGTGAAATAAATCTTCAGCACACCGTCACGATGTGCTCGTCTGAGACTCGTGTTTCTGAGTTTTTACAATTCTGCCTGACAGTCCTTTTATCTTTATTGGGCAGATGAGACCGCTGGGGCGAAGCGAAGCCAGTGAACTCGCTACGGTGCACAGAGTCACAGTGGAGAGACAGGATCTGTCCCCCCAGGCAGGGCCAACCCCGCGTCGAACTGTTCCTGCAGGTCTCAGCTTATCTGAGGTGAAAGGGGCCTTCGAAATGATGGGATCAAACTGTAGGTTAACAGATGAAGAGGGCTGAGAGGTCTTGTTCATGGTCACACATTGACAAAGGGCAAAGAGCAACTTCAGCGTAAGAGGCGTTTCTGCCTCAACTACTTGTCTCTTACACACAGCTCAGGTCTTCGCTCAGGGCAGGCCGCCCACGAGGAGCGGGAGAGCGCTCCCGCCACGCAGGGAAATCTGGAACAGCAAGCTGATGCTGCTCAGATGAGAGTCACTCCTTAGGGTGCCCAGTAGAACTGACCTGAGTCCAGGGAGGCCCTGGAGGGCCCTGGAGGGCTGTGGAGCTCTGCGCTTGCCCGGGACTGAGCACATCCTTTGCCTATGTGCTCACAGCTTCTGCTCTCAGAAACATGATTCCAAAAAGATGACACCCCCCCACCTCCTCACCCTACACCCCGCTTGGAGAGCTCAGCAGCCGCAGGCCCCAGCAGGAGCCACGCGCCTCTGAGAAGGCAACACGTTCACTCCGCACCAGCAGCCGGCCCGCGGGTGTGCCCATGCTTGTACGGATGCGAGGACAGTGTAATTTTCAAAAGACATTTTGGGTATTCACTGGCCAAACACCTGAAAAGCTCGAAGACACATTTACCTACGTGGGTGCCACGTCTGGTGCACAAGAGCTGTCAGGGGCGCGAGGCCCCCACCACACAGTGGACGGCGGCTCCCTGGAGTCAGATCCTTGTCGGTTTTACTTTCCACTGACCCCGCGTACCTAGAAGAGAGCCTGGTATTTCACAGATGCTCAGTAAATACTTGTTGACTGAATCAGAGTTGCCCAGGAGCAACAAACACTTACTGAACCCCTAACTATCTGCCAGGCTCCATTCTAAGTGCGTTACATGTCCCCTCTTGTTCGTTCCTCGTAACTTACCAAGGTCACTGCTAGTTCCATTTCACAGATGAAGAAAGGAAGGCTCAAAGAGACCTTGGCCAAGGTCGCAGAACAGGGAGCTCAACCCACAACCTGAATCAGGTCTGTTTTACCCCGGATTTTAATGATAACACAAATACTGCCCTCTCTGAAGTCACAGGGGAAGAGGCAGAAGAGGAGCCAAAGCAGAGAGGAAGCCGCACAGTAGGGTGAGGAGAGACAAGACGCGTGCACAGGTCTGGGCAGCGTGTGGGAGCCCCAGGGCCATAGTGGGAGGGAAGGCGAGACGCTGCAAGACGTGGCAGGGGGTGCAGGCAAGGCCCAGCCTTCCCTTCTTCCTCCTACTAGAGCTGTGATTTCATTTGGCCCGAGATATGCCCAATTGAGACACTGCATTTCCTCCTTCTTTTGCATGTAAGGATGTCCAAGAAAATTAAAATGAAGTTGCTAAGTAAAGCTTCCAGGAAATCTCTGCAAAGGAAGTGGATTCCGTTGGTAGAAATGCCTTTTTAAAAAAGATTTATTTATGTATGCACACAAGAACTGGGGTGCAGGCAAGAGGTGTGAGGGTGAGAAGACTCAGCAGAGACAGAGTGGGGAGCAGAACAGGCAGTTGACTGAAATACACTGCTGAGGGGAGCAGCGGGCAGGACAGAATATGTCTGCCGCACCATGTGGGTCAGCTCCCCGGCCAGGGATTAAACTCGTGCTGCAGTGGCTGGCAAGTAACAAGTAGCCAGACGCCCAAAAATCTCCCATAAAAATTTTCCATGGACAATCACCAGCCTGGGGCACCAAGCCTATCGCCTCTTGCATGGCCTCACACCTTTGGATGCCAGTACTGGGACATGAGAAGGGAAACCAGCATGTCCCAAGAAGGAAGGGGTAGGACTAAGTCAAGTGCCAGTAAAATGCTTAATGAGAAGAGTTTAAATTCCCCCGTCCAGGACCTGGAACTTGTCTCCAGGGCAGCAACAAACCACGTATTGTGGCAGGAAGAGGAAAAACAAACGTACTTGAACCTGCATTTTGTCGAGCAAGTAACAGACGCAAACAGGCAAGGGAGGCTCTCTGAACCCCAACTCAGAGGCTTCCTGCACCAGCTCCGTGACCCTGGGTCAGTCCACCTCACTGTCCCCATTGGCAAAAGACCCTGACTGTCACCTGAAAGGCAGCAAAGTCTCCTGGGGTCTTGTCGCCCAAGTTATGCTCACATGCAAATTCTGACTCAATGGGCCTGGGGACACTGGAGGCAGGAAAGTAAGAGTCTGCATTTCTGATAAGCCTGGTCTGTATGTCCTTCCCAGGGGCCTAGCAGAGAAAGAACCCCTGCCCTAAGAGAGCTGGCAGCTGGCCCTCTCCTGGCTCTACCCTGACACCCGTTAAAATGTCAGCTCAGCAGACAAAACAGCCAGCTGTGGACAAAGCCCAGGGAGCCAGGCAGCTGCCTTCTGCTTTTCCCTTTCCAAACAAAATTCGAGATGTCATGGTTTTTTTTGTTTTTTTTTTTTAATCACAGAACAGCTGAGAAAAGAAAACAAGTATTTCCTTCTTACCCATCTCTGTGTCCCACCCGCACTTACCACTTGCTAGAAACTAGCCTTGATACCTGTCATTTCCCCCAGCTCCCACACCATCGCCTGTGTCCAACAGGGCCCCCCAACTCCTCCCGCTTTCTCCTGCTGCTCTCTGAGCTCACCTCTAGCAGAGCTGGCGTGCCAGGCTTATTTTTAACAGCTCTGATTGAAGCTGGGATCCCGCTGACATTTACACTCCCTCATCATTATCAGCTTGAAGCTTCCAGCAGCCGAGCTAAAAAGGCTTTGCAGAGCAGAAGGGCCCGGGAATGAAATGTCAGCGGCTCTGCACTCCTGCTTCTGGCAGAGCTGTCCCACCACCTGCCCGCTGCACAGCCCACCCGCCCCAGCGGCAGGGAGGTGCAGAGGAACCGAGCGGCCAGCGGTGCCTTGTTCTAGGGACCACGTTTTCTCTCCTAAGAATCAGTGCACGTGGTGTGGTTTAGAAATGCACAGATATGAAAAGACTCATACAGGCAGAAGAATTAAATCCCATTTAGTTGTGCATTTGATGAGAGCTACCAACGAGCCCCTCCTCGGGGACCCTGCGCTTATTTAGACAAAGGTGAACTGCCCGACCACGGCGCAGCTGAACTTATGAGCCTTCCTGCTTCTCTTGAGCCTGCAATAGCTAACGCTCCTGTTTTCTCATCTCTAAAAGGTTTGTCAGCTCTGTCCTCCACGCTTACTGGGGGGATTGAATGAGAAGAGGAAGGTGCCTGGACCTGGCCGCCCCCCCCCGCCCCCACACACACACCAGCACCACACCTGAGGCCTCCCTCACCCTGCACATCGGACGTCAAAGGTTACCACCGCCTCTCTCCTGCAAGCTCTTGAAGTGCTGAGCCTCAGAAAGAAGAGATGTGAGAACCACGAGTGCCTGATGCTTAGCTGTCTCTGGAGAAATTCATGGTCCTGTTTTATGTCTGTTCAGCAAGGTCAGAGGTCACGGGAATGCATCTGACTCCTTTTGAAACTCCAGTTGTAGGTCTCAGAGAACACTAAATAATTTACTCTTGGGTCACAGAGGCAATATTTTTTACAGAGAAAACATTTCCAACTCAATGCATTAAAATGCTAGTTCACTAAGGTGGTGGAGTGGGGCTTAGCCTGAGATGCAGCATCCTGACTGTGCTTCTGGAGGGGGAAATTTGCTGTTAAAATCTCAGAATCAACCCCCACCCTTCAGATTTCCTATTAGCTTGTCAAAATGTCTTGCCTTGCCTCTAGATAGATACTAACATAGAGGCAAACACACAACTTCAAATTTCTGGTAACAGATATCTTAAAAACAAGAATAGCCCCATTGAACTCAAGGAGCCCCCTCCAGGAAGTCTTTCCTGATTGACTACACATTGCTCATTCAATATTACTTTGCAATCTTGCCTACACAGTTTGGTCTGCAATCCACTTCATCTCAGGCTAAACACTTCAATTCTCTTTGTTTTTAGCACTCAAGGAAGGTCTTCCCTAACACACTTTGTCCATGTCATTGGTCTTGTCTTTTTGTGCCATTCCCTGTAAAGAGAGGTGGCAGGAGCTCTTTGATTTGCTCAAAGCACTCCCATTTCCACAAGACACAGCTGCAGTCACCACCCTAATGATTTTGTTAATATTATCCTCTTGGTATTACCATTTCAAGTGAATCAGTAAGCCCGATTTATAGTCCAATATGCAAAATTCTGATCACACTGCCAAGCTATCAAGTGTCTGGCAAAACCAATAGCCTTGAACTGTCACATCTGGAACATCTATTCCCTGAGCACCTTCCACATAATAAACAGTGCTGATGTATGAAGGGCAAACATGCATGCAGGCACAGGCCTCCCCTTCACGGAGCTTACAGCTTAGCATCAAGAACACAGGGCAGAGACACTGCTGGTAGCTAAGAGTTCCCAACTCTCACTGCATGCTAGCACCATCACATTACATCTTTACAAAAGCCCTCCACTTCAGAGCTATTATTATCCCCATCCAGAACTGGGGAAAGAGCTTAGGAAGTGGGGTTTGGAATAAAGCCACATGTCTAGGTGGTGGGGCCAGGTTACAAATCCAACATTCTGATTCCAGAGCCTGAGTCCTAATCATGATGCCATATTTACCACCTGGCACACAAGACAGGACCTGAGAGGTGGGACCTGAGGGAGACAGGGCTTGAGAGACAGGACCTGAGAGACAGGACCTGTGGGAGACAGGATCTGTGGGAGACAGGGCCTGAGAGATAGGACCTGAGGGAGACAGGGCCGGAGGGAGACAGGGTCGGAGGGAGATAGCGCCTGAGAGACAGGACCGAGAGACAGGGCCTAGGGAGACAGGGCCTGAGGGAGACAGGACCTGAGGGAGACAGGACCTGAGGGAGACAGGCCCTGAGGGAGACAGGGCCTAAGGGTGACAGGGCCTGAGGGAGACAGGACCTGAGGGAAACAGGGCCTAGGGAGACAGGGCCTGAGGGAGACAGGACCTGAGAGAGACAGGGCCTGAGGGAGACAGGGCCTGAGGGAGACAGGGCCTAGGGAGACAGGACCTGAGGGAGGCAGGGCCTAAGGGTGACAGGGCCTGAGGGAGACAGGA
>NW_004567112.1:20509103-20518303 GCF_000260355.1 Condylura cristata | reverse complement strand
CCTGAGGGAGACAGGGCCTGAGGGAGACAGGACCTGAGGGAGACAGGGCCTGAGGGAGACAGGGCCTGAGGGAGACAGGACCTGAGGGAGACAGGACCTGAATTAGAAGGACTCTCTCAGGTCCTGTCTGTCAGGTCCTGAGATAAAACACACTGATGATCCAGTCAAGAACAGAGAAAAGGCCCCCTACCCCACCCCCCCAACCATGTCGGAGAGGCCTGGGTGAGTACCAGGAGTGAGGTGAGGGCTCCTATGCCACAGGGAGGATGGGGAAGGTAGACAATGGTGCCCACGGTGCTGGGCTGTGCTGAGGCTGAGCCTGACTGCCCAGCACTGAGTGGGAGAAGCCCACCAGGCCCTGGCACCGAGCACCTTTGAAAGTCAGCATAAGGAAGGTAGACTTGAGCCAACAGCCACAAGGGCCTCTGACATTTCTGAAACAAGAGCTCCCAAATCAGAAATGCTTTAGGAAGGTGTCCCTAAAGGGTGTCTGTGGAGGGGGAAGGTACAGAGGGGGGAGGAGGCCACTTGGGAAACCACAGCCATCCCTAACGCAATGGTGAGGGACTCCCAACTCAGAGGACCTGGTCTCGTGGATGAGGAACAGTTGGGAGGAGGATCCACACGCCATGAGCATCAGCTCTGGAGCTAGCCCAGGTCCTGGCCAGCCCCTCACCCCAGTGCCTCTACATTCCTTAGCAGTGAAACAGGGGTATATACTGGAGATGCTCACCTACGGCTGCTGCGGGCCTGAAGCATACGGCAGTGTAACACTGACCGTGGGGGGCAGAGGTGGGAGGGCCGCAGTCGTGACTCAGGGTGGCCAGGGGAAGGGAAAGCTGGAGTCACAAAGGGCGCTAGGCTCCCCCATGGGCCTGTGGGGTCACGTAGGCAGCTCCAGCCCCACCACCTAGGGCCCTCCAGGAACCCCCAACGCCGAAGGTTCCACCTGGGGCCTCTGCTGCCACCTGGAAGTTCCCAAAAGAACAACTTGCACAAAGGAACAAGCTTCTCCAGGGGCAGAGGCCAGGAGAAGTCACGGAAGCTGCTGAGCAGCTGACAGGTGTCCGCTGTCTGCCTGCAGGACCACCGGCTCACCCACTTCTGCCTCTGGCCTCCGTCTGCAACCGAGTGTTAGGAATGTGGGGATGGGGCAAGCCCAGGCCCCTCCCACTTTTCCCTTTCAAGCAAATCCAGTGTGATGGTCCATGGGCAGCTGCCGGCCGGGAGGGGGCGGGCCGGGAGGGGGCCAGGCAGTGGGGCACTAGTCCCAGAAAGAGGGAACTGTGGCTGCTTCTCAAGGGGGCCGGGGGGGGGGGGAAGCAGCACACCCCCAGCGGTGCCCCTGCCAAGACTCGTTGCCACGAGATGGAATTTACACATGGAAATCAGGAAGAAAGCGGCCCAGGGCACCCCAGCCGTGGCTCTGACAGAACTGACAGCTAATTAGAAAGCTCCATTTGAGCCTCACGGTGAAAAGCCATTTAATAATTAAATGTCTTATCTGTATTTAAATTCCTCTGACAATATGTACTTAGAATGCGGCCAGAGAACCAATTTTCTCACTTCTATTACCCTAAAAGACACAATATTTGAATCCAGGCATCTCCCCCATTGACAGTAAGTGACATTATGTCACACGATTTGTTCTGGCGAGTGTGCCGGCTCCTGGTTCACAAAGCCCAGAGCTCGGGTGACTGGGTCCCTGCACCAGTTGCTGAGCTGGGACCAGCAGGCAGAGGGGGGGTTTAGGAGGCAGCTGAGGGGACCCTCGCATTGTGGGGTCTGGGCACGGGCAAGGGAGAGCTCTCCAGAGTGCAGCATAAAGGGGTGCACTGTTGATAGAGCAAGAATAACGTTTTTAAACAACAAGGCATTTATTCATCAAAATAACAATCATCAGAGTTGGTCCAGTTTTCATTAACACCACACTCAGGCAACTCTGGAAGACACCAGGGATCATTGTGAGCCCCCTGCAGACGAGGGGCTCCCACTGTCCCCTCAGCTCACCACTGCTGTGGCCTTTGTGACCATGAGCACCAACGACCTGGAGGCCACGGGCGGCAGGATTCAGGTGAGAGAGAGGAAACTCAGGTGGGCTGTCTCCAGGAGATAACGAGCGGCTCTGGGTGCTCCGTGTGGCTGCAGCTCGCCTTCCAGGACAACCCCAGACACTGCTTGTTCCTCAACCCAGAGGAGCCTCAGAAAGGACAAGCCTTTTGCTTCCCATTCTGGAAGTTTCTTTGCCATCCAAAGGAACCACTGAAACCCCAGAGAGTGTATATACAAAGAAATAAATCCGACAAGGGATTGAAACATGTCCTAATTTAACCTTGTCTTCTGACAGATGTAAAAGTCCCAGAGTAGTCAGATGACTTCCCCTAGCTCGCCCAGCTGCTCAGCTGGTGTTCTACCCACGATGCTGCTAGGAAGCATGGAGCATCTCAGGGGCTGTGCGGTCCGCAAGCTGTGGTCCAGAGCTTGCTCTCAGGATGGTGCAACGGGAACACACCTCATGCTTCTGGCCTCCAGAGCAGCCTAGACTGGCAGCCCGGCTGCCCCTAACCAGGCAGCACCTGTCCTGCATGGGGGTGGACGTGACTTTGCATCTCTGGGATGCCTGAGTCAGTATGCCCCTTAAGTCACAGCCCTCTAGACAGTATCTCCCGGATACATCTGATGCCCGTTGGAACCAGCCTGGACCACCATTATGTTCAGGGGTATCAAGGGCCTTGCAAATGGCTGGCTACACCCACAACACTGCCATCCTGCCCTCAAGGTGTACTCTTATTCTGCTGGGTTCACTGTTGCCTCTCAAAGCATGCTTCTTAGACCAGCAGGGAGCCTCTTAGAAAAACGAGTCTCGAGCCCCTCCTGGTCCTGCAGAATCAGGACCTGCACTGACCCAAGACCACCAGGTATCTCGGGTGCATGTCAAAGCTTAGAAGGCACTGGTCTAGGATGCCGTGGGGCCCCCAAAGGTGTCGCCGTTGGAGATTGGACAACCCCACCCACCGCGGAGCCACTGCAGACCTTCCCCTCCCCAGGCATGTGGGACAGGCACTGTCACGGGCTCTCATGCAGCACAGGGTGGGAGCGGCCCACCCAGCAGCATCTCTGGCGGAGAGGTTCCAGGCTAGCGAGTGGTGAGTCCACGGTGAAAGCCGGGATGCGCCAGCCTCCAAGTGCGGACACCTGCTTTATGCAAGTCTGGGCAGGCTCCAAGGCGCCACAAACCCAGGCCTGCCAGCTGCTCTCCCCTCCTGGCTCTGGGACCTCAGGCGACTGCAGGCTCTGGGAGCCACTGCTCATGGCCACTGTGACGTAAGAGGGCCAGAAGAGCTGGAGATAGAGCTGGAACCGGCCTGGTCCCTGGAGACGGGCCTGGGTGGTACCAGCTGTAATATGTGGCGGCAGAGGCTGACTGCTCCTCCACATGTCCTAGGGGGACAGACCCCATCGGGTGACCTTGCCTGCTAGCCTCACACAGCAGGATGGGCTTAGAACATGGAAGAGCCTGCAGGGAGCCCTCTACCAGCAAACCCCAGGCCAGGGCGGGCGACAGCGTTCAGGACGGCGAGCAGCCGTGGTGGCAGGGGAGACGCAATGGAGAGTAAGGTCCTTTCTCGCCTCATTTCTGCTGCTTGAAGGTGGGTCCCCAGCCTCCCTCAAGATCCAAACAGGTATCTCCTGCTTCCTCTCTCCTCGCAGCATGACAGACAGGGACAAATTGCACTGGGCCAGATGCCCGCACCCCCAACACTGTCTCCCAGCAGCAGCTTCCCAGTTACTCCCACCAGGTAACCGGAAAGGAAGGCACCTGTGGTCTCTTTAGTAACCACTTCCAAGGCCCCTGGGTAGTGATTTTAACAAGCTTCCAGCTCTCTCCCCAAACTGCTTAATTTTTACAGCAGTCAGACTCTTTTTTTTTCACCTCCAAACGTTCGTGTTAGCACATCTGAGCAGAACATAGTGTGATTTCCAAACCAAGTTAGACAGCGGTTTCTTTACAAAGTGCTACGCCCTCAATTAATGAAGCCTCTGGGAATGAAGTTCCTTCTAACAAAGACACCATTAAAAACAAAGCCAAAAAAAAACCTGCACACAGCCCCTAAGCATCTGTCAGCAGTCACAGCCGAAAAGGGGTGCGTGCCGAAGAGGGGTGCGTGCCGTACATGGCCAGCTCAGAGGCAGACCCTCGAGCCATTCCGTGCAAGGCAAGGAAGGAGCTGGGCCTGTGGGAAGGAAGAGTGTTCCAGGTGATGCAAATGTCCTGTGGTGGGAATATGAGTGGTGTTCAAGGAAAAGCAAGGAGGTCAGAGTGGCTGGAGTGGGAAGGGGGTGAACAGGACAAGGGTAAGGACTTTGGATCTCAGGCTGAAGGAAGCAGGAAATGATCCAAGCAGGATCACTAGAAGTAGTAACTTGCTTACTATGTGCTCAATTAACATAGCTGTTGTCTCACGTCACCCCTCTATTTCTCTGTTCCCCCCCTCATGTCAATACACGCATCATCCAGAGCCCCACAATAATGCCCTCTCCCTAGTAAGGGCCCCAGTGACTCCTACCTGGGGTTCAAGCCCTTCTGTGAAAAGGCCCAATGCATACTTCTAGCCACCACCCCAACACACGGGCACTAAACCCACACTGCTCTCTGAGCTCCTCCCCCCGTGCCATTCTCTCCTCTCGCACCTCCTAATATCTCAGTATTACCAGCATCTCAAAGCACACCTCCTCCAGGAAGGCTTCCTTCTCGCCTCCCTAGGTGTTGTCATCTCTACTGTGAGCCACAGTAGTTGGGCCACTCATGGCCTTCTCATCCACCAGCCAGCCCTCCCATCCCTGCCCCCCGCAGCCCTGGCCACCACCCACGAGGTGACCTGCTGAGCCCCCCGGCAGGGCTCAGCTAACACACTGAATAAGCCACAGTGAGAGTCAACAAAACAGCACAGTGAATGCGCAGCCCACAGGGACCATCCACTTGACAGAGACTTAGTTAAGACTTAACCAGTCAAGACTCGGTTAAGTAGTGAAGGGGGCAGAGTTGGCCTCTCCCTGCCTGTCTAAGGGGCCATCAGAGTGGAAAAGGGAGGCAGTCCTGTTTAACCTACAAAACCTAATAGGTAGACATAAAAAATCTGACAGCTCAGTCCTGACTACCCGTAAGTCCAAGACTTTGGCCCCATGGAGACCACAGAGGCAGGCGAGTTATTTTGCAAGATGAAAACAGCCGTAATAGAAGAAGAGAGTCAAAATCCCTGCACCGCATACACACACACACACACACACACGCACACCTGGCATGGCTGTGTGACCACATTCAAGCTCTTCCATCTGAGGAAAAAGCACCCTCACCTCCCAGAGCCCAGAGCAGCCACCAGCCAAGAGCCAGATGAAAAGGAATCTGAGGCAATTCTCGCAACGTCAGTGGTAGGGACACGCCGGCCACATCACAGAGGCGCCAATGACAGTCATGTAATGAGAGCATGGACATAAATCCATCACCCCATCTTCACAGAAAACATTAAAGAGCACTGAACTCCCACATGGCCTTCTCAACCAGGCAGAAGAGATGCCAGATCAAACAGGGGTCAGAATCTTCTAGATGACTGCCTAACCAGATGCAGATAAATCACAGGAGCACAGAGCAGTCTCCTGAATTAAGAAGCCCAAGGTGAAAATAGGGCCAGGACTTATGACCTGCTGTTCCCCGGCCTGTTGGGGAAGCTCTGGCTCTTCTGTCTCAAGCTGTTCCATCAAGCGAGTCCCTGCCCAGGAGCAAGAGTCAATAGCAAAGTAACCAGGCAGAGAGGCAGCTGCACGCTGATTGTGGACCATTGCCAAGGGCACAATCACTTGAACCCAGATCCCATAAGTGGCGCCCAAAAAGGGATATCACTGGCTTTGCTCTTCTGTCTTGACTGCGGCACCTGCTCACCCCACTTGCCAATGACAACGCCATTGAGGGGCTCTCCTCAAACTGCTCTTGTGGTCAAATGGAGATGAGTTGTCTCCCGATGCCAGGCCTGCCCCGTCTCTTCCCTGGTCACAGTGGTGGGTTTGAGATGGACACAGAATCCCATCAAAGCCAGTATGATGTGTGAGGCTTTTGGAACAGAAACTAACATTCTTTCCTAGTGGACTTGGAACTAAGTGGATCAGTTGAAGCTCCAAATTAGACATTTTGGAACACAGAGAGAGAAAGTGCTAAGAAGTCAGCCAGTAAAACAAGGGAGGGACGGAGAGAAAAAGAGGGTGAGTGGATGGACGGGTGGGTGGATGGATGGGTGATTCTGGACTTTAGTATAATTTGAGCTCCTAATCAGGCCTCATCTAATTCAAAATCAGGTCTACCTAGAAGTTAATGGTTAGTGAGTACTTACTGCTGCGCATAATAAAAAAAAAACTTATGGCATTTGATCCCCATAATAACCTGCTGTTATAGGTGTTATTTCCCCTTATCTTTATTTTGAAATAAAGAAACTGAATTTAAACAGATGTTATAACTGGCCAGGTCAGATGACTCACGAATGGTGAAAGCACAACCAGGGGGCACTCCCGAAGTTATTATCCATATGCAGTGCCAGTCCATCCCCTGGATGGAAGGGTCAGTGCTCCAGAGAGGGCTGAGGACCCAGGGGAGTTCACCTTTGGATAATGGAGCCAGAGCAGGTGCCAGTGAGATGTCTGCTCAAGAGACTAACAGGTGCAATACTCTCTGGAAGAGAAATGCCACATGTGCTTCAAAAAGCTCTCTCAGACCAGCAGAGAGGGCGATAAATTAAATGCCAACGGGCCCAGTCATCTAGGCAATCCCAGAGTGCAATCATCTCAACTTTCTGAACAGAAGCAACTGAGCCATCCATTACAGGGCAAGGAGCCCGGAGCACCCTCCAGGATCACTGCTCACAAGCCCAACACCAGAAAAGGCTCAAAGCACTGACAACAGGAAGGTGTCAGAAACAACAGGCAAAGCGCCCCTCTGGGGGAAGCACCCCATCACTGGAGGGGGGCTCACCTGCAACAGCTTCCACGGAAGGCAGCGTGTTCCCAAACAGGAATGTGTGGTAAAACCCAGTCACAACATTATTTTAACTCTATGCTTACTTTGCCAAGACGCTGCCTTCTTTGTTGAAATGAACCCTGATCCTTCCCCAGGGAGGGCAGGCAGTTTGCCAATGAAGCCGCCTCCGCTCCCCGGTCTCCCTGCTCTCTGGGTCCCTCCCATCTTAGCAGTCCACACAAGCCCCCGCAGGTCTGCTGCTTCCCCTTGAAAGCCCATTTGATCAAGGACCAGGTCCCATTCTCCAAGACACCTCCCTCACTGCCCAGAGAGGGACAGGCAAAGATGATGGAAACACTAGTGAAGAAAGCAAGGACATAGCAAGGAAGCACATGTGTGCTGGAAAACTCGGCAGGCACCCCACTGGTCACCACCCCAGGAGGGCAGATCCCACCCCGCCCTATGGGCTGCCATCTCAGCTAAGAGGGGGTGCACAGCTGGAAGAGGAGAGCCCAATGGTTGGACTGGCTTGGAATAAAGCAGGAGCCAGGATGGAGCAGGAAGGTGCCCCCACTGCAGAGGGAAACCTTGGGCTCCCGCCCGCCCGTTATGCCCATAGAAGAGGAGAAACACCCGGGGAGCGTGGGAGGATGCTGGGTGCAGCGAGCGTAAGGGGGAGCTCCGGTCTGGGAGAAGCAAGATTCTGCAGAGGTGCACACATGCCCTTTCCTGCCTCAGCAGCCTGGCAGGGGCCTGGCTGCCCTCTCCCCTGCCTGCGCAGGGGCTCCCTCCTGCAGGAAGTCCTCTGTGCCCCACTGCCTCTGAGCATACCTCAGCTCACTGTGGGTACCTGCAGAAAGCACTTTCTGGAAGGAAGAAGCAGAGAAAGGAGAATGGGGGGGTGGGTTCTGCTCGGCTGCCTGCACTGATCTGCAGGTTGATCACTTCCCACTGTAACCAAGTCACGGGATCTGTTTGTGCCTCAGTTTCTCCATCTGTAAAATGAGGAGAATGAGGGGCAGCGGCTTAAATAAAACCGTCCATGGAGAGCATGGGCCCAGCACTGATGCATGCAGCTGGTGTGCGTCCTCTTGTCCTCCACTGAGTGAGAGGGACTTGAGGGCTCAGGCTCCATGTCACCTCAGCCATGTCCCCAGCAATGCCCAGCGGGGACACAGAACAATTGCCAGGCCGGGTCACCCTGAAAGGAATGCAGGAGCGCTCTGCCCTCAGCCTCCTGGCCTGGAGCGTGGGCCCAGGGTGGGTGCTGTCACTCCGTCGAGTCCCTCGACTTCTCTAATCTGTGTCTTATGCTGTGAGTCTAAGATAAAAGTGACAGGCTCACAGGGTTACTATCTGGAGTAAATAAGAGAATGCTGCTAAAAGCTCCGCGCAACACTGGGCACGATCAGCAGAGAGGCTTTTCATTGCAACAATGTGATGGCTGCACTACGTTATGATCCATCAGGAAAGGCGACTTTCCTGAGGCCCTTTGCAGCCACAGCTATTCTCTCAAAACTACTTAAAGAAAGAAAGCAGAACAGAAAGGGGGCTGCCTTTGGGATGCCGGGGAGCAGTGTCTTCCCACTCTGGGCCCTGATCAGAAGAAGGTTCTAGAAACATCCTGGCAGGGACCCTTCCTTCCCAGTGCGAAGCTGCAGGCCCCAGCCACTCTCTGCGTCTTCCCTCCTTACCCTGGAGCCTGTTACATGGAGAAGGCATGAAAGGACAGAGTCTGGAAATTAACATTTCAAAGTCAATACCGGAGGAGCATTGGGCTGTGAGCTGGCTGAGTGGCGGGCGCCCCAGCACACAGGAGTCCGGGCGGACCTGGCGTGCGCAGCCCCTCGGCTTCTGTGCCTGATCACTCATCTCTCCTCCTTCCCGGCACATTAAAGACAAACAAGAGAGAATTGTCGCCAACAGTCCCGCCCCGGCCCAGCTGAGCCAGCGCTCACAGCTGCAGCCTGGGCCTCTCCACTCAGGGAGAGGAAGAGACAGCTTTGGCCCCCTGACCCCCCGCAGACCTGCATTGGGTCAGGCCAGAAGGTGAGGGACAAGCTCACACAGATACCACAAACAAGCAGCAATTGCTTAGACCATCACTGACCCCTCACCCCTAGCAAGGCAGACACGAAGCACAGAAGAACATCAACTGTGTTTTCATGGATCAATTGACACCCTTCCAACAGCCACT
>NW_004567112.1:20506336-20507023 GCF_000260355.1 Condylura cristata | reverse complement strand
GAGCGACGAACCAAGTGCACCCCATCTGTCCTGCCTGCACATCCTGCATCCTTCCGCCATGCCAAGCGGCTTCTCAAATATTTATAGACATAAACGGTGAATGAACCGAAGCGCAATTCAATCCAACACATATTTATAAATATTTATAACCAAATGTTTTGCTTTGATAAGGTTTATTCTCTGAAGTGCCTGGCGTCAGACAAACGGCTTTTTCTGGGGGCGCAGGCTGTGGCTCACCTGGGAACGCTCGCGCGTTTCCGTAAACACGCGCTCACGTCTGCCGGCGCCCCTACCCAGATGGCCGCCGCCCGTCACTCATCATCACCAGTTCAACACACCCGGAGAGCAGACTCAGGTGCTCAGAGCCCGCAGGATGCTATGTTTGTGAGGGAATTTGTGCCTCTCTGCTGCCTAAAATCTGCCAGAGGATCCCCGCCGCTTTAGGGAAGAAATCCAAACCCCTCTAGGGAAGAAATCCAGCCCCCTCAGCAGCGAGACTGTCCTGGCCGAACAGATGTCTTCCAGGCACAACTCACGCCGGACCAGGACGCTTCCCTGGCTTCGGCTCCTTCCTGCCCCTGCCTGACTGGCTCTGCCCTCTGCCCTTCACCCCCCATCCTGGCCTGGTGGAAGCTTTGGCCCTCGGCACCCGGGGGCCATGCCCATGCCTCCAGGGAGCTGCCAGGA
>NW_004567112.1:20468611-20504971 GCF_000260355.1 Condylura cristata | reverse complement strand
GCCAGGATAAAGGGGGCCCCTGAGGGACCCCAGCATGCTCTCCCAAATCTCTCCAATCAGGACATCACAGTCACCAGGTCGGTCCTGGGGGACTAGACCCTGACACTGGAGGCAAATCTCAGCTCGGGAGAGACCCCGGAGGCTCATCTGCGCAGCCGCCTCTGAGACCTCATCCCAGCAGGATCTCACACAAGCCCATGGCCCCTCTGAGCCTCGGTTTTCTCCTCTATTAAGTGGAGATAATAATAATCCCAACCTCATAAAGCTGTTGAGAGGATTAAACAAGACAAGCGCATAAGTCCCTTGGCACACAGAGGCACCCACCAACTGATGGCTGGCTCAGAGCCACGCGGGGTTCCCAGCCACAGGCTGTGTGAAGACAGGAGCACTGTCCTCTACCCCAGTGCCTGTCATGGCGCTCAGCACGCAGCACACGAGGAACCGTCAGGATGACGGGCCATTTGGCTGAGAGGAAAAGTGTGGTCCCAGTGTGGGCCGCCCTGCCAGGGGGCCCTTCCCGATCCCCTGTGAGGCTGGCTGTGGGCTGCTCGCCCAGACTGGCCAGACACGTGCCCAGGTCAGAGCATTCACTGCTGCTGAGGGCCCAGCACGCACACTCAAGCTACTTTTCTACAGAAGGGGCCTCAAGTCCTGAAGCCACCCTGAGCCCCGAGATTGCAGAGTAAGCCACCCTCCGAGTCTGGCCCCCACACCTGCAAATGCTCCCAGCGGCTCAGGGGAGGGGACCATCCTTCTCTTCACAGTCTGAAAGCTGCTCACAGACCCCCTCAAGGACCTGGGGGCTGATTCTGGGTGCTCATGGCTTTGGTCAACTTTCTCTCAAGGAGAGGAATATGGAGCCAGGCACCACAGTCCAAGGAAGGTCTCCTCAGCAGTCCTCGTTTCCCTTTCTGGCCCTCATGGGCCCCCAACCCCAACTGAAAGGCCTTGGGATCTCAGCCCCTGAGTCCTTCCCATCTCCCTGGCTTCCATCTTTCAAGGCTCATCTTTGCCGAGGGGAGGGCCAATAGGCAAGCTGTCACCACCAGGTACCTGGGTCCTTCTCTAGAAATACAGCCCCCACCTGCGACCCACCTACTTGCGGTGAGACAGAAATAGTATGTCTCTGCCTTTCTAAGTAGCTAAGGCACAGAGAGGACACTTGTATCAGATTTCAAGTCTTTTGGGAACTAAGGGAACACACAGCCCTCCCACAAACATCAGGGAGCAGCCGGGGCAGGGGAGGGGAAGACTCTGTGTTTGTCAGGGAGAGTGTGGGAAGCACAAGCTGAGTAGACTGAGCACAGGTTCTGGAATCAAACCCACATTCAAGCCTCGGGGGTGTTGACTCACCTGCTGTGTGACCTTAAGCAAGTTGCCTGTGCTCTCTGAGTTTTAATGTCAAAGGAAAATTAACAAAACATCACTCACAGGGATGCTATGAGACTGCAATAAAGTAATGAATGGAGAGTCATTAGCCAGGCTGGGTCAGAGCAGGTTTTGCCAACTAGTCTTCAGTGAAGACAGTGATTAATAAGGAGAAAGCTGAGCGCACGGCTCGGCCCCTCACTACAGAGAACTGCTCTGAGCTGCTGGCAGACTGCAGACACCCTAAGGGCCTCTTCACTAGGAGCTGCCTGAGGCCCAGGTCAGCACCTCTTTTCCACCTTAGAGTCTGAAAGAGTGGGGCCACTGACAGAGGGGTGCCTACTGCGTTGGGGCTGTCCCCTGGACTCTCTCCCCAGGGCTGGTGACCAGAAGCCTATCCTAGCTCCCTGACAAATGACAGGCGGTGAGTTTCTCGCCCTGGCCTAGCTCATTTCTGGAGACAGGGGCCAGGGCTGGGCACCCTGCCCAATTAACACTCTCCAGAATGCCAGCCGAGCAGCTGTGGTGGCAGTCGGACTCCCTAGGGAGAAGGGCCCAGGGGTTCCTGCCCCTCTCTGGTGTGGGGTGGAGGGGGACTTGGGGGGGGGACGAGCTGGAGCTGACAAAAATAAGGGAGGCAGGAGACCTGCCACCAGTCCTAGCGCCCATCCAGGGCGTCTGGGCTTCCTCTATGGGGGAGGGGGCACCTGGCAATCATGTCCCCCAGTGACCTCATGGAGACATGGATGGGCCCCAGAGGCCTGTTTCCAGATTTAATCCCAGCACCCAGTGTCTGGACACTGGACGCTGACAGCACGCTTGCCTCACGCTGTCACCAGGTACGCAGAAATTTCGCACAGGACTTACAACATGATGCACAATAAATGCCCAATAACTTGTTGGTTTCTCTCTCCCCTTTTAAAATGGATAACAAATATGCCAATAGCTTGCTTGACAGAGAAAGAAGGTGGAATAAAAAACACACTGAAAGTAATTTTATTTCTGTGCTTCACCTTAGAGAGAGACTTGAAAGAAAACGCTTGATGTGGAAAAAGCTAAAGCGACGCTGACATCAAGGAACCCTACCCTGGAGGGTCTGAGAATAAAGCATGTAAAGGAGAGATAAAAAAGTGTGGGCGCTCCCTGGTGGCGCAATGGATAAGGACACAGCGCAGCAAGCTGGCCGCAGCCACTTCAGTGAGAAGTTCGATCCCCGCCCTGGAGCTGACCCACACGGCACAGCAGACCTCTCCTGTCTCGCCCACTGCTCCCCACTCTGTCTCTGGTGAATCCTCTCACTACCTCTGGCCTGTACCCCACTTCTGTATGCATAAATAAATAAATCTTTTTTTAAAAAAAGTTTAGTTGGTTTAAAAAAAGGAACCAAATGCATAGAGAAAAGGACTAGAAAAAAATCTATTAAAAGATCTTAAGGAAAAATCTAATAATTTTCTTGCATATAAAATTTATTCCAAACATACTCTCCATTTCATATTTAATTGAATTTAACTAGTTTAGTAAAGTTATTTATCTTTGTGTTTAAAATTGGGGGGGGGCGGGTGAGGCTGTGACTATCCAACATATAAATCTATGAAGGTATCTATGTCCAGTAACTTACCCTACATACTCTATAGCACGCTACTGCCACCTGGTGACAGTGTGCCTGAATTGGAGGGATAGAATTTGAGAAGTGTAAAAATCTTTGACCCCCGAATCTGAAAAAAGATAGTGAAATTTTGGCTATGTCTCAAAAATGAAGGTCACTTAGTTCCTTAGTTCACTTAGTGAACGAAGATCCAGTCCCAGTTCTGGTTAAAGGCACTTCATTTCCAAATTCAACTTTAAGCTTTTCCTTCTCTACAAAATGATGGGGAGGGACCTAAAGGATCTTTGACTAGCTGCTGGCTCAGACATCTGAAAAGGTCTATGAAAATCCTCCGAATGAAAGTTCTGTGCATGTATATAAGAACCCCAAGGATGCAAATCAAAATGTCCTAAACTCAGATTCTAAACTAGAATATCTGGGGTAGGGCTTCCAAATCCATGTTTTTAACAATCACGTTCTTATTTGTCTAATGTTTGCACCTGGCTCTC
Organism: Condylura cristata; assembly: GCF_000260355.1. Classification (NCBI taxonomy): domain Eukaryota; kingdom Metazoa; phylum Chordata; class Mammalia; order Eulipotyphla; family Talpidae; genus Condylura; species Condylura cristata. The sequence continues at coordinate 20,501,509 of NW_004567112.1, read as the reverse complement.
CCAAGACTTTTCAATTAACACTGAAGATGCTATTTTATTAAATCTGGAAATTTAATAAAACGTCTGGTCCATCACAACATCCTGGCATTCCCTGCAAACCTGAAAAATTACATAATATCCAACGAAAGACTCTATGGTGTAAGACATTTTAGGTCCATTTTGCTTATGGGGAAACTGAGGCTCAAAAAGGTGACGTGAGCAGCCCTAAGCCAAAGACTGATTGGGTTGGAGCTGGGGGTCTGAATCCTAATCTTTGGAGCACCCATCAACTTCACCCCAGAACCTTCCTGAATCCATCCTTCACTCTTCTGTGCATGGGCTTCTCACCATGCAATGGCGCGCAGGGTCCATCCAGCTCTCAAGGGTTTCCTTCAGCCTGTGGTATGTGTCTCTAATCCAGCCCAAGCTAGCAGGTCACCAGCCATTTGGCGTCGGCCATCAAAGTGCTTTTCTAGCTCTAACGTGATCATTGAGAGCTTTAAAATTCCATTGAGAAAATGCATCTCGTCTACCCAGGAGATCTGTGTTTCTTAAGGGGAAAAAAAAAGATGGCTGGTCTTTCCTACAACTGCTCCTTTCACTTAACAGACAGAAGCAACGTGCTCACTGACTCCAGCCCTGGCTCTGTCACATTAGTGACAGAGTCACTTAACCTCTCTGCATCAGAGTTTCCTTATCTGAAAAATGGGGGTAAGAAATTCTTCATCTCACAGGGTAGCTGTGAGGATTAAATGAAATAATATATGTATGGTTTTAAGGATGATGACCGGAGACGGTCAGAGCTCAATCCACCGTAGTGTTAAAAAAAGTTTTTTCCCTCACACATTCCCAGCATACAGCCTGGAGAGCAATGAAAATAACTTCCGAGGCTTGGTGTCACCCAGATGTCCTCAGGAGCCCCAGAAGCCAGAGGCCTGCACAGCCAGCAGAGATGCCCATTCAGGGGGCCCTGGCCGTACTGTGGCCGCTCACAGCTGTTCTCCCAAGGGGCCGTTTCCCAGCCTGGGGAAGGAGGTCTGGCTACAGCTAACACCAGAAAGAGCTTCCCTCCCCTCTGTCTCTCCCACCTTCTAATCTACCTACAGGGAACTGCTCTGGGAACCCCACTTTCCACATGAAGGTCGGGGCCACCTTTATTATCACGGGAGTGGGCAGGCAAACCCCTATCTCTGGTCTTCTGAGGCGGGAGGGTCCATTTATCTTTTCATGGAAAGGTGGGGGGCGCGGGCCATTCCTAGCCAACCCAAGTACTGCCTCTGTGTTCCTCAATTACTGGTACAAAATGATTTGATGAGAGAAACCAAGCCGACATCTGGGTTTCAGTTAGCATCTGACACGGGGCCTCGCTAATTAATCTGGAAACATGAATTGACAAAGGCTCGAATCCGAGCTCAGCCAGGGAGAAAGCAGCTCAAGGGCCGTGAACAGACGGCGGCGTGTGTCGGGCGGCGCGAGGCGGTCCCGGGGAGCGTCCGGGAGGACTCGGAGATGCGCCTTGCGTGCACCGTGCTCCCGGGCTTTGTCATCTGACGCCCAGAGGACAGGCGGGAGGCTGCCTGGCAGCAGCTGGGAAGGGGCCTGCCACGCCCGCCTGTGTAGGCAGCCGGCTCCGAGGACAAAGAGACCCAACATTTCAGCCATCGGCCAGGTCACGCACTCCATTCCCGCCCGGCCCATGCTGGCCCGGCATTAGGTCTTCCTGGCGTGAATTCCAGGGGGGTTTTATACACACACATATGCATGCAACAGTCCACATCCACCTCAGAGCCACCTATCAGTCCCCTCCGTGATCCGTTCCTAGGCCCCCTGCCTGGAGCTAAGACCTGCGCATCCATTATGACATTTAATCCTCGTGCTTGTTCCATGAAGTCTTACTGAACCAAAATGAGGCCCAGAGAGGTTAAGTTAGTTGCCTAGGATTGCACAGCTAAAAAGTATGCATGAGCCAGGCTCTTGTGCAGCGAGGGGCAAAGAAGACCATGTGCTTGGGGCCTCTTAGCAGTTACTCTCCACACGCTGGTGGGAGTGGGGTGGGAGTCACTGTGACGCCTGGCGCCGAGGGAGCCCTGGAGGTGGGCAGCGGCCGAGTGTCCCCCACCGGGCTTTCCAGCCAGGCCTGAGTCCACAGGCTGAGGGTGAGCAGCCAGCCCCCCAGTCCGTTTTATATTGTGAGACTCCAGGGAGATTCACTTTGCATAAATAGACTGCTGCCTATAAAATGTGTGCCCTGCGATTCAACTCCGCCACTCACATTTTACAGGTAAAAAAACCAAAACCCAGGGTGGGGCAGCTCTGCTCGGCTCAGCACTGGAGCAAAATCCCGGCTTCCCGACCTGTGCCACTGGCCCTCTGAAGGGGAGCACCTCTCCCCTGGCGCTGTGCTTTCCTGGGCCCTGCACCCAACACGGAGCCCAGAGCCAGACACCCACTCTCCGTGCCACACCCACAGAAGTGCTGGGCACAGAGCCTGGCATGCAGTAAGCGCTCCATAGACATTAGCCAATCCCACTACCTTGCAAAGATAAAGGCTCCCCAAGCACCGGGTCCTGGGGGCCCTTCCTATCACCTGGCCCCACCAGTGGGAGAAACCCCCTATCTGAAATGAAAGCAGGTCCAAAGAAAACACTCAGCCCAGCCCCTGGCGTGCAGAAGGTCAGAGCGGCTGGCCAGGACTGCCGCGGCCGTTCTGTGTCACCTGCGGGCGGCCCTCCCCACCTTCCCTCCGGACTGGAAGGAAGCGAGCGGCGCCTCACTGGCCTGGAAGTGCCAGCATCTCACACCTTCCCCCGGCTGACAGTTGGCACTACTCCGCATTCTCCCCTTCTGTAGACCTATTCATCGCTCCCCGGTTTCCTTTGGCTTTTGAAAATTAATTATCAGTGATTTGTTAAGTTCATTAGCTCTGCCTCTCAACAGCATGGAAGGCCTGCCATCTGGACCTGTATTTTCATTTTTATGCGACTTGTTCCATAATTACACAATAAGCGGTGTCACCCTGCGAAGCCCCGCTGCATGCACCCCGCTCACCCCTCCTTTCTTCAGACTGACAGTCTGTGCCCAGGACGGGCAGCTCTGTCCACGCCACTCCTGGAACCGCCATCACCACCTACACACCGAGTCCCCACGTCCCGCCGTGTTTCTCTTTCTAGCACACACTGCCCCCGTGATCCGTGCTACTCATCTATATATTTGTACATTCGCGTATTGACCCCAGTAGGGGTTCCATGTGACTCTCATGGACCCATTTGCAGGCAAGGAAACAGGCTCAGAAGGACAAAGCGATTTGCCGAAACAATGGTAACTTCAAGTCATGGAGCCCAGATTCACAGTGACCCTAAGTGCAGCCAGAAAGACCTCAGCCTGAGTGCAGCACCACCCTGGCAGCCAGCCCCTGGGCTGTGGCTAAACCAGTCCCCTCCTCCCTCCCACTCCGGCAGGCCCTCTCAGGCGTCTGGCCCTTCCCTGCGACCACTTCGCCTGCCCCTTCCCGCCCCACCAGCCATCGTCCTGCTCAACTCCATCGCTTTACCGACTCCAGAGCTTGGCAGGGCAGACACGCTACTAAGAGGAATGGATTGTACCGATGCAGACCTAGCACGATAGTTGGCAAATGCTTATGTCATTTTACCCACACAACCACCCGATAAAGCGGGTAATGACAGCAGCGACCAGAGCCACTTTAGAGACTGGGGAATAGAGAGGTTGAGACAATTGTTCGCCTAGGTAGCAACTTAAAGAACCAAGATTTGAACCCAGACATGTTGACTCCAGAGTGTGGTAAGCCATCCTCTCACAAGAAAAGAAGCCACCACATTTCCAAGAGGCTGATCATGAAAAGACACAAAGGACCCTAATCATAAGGAAGATGGTGCCCACAATTTAGGGGGTGCAGACAGGTTCCCACAACTCAATTCTAGACCAGTGAAACCCTGCATTCACTGACCAATAATCAGTGGGAGGTGACTCTGAGAATATTCATTCAACAAATACTAAATACCCGTTGATAGCAAGGACCACACTGGTGGCTGGGGATACTGAGGATACAAAAGATGTGCGCCCCAGTCCTCCAGGGACCGCAAATGTTGTGTCTGAGGACCTGATACATGTGACAAAGATGTGAGGTCCGGGTGTCAAAGGAGCATAAGGCAGAAAAAAACCACCTAACCCACAAAGAGATGAAAGAAGACTTCAGTGAGGAAGCGCTGTCTCAGCTGACACCCAGGTGATGCTAGAGACTGGCCAGGTGATGAGCAGGGGGCGTGTGTGCACAGGTGCATGTCCACACACGTGCATCCGTCCATGGTCCATGATCTGAAGACCAGTATGTGCAAACCCAGAGCTGACATGAAGACGGCATGTGCGAGGAGCTCAGGGAGCTGGGAGACCCACAGAAGCAGCAAGGGGCCTCCGTTCGCCAACTGTTTGCCTGGTGCTCTGATGCTCCCTGGGATCTCCTTGTCCGCTGGCTGCTCTGCTGGACTGGCACACATGGCCAGCCCAGTCCGAGGCTGCCTCATTTTCCGGGTTCTTTAGTGCCCAAATCTGAACTGATTCCATCTGCCTCTATGCTGAGGCTCACTGGTCCTTGCAAGCAGATGCAGCAGCCAGTTCTTCTAGGCAGGAAATTGAGCTACTGCTTGCTGAAGCTTGCCCTGCACCAGCAGCCTTCAAACACCCTGCAGCAGACCCAACCCACACCCCCATTTTACAGATAAACTGAGGCCCAGGGAGCTGCTCAGTGTTTATCTCCCATCACAGAACTGGCTGTACTCTCCCCAGCATTCTTTGGTCCTTCCTTCCCAAAGAAGTGATCCTCAGAAGTCTGCATCCTCCTCCCGACAAGGATTGCCAAGTCACAAGTGTTGAACAGTGTCTTCCTAAGATCCTGCCAACTTTTATCAGCATACCACATTTCAGCAAAACAAGTAGATTCCTTCTAAAGGCCCATGGAAAGTGAAAGTGTGAGCCACTCAGTCAAGGGAAAGTGGTATGACCTCCCTTCACCCGGCAGAGGAAGTAGCTGTGGAAGACCACCGGCTTTCGAGATGTCTGAGCTGCCCCAGGCAATTCCCAGCAAGCACCTACTCTGTGCAAGGCCAGTTCCAGGCATGTTTGCAGACAAAGGCACCTTCAAGTGGGCTCCTTTCTGAGGAGTTGGTGGCTGGAACTGAACACACAGGAAATACTAAGTGCCAGGGTGACGCCCCAAAGCCTGCCTCTTGTCCAGAGGTTGTCCACCCCCAGGCAGCTCAGGGTGTATTTCAAGAAGCCTGCAAATCCCTCCGTCAAACACAGTCCCCTGAATAAACAGTACGCCTTTTCCGTGTGTATAGACTCAGGGGGGAAGAGTGAACATCAAACTCACTGAAAGCATTACTGCTCCTGCAGTAAAGCCTGGGGGTGAGACCACACAAGGTTTCACTTTCTACAAAACACAGTGCTGTGATAGTTGAATTTTTTTTATAATGAGTATGTGTACCCTTTGTATGTTTTTTAGAAATCTTAAATAAAAATGGTGTCCAATGCATGGCAGCCTTGTCCCTGTGTTTTTTCTGGAATGATACATACTCCAAGTCCAATCGTGACTTGGCAGGGCAGTGGAGGGGATGTCTGTGAAGGCTTTTGACATTCACAAAAGATCACTGGCCTTGGCAAGGGTGGGCCCAGCCCGTCCCCTCTTAGCCTGGCGCAGCCCTCCCTCGAGCCCTGCTATTCCAAGGCTGAGGCCATTTCATGCCTTATCAATAATTCACAAGCACAAACAATAATGCCAGCTGGATATCTTCTAGGGGTGGGGGATGGGCCCCTGAGAAGACGGATGGGATAAACCTCTAACCACCCAGATGTGAGCCCTGACCCCATGCCCACCCACCCACCCAAGGAGAGACACCTAGAAACACTTGACACAGAAGAATCAAGTTCAGTCTGAGAGGTCTTAACTTTGGAAACACTCTGGAAGCTCCCCTCCCACTCCCCCATTCCTGTGAGGGCCAGCGGGGCTCCCAGGAATACCCAGCTCAAGGACCTGGACTGTTTCCTGCCCCGCCCCCAAGGGGCACCAGGCAAGGCGGGCCAGCCCTTGAGCAGGGAGGACCACTGGGCAGCGCAGCCCCCGCTCTGCCACATGTGCCCCAGGGCCGTAAGGCTTCCCCCCACCGAGCTCCCGGGACCCACACAGAACGGAGACGGAAGTGCTCCACGCACTTCAACAAAGAAGGCCACAAACGGCCACAGGGATGCTGACCCACAGTCATAATTAAAGAGATACAAGTTCAAATAAGAGGCTTTCTTTTGCCCATCAAGTTGGCGAAACTGAAAAACATCAGTGATGTCCAATACTAAAGAAAAGGCCCAGGAAACAGATTTTCATATACCGAGAAGGGGCACAGCTCTGGTCAGCAATCAGGCACTGGCCACACGCGGGCCCGCCTCGGCACTGCACGTCCAGCGTTGGTCCTGGGCCCTATCCTCAACGTGCAAAGAGGAGATTTCTTTTTAGCAATGTTTATTGGAGCAAACAGGCGAAATAGGCGACAACCTCAACGGATGTTCAGTGAAGACTAAGAAAAGGAAGGAATGGCCATCTCTGAAGGCGCTGATGGCGGCTGCCCGGAGGGAGGAGGATGACAAGGACGGGACAGACTCCCATTTGGGGGCGAGGGGTCACGGAGGGGCAAGCACAGCTATGTTCTTACATGCAAAGGACATTCTGGAAGGTTCCACGTGAAGCTGTTTCAGTAGTTGCTTGTGGGGAGGGGACCGAGAGAACCAGAGTGGGGCAGAGATCTCGTTTTCTATGCGTGTGTTCTGTTTAATTTTTCGAGTTAGTTATGAAATAGTTGATGCACTTAAAGCACCGGGGTTTTGTTTTGCTTAGAAGGGGAATATTCCCGCTGTGTGAACATTAAGTACAGTCGATATGAGAGCGTTTTGTAAACTGTGAACGACTGTACACATGCAAAGTGCTATTAGTTTGCACACACGTACCAGCGGGCACGTGAACACAGGCGTTTCTTAGAGAAGAAAGCACCTTGAGGTCTGGGTGAATGGTGAACAGCATGCTCACCCCACTCCTCCCCAGAGTGTCTCAGGAGCCCTTGAAAACCGGCAGGATCCAAACTGGCCTTTACTTGAGAGATTCAGGGCTGGAAACAAATGCCCCTTCGTGGAGTGCAGGAGGAGGGAGGCCTGAGGCTTTGTTATACCCAATGGCAGAGGCTCACACCAGGCTGTCTGCAAATGGCGCCTGGAGCAGACACTGTCCCCAGCCTCCCTAAGACTCAGCTCGCTGGCAGGCACACAGGGGCCACCCAGCAAACGCTGCAGAATGAAAGGACAAGTAGCCGGGAACGGGCAGACGGCCAAGGAGCTCTCAGGTTGTTGGACCAGGAACTTTCTGGAATCCCTTGAGCCGCAAGTAGTGCTCAAACACCACAGCCAAACGGACAGAGACAAGACCCGAACCCTGACCTGTGACCCTTGCCTGCTGCCTCCTGCCTACTCACTCCCTGGCAGTCACTCTGGCTGCCAAACCCTCCTCTGGTCACACCACGTGTGTGGCCACGCCACCTGGCTTTAAGGTCATCTCAGAGGGCCTCCAATCTGGCATTTCTGCGAAGCACGCAAACCCATCAGGGCCATCAACCTTGTCTTGCCATTTAAAAGCAAGGCGGCGGGACAGGACTATCGCTCGCTGCCCGGGCTGCAGGTCGTCAGGACACCTGTCAGCGCCCGCAAGCTGCCAGGCGGAGCCGCGCTGTCTCCTTAGGAGGTGATCCAGGCCCCTCCACCACGCCACAGGGTCAGATTTCTCTGGATATGCAGAAGCAATCTTGCTAGCCCATCAGAAATTGTGTCTTCTGGGTTCAAGATGAGCCTGCCGGTCTCTGGCTGATCCCACTCACGCCCACCAGCCCCACTCTGCAGAGGGCCTGCGCAGAAGTGGAAAGCAGGGGTGAGAGAGCAGCTGCCAGCTCTGCTCCCACACAGCCGGGGCACTCTGCCTCGGTTTCCTCCTCTGTGAAGCCAGGACATGGGTTAGAACTTTCCTCATGTTCTTTCCAATTCATATACCACTAAATCCTCAGGGGTGAGAGGTGGGAACCCCAAAGTCAAAGAGACTGAATAAACCACAGCCCCAGAAGACCCAGCTCTACACCAGCCTTCTAAAGCAGCCAAGCAAAGAGGCCCCTTGGAATGCACATGCACGATCAGTGAGCCCAGAGGCCTGAGCCACCTGCTCTCTGTCTCCCAGTCGACGCCCTGCTCCTGCCCTTCATGAGGCCCGGCCCTCTGGCCCACCTGGGCCCCAGCCCTTATCCCCTTCATTGACACATGCTGCCCTCTCTCGGCAGTCTCTAGGCTGTCCTGCCCCCCCCCCCCAGATAAAGCCTGGGCCAGACAGCCCCAGGGGGCTCTTCAGGGCATTCGAGAAACAAGCTTTTTGAACAAACATGTGTAATGATAAAGATGGGCCCAGCAGGAAAATGACAAGTGCCATCTCTCACCTGGCACAGCGCCTGCCTCAGACAGCCCCAGCCTGCTAAGTCTCCACACGCCTGCACACGTGTGTGCACGCACACACACACATCCCCAAATACAGCTCCTCTCAGCCAAGCTAACACGAGCATCTTCCAGCTCACTTCAGCCAGGCACTCTTCCTCCGAACTCCCAGAGCAGGCCCTCCCCACGCAACTCCGGGAGGTTAGGGGTAACATGCCCCCTCCTCCCAGATGCCCGCAGCCTGCATTGTGTGCACAGGACCCACAGAAAGGGCTGCAGAAAAGAAAGGCACGCCGGAGCCGGAGCCGGAGCCGGGAAGACGGCGGTTGCTAAGAGACAGACGATGCCCAGCTGGAATCGTGACTGAGGTTTCTTGTTTGTGTAAGAGCAAGATGAAGAGGAAAGGAGAGGACGTGTTCGCTGTGATGAATTTCAGCCTCCACCAGATCCTGCCAGAGGGAGAAAAGATCTCACTTAGGATTATACTCAGTGCTGTTCAGTCGCTCCAGCCTTCTGGGTGCAGAAAAACTTGAAGTCCCATTCTTTCCCTATTCCTTAAATATATGCCCTCAAAAATGAACTCTCCTCCCTCTCCAAAAGAAATCCTAGGTGAGGATAAAGGTTAGTTACTCTAGTTCGCAAAGTGAAATGCTGAAGAGGCGCGGTTCTGAGTGTAATCTATGGACTCAGCCTCACCCTATTCCACCCTGGCTTCTCTGCATACTGCTGTGTGTCCTTGGGTAAATCACTTAACTCCTCTGTGCCTTAGTTTTCACTTAAGTAACAGGGAGCTAACGCAAGTTTCTCACCAGGTGTTGGGATGATGAAGCCCAGCACCCCACATAAAGTAGTTAGCAGGTGACCACAGACATTCGCTGGCACTGAGCGTGGGCGGTCAGAGCTTGATGGACCAGGGTCCTTGGACTAAGATGGGGAACCCGAGTTGCAGGGTGGTCCCAGCCAAGACGAACTCAGTTGGGTGAGGAAGGAGAGAGTCATCTGCGCGCCACCATCCGCTCACTCCCCTCCCCTGGGAGAGGCAGCAGCCCACTCCCAGCCCCCAGAGCGGTAGCTGAGCCTCGGGCCGCAGCCCACTCTGCCCTTAGCACACACAGGGCCCGAGCACGTCCGTCCGCCTGACCCCACCTCAGGCCCTGGCAAGGCTCTGAGCTCTCAGAGGGTGAAGGCAGAGCAAAGAGGAAAAAAAGAAGGCAGCAACTTCTCCAGCAGGGCAAGGAGCAGGTCCAGGGATGAGGCAGAGCAGAACAAAAGGAGCCTCTCTGACAGAGCTCTGAGCAGGCGGGACGAGCGAAACTTCTAAATTCCAGGCCAGGCACTGCTCTGAGCCGCGGCTTCTTTGTACAGCACATCTGGCGCCATATGGCAGCTCATCGCAAAATGAAACACAGAATTACCATTTGATCCAGCAATCCTACCCCTGGGTATATGGACAAAAGAACTGAAAGCAGGAGCTCAAACAGCCCTGTACGCTCGTGTTCAGCACAGCCCGCGGGCGGACGAAGCGTCCCGGCAGATGTCTGGACAAACAAAATGAGGCCTCCGTGGAATATTATTCAATCTTAAAAAGGAAGTCCCGTCATGCTGCCACTTGGGCAGGCTCTGAGGACATGATGAGGTGAATGAGCCACCCCCAAGAAGACAACTTCTGTGTGAGCCCACCTGCATGCGGTAGCTTAATCCACGGTGGCGAAAGCAGAGATGTGGCTCCAGGACACGCATGCGAGGGACGTGGGCAGCTGCTATGTCTTGGGGACATTTTTCATTTGGGAAGATGGGAAAGTACTAGAAACGGATGATGGCAGCGGTGGATGAACAGAGCGCGAAAGTGCTTGATACCCCGAAGAGTACACTTAGAGTTTACAGTACTTAGTACTGGTACACTGAGCAGTTGAAAGCAGAGGTCCTGTGAGACACCTTCCGCCACACACACAAATGCCTGACGGAGGTTTCCAGCAGGAACCCCCAGCTGTGCACAGCACTTCCGTCCTGAAGAGTCCAGAGCCTGGGACGCTGAGGAGCCACACAACCCACAAGGTGAGCTGTCACCTGTGAAATGGATAGATCTAGGAAACTCTCTTTGGATAAAGTTCAAAGGGTGCCCAACCCTCAAATCCCAAATCTCCCAGTGGCTGGGAGACAAGAACGCAAGGGGCAGCTCACAGACCACTTGCTTAGGGAGCGAGCTCAGAGGGCCCTGGGCAGGGTCAGCCTTGAGGTCCAGGTGCTCATCTGCCCTGCCCCCATGTGGGGCTAAAATGCCACCCTTTGGGGGCCTCAGCAATCAGTTACTCTGTGGACTGTGTTCTCATTAGAAAAGCCAGGGGTAGCGATTCCAAGGCTGCAGAAATGTTAAGAGTCAAGAAATGATTTTAAAAGATAATAATAGTGAAGATCATGAACTCTGGAGTCAGCCTGCCTGAGCTCAAATCCTCACCCTTCTACTTTCTAGCTGTGTGTCTGACCCTGGAGTGTGCTACTTAACCTCTCTGTGCCTCAGTTTCCCTGCACTCACTTCAGAGGGTGACTGGGACGATGCTCGGAGACCTGCCAAGCATCTAGCACACGGGGACATGGAAATACCACGGCGGCACTGCTCATGCGGTGACAGTGGCATCAGTCTGGATCCTAGAACGCTAAGGGCGTTCTTTCTGGGCTGGCTTGGGGAACATGCCCTGCAGCCTGCACCCCAAGGAATCCATGTTCCGAGTGTGAGTAGAACTTCAGCCACATGGACACTCTGCCTTGGTCATCATGCTGGGGGGAGGGGCAGGCACTGACAGTCTGGCAGCCCAAGGACACCTGAAACAGGTGAGGGCCACAGCCTGGGACCGGCTGGGGAGGGCACACGATGACTGTGCCTGTCCCCGTCGGTCAGCACCAGAGGAGGGCATTTCCTTCTGCCCAAGGGGCTGCTCAGCCAGAAACAGCCTTTCACTTTCTGTGCAGCTGTCTATCCAGGGCCTGTTAATGCCCTTTTCAAATTCTGCCAACATCTCTCACCACACACACTCTGTCACAAACAGGCCCATTCAAGCAGCTAATTCAAACAAATTCCGCCTGGGCACTGACTGTCGCTGGTAGATGGGAAAACGCAAATCAGGCCTTCCTTGGGGCCAAGGGCACTCCTGGACAGGCGAGAGAGGTGGCAGCTGCCTCTGGGTGCAGGGGCCTAAGCCTCTGCCAGGCACGCCAGGCATGGGCCAGTGACACAGTCACTCGATCCTCAGGCTATGCGCAGTAACCCCACTAGGAGCCAGGCATGGGAGTCCCCACAAACAACAGAGGCCGGTTCCATCCTCTGGAGCCTATGACATTTCCCAAACAGAGGACCTTAAAGCTCAAAACAGCCAGCTCACACACAGAAGTTCTCCGGCTCCCTCCTGTTTTATCTTAAACAGTCTAGACTCTGTTGATTCTCTTCAACACCTCTGCCTTGGTTTGACCAAGTCATGACAACAACAGCCTTTATATGCTAAGAACTGGCCTTGCTTGAGCACTGTTCCAGGTTATATATTTAAATACATCTCCCTTCATTTACTGTGACAAGCCTAGAGGTAGGAGCTATTAGTATCCTCATGTTACAGGTGAGGAAACTGAGGCAAAGAGGGGTTAGGCAGCAGGTCCCGAGGCTCCACATCTTGCCAACAGCAGAGCTGGAGTTGGGGATCAGCCTGGCCCCCAAGTGCACTCCCTCCATCACCCACTATCCAAGTGGAGCATGCAAAACTGTTTTTAATCACTTAACTTTCTACTGCCCACACAGCTCACTGACCTGGCCAGGGAGTCCAAACTCTCCAACGTTCCGGCCCCAGGCACTGCCAGCCAACCGCTAGCCCCTGCTGGGGCATGCCAGAACCTGCCCTCTGTAGGCTCCAGCCTGGCCCCTCTGCAGCCCAGGCAGACCCATCCCCACACGGGCTGGCCTGGGGTATACCTGCAGCCTGTGCGCCCCACAACCATGAAGAAAGAATTCATGACTGTAATACACCTTGTTGGCTTCCCGGGGGCAGCCCCAGGTTGGCCCTGCATTTCCCTGGATGCCCCCCCAGCTTGGGCCCCTGAGACCCCCAGGTTCTCTGAGCCTCAGGCTGCCTCCAGAGTGGCCCCATATAAGAGGTGCCAGGACCAAGACCTTGGAGCTGAATGTGACCTTGGCTCACACCCCAAGTTACAATCCAGACTTCTGCCCATCCCCTGTCTCCCCATCCCTATCCTTCAACTCCAAACGATGACTGGATGGAACCTAAAATGAATGACAAGTACCCCCCATTTCCAAGGGTCACATGCACCAAGGTTTCCCCCGCACTCCCGACCAAGGGGGCTCCACTGGCACCAGGCTCACTGCCACTTGCCAGAAGGTGCAGGAGACTGGTGCCTCTGCGCTGCTGTGCCGAGTCTTCCTGCCCTCACCCCCAGATGGGCTGGGCTGCTCCCTGGCTCCCAGCCCACCGCCTCCCCTGCCTGAATTAAGATCTTCTTCACAAGAGAGAACTGCAATGTTGTGAGCAGGAGGGAACAGACAGAGACGTGTATCTTCAACGGTCTGAAAGAAATCACTGGCAGTCCCACTTCCGGGAGGCCTTGAGTATTTGGACAAGGAGCAAGGAAAACAGCCACCAGCTAGGATCCTGAGGACATAAAGTAGATCAGAGGGCCTCAAAAGCAGGGAAAGGTGTGTTCTTCTTTTAAAGATTGATTTATTTATGCATACAGAGCTGGGGTACAGGGCAGAGGTGCAGGGGTGGTGAAAGGACCCACCAGAGGCAGAGTGGGGAGCAGAACAGGCTGATTGAGGAAGCACACTGCTGAGGGGAGCAGCGGGTGGATCAGGAGAGGTCTGCCGCGCCACGTGGTCACCTCCGGGGAGGGCAGAGATGGAACTCGTGCTGAAGTGGCTTTAGTTTCTCAGTGCTGTGCTTTAACCTGCTGCGCCACCAGGGAGGGCCAGGAAAAGGCATGTTCTTAGCAACACTATTCACAGTAGTAAAATGTGCGGAAGCGCCGGAGTGCCCTGATGGATAAGCAGGTGAACAAAGGAGGCAGTACACACACTAGAATAGTACTCAGCCTCAAAAGCAGGGACATTTGGACACATGCTGCAGCATGGATGAAGCGTGACATGATGCTGAGTGAAATAAGTCAGTTATGGAGAGACCAATCCTTTATCAGCCCCCTAAGGCAAGCGGTCAAATTTATAGAGACAGAAAAGAGATTGGTCACTTGGTGTGGGGTTCACAGGGGCGCTGGGGGTCTTCATGGCTTAACGGCTACAGTTTCAGTTCTGCAAGAAGAAAAGTTCTGGAAATTGGTTACAAAGCAGGGTGAATGTTTTTAACACCACTGAACTGCACACTTAAGAATGGTTAAGATGGTAATTTTTATGTGTATTTATGGAATTAAAAGTCTAAAAACAGGGCCCTCTCTATTGGTGCAACGGGTTAGGAAGCAGCACTGCAAGCTGGCTGCAGCCACCTCAGTGTGAGTTCAATCCCCTCCCCAGAGGTGACCCACATGGCGCGGCGGACCTCTCTGACCTGCCCGCTGCTCCCCTCAGCAGTGTGCTTCCTCAATCAGCCTGTTCTGCTCCCCACTCTGTCTCTGGTGAATCCTCTCGCTGCCCCTGAGACTCTGGCTTGTACCCCAGTTCTGTATGCACAAATAAACCTTTTAAAAATAATCTAAAAGTGTAGAACAAGAAACAGTGGGGAGAGGGCTACTTTGCAATCAGATGACATAATCCAGCTCCTCTCCATTCACTAGGAATTGAATTTATAGCAAGTAATACTTGAGGGTTTGCGAAGGAGCCGCCATGTCAGGGTCCGGAAAATGATGCGAGAGTGACGTTCAGCCCCTGCCCCTTGACCACTGAGTCTTCTGATGTGTTACCATTGTGAAGCAGCCTGGTGTCCCGCCGTGCTGGACTCGAGCATCCTCGTCACTCTAACGTACCCTGCAGCTCTTGGGCCTGGAACAGATGTGCCTTTAGGTTGCCGGGTATTTTCTAGAGGGTTATAAGGTTTGAAGCCTGATGAGCCCCCAGCTCCCAGTGGGCAGTCCTAAGCCTCAGCCTGACTCCTCCCAAGCCTTCTGCGGTCTGGGAAAAGCCAAGCGGCTTCACTTCCTCTCCCCAAAGGGCTGTGTTTGCTCTGTGGGGGAGTCATCTGCTTGCCCCCTATCTCGAGCCCTCATCCCATCTTGCCCCCGCCCACCTCCTCCCCCAAACTCTGGTGTCTCCACTGTCACTGGGAATCACAGTTGTGTGACAAATGACTGAGGAGGTCCTGGGGACACCACTTCATTCTGCAGGCGGTATTGTGCCTGACCTAAACCCAAATACCCAGGCCCCAGTCTCCAGGGTGACACCTGAAGGCCCCAGTTTCCTGGCAACCAGGAACAATGGCCCCTGGGAAAAGCACACACAGTTTGGGAAAGGGCAGCCTTTTTCATCTGCGCCCCTGGGTAGGATGGCGAGCCCTCCACTCCTGCAGGCAGGGTCTGGAGGGACATTCAAGTGGTGCGGGGATGTGGGCCTTCCGTGCCCACCTCCCCAGCCTCACCCTGAGCTGTAGCAAGTCTCCCAGCAATCCCCCACCTGGGGCTTTATCAGCGGCCTCATAATGGACAAAAGCCCCTTTGAGGAACTCGCTGCCCCCCTTCCTCTCAGCACCCCTCCAGCCTTGTTCCAGGTCCCCAGAGTTGCACCAAGGAGCTTCAGCTTTCCTTTCTGGTGGGTGGATGCCCTGTTTGCCTGCAGGCGACATTCTCTTTCCCCTTTGAACACCCTCAAAAGCTAACAGGAGGATTTGCAAGAGCTGGCACGCATGGCAGGGCTCAGCACCCAGCAGTTTCCAAACCACTTCCTGGGTCTGGAGCGTCACCCCTTCTCCACAGAAGCAGGGACCGGAAGGAGACTGAAAAGGCTCCAGGCTGACCTATGCCCCTCACCACCCACCTTAAACCGCAGGTCTCCAGGGGGCTGGGCTTCAGGGTGCAGAATCTCAGCCCCTAGCCTAAGACAACGGGCTGGGAGGAGGCTCTAGAAGACTCCCCAAACCAAGAACTCTCTAGTGAATTCTACTGGGTCATGAGGTTGCTATTTGTGAAACAGCTCTTGCTTACAAGCTAGGAACAGGGGATCTTTTTGTTTTGTTTTGTTTAATTCATTCAAGTCCTGCTCAGATTCAAAAAAAAAAAAATCCTTCTGACTAAAACCAACAAGACAACTTCTCTAACATCAACTGAGTTTTGAGTACTGTTCTTTTTCTCTAGCTTTCTTCGTTAGCTCTTGGGACTCGGTGTACCTCCACCCCAAGGGGACAGGAAGGCAGGGAGGCTGGGGGCCTTTCTTACAGATGGATATTGGGCCCAGGGCACTTGTGACCAGCAAGTGTCACAGAGACCAATTGTCACAGCTGTGGGCAGGAGGTAGCCCTCACCCACAACTCAGCCATCCTGTGGCCAGAGGGCGCAGGGAGGAAGGGCCAGAGCCCAGACACAGGCTAGAGTGGGCAGAGGAGCAAATCTGTCTCCAAATTCTAGGCAGAAGGAAATGGGCAGCAAGAGCAATATCATCTGCAGAGCCCAAGACCAAGGACGCGGTGAAGCAGTAGCCACGCAGATCTGACCTCCCAAAGCTGGGGCGGGGCAGGCGGGCGAGAGCTGGCTCAGGTGGCCCTGCTGGGGGGCCAGCTGGGGCCCCCCTCCAGCCCTGCCCTGGCCAAGGCCTCCTCAGCTGGCTCAGCAATGCTGTGGTCCTTCCCTTCCCGCCACTGCCCACTGCTGGTCAGAGCTGGGCTCTGTCTACGCCCTTTGTGATGCTGCAGTACAGCCCAGCACCACCGGCCCCTGGCATTTTCTTGAATAAAAGTCTTTTTCCCTAGCTCACTGGGCACACAGCCCCAACAAGACCCACCCACTGTCTCTGGAAAGCAGAGAGCCTCTTTTATTTTACGCAGCTGTACTGCTCCCTCCCAGAGAATGGAATGAGGCAGGTCGGAAATACTCGTTGAGTGTGTTAAAAATGAAAATTAAAACCCAGACCCAAGAAAAGGCAGAAGCGGAAGGCCGCCTGAGCCAGAGCTGGTGTCTGGGGCTCCGTGACCGGCACCATCGCAGACTCAGCCAAAGCAATGTGCCGGGCTTCTGCGCCCACTCACGTCCCTGGAGTGTGTTTCTCTCTTCATCTGAAGGCAGCAGGTTTGCCAGTGGCTGCGTAGTTCAAAAATAAGGAGGCCCAGTGTCCACACACCGAGGCCCAGCGTCCACGCACTGTCTGGCCCCTGCAGCTCCTCCCTGGGAAAGCATGACGATGCCACACAGCCCATTAAAGGTGGCCGTGGCCTGAAGCCAGGCCACAGCAAATGACAGAGCTGAGGCAGGTAGAGACATGGGCACACCCTCCCCCCAGCCTCCCATTACAGATGAGCGAGGAGGCTGGGGTCACACTTGAGCACCTGGATGGAAGTCTTCAGGCCCAGCCCCACGCACTGGGATTACACGCAGGCTTCTCTTAGGAGGTAGCACATGAGAAAGCCTGTGAAAAACCGTAACCAGCCAGGGGGCAGGGTTTTGGGTGCCTTGGGGACTGGAAGAACAGGGAGACAGTCAAGTGGCAATTTCTTGCTAGGCGGCAGGGAGGAAGGCCGGGCCTCTGTGTGAACCCTGACCTGCAGCAAAGGCAAGCGGATGCAGAAGCACGCACCAGGCGCTCCAGAGCCAGTCATCTCCCTGCAGGCTCTCCCTGGAGGGCAGCTTGTCCACACAGATAAGGGCCACAGGGAAACATTTCAACCCCCTTCCTCCTGCTGCTGAAACGGCGGTGACTGGGACCAGGTAGGGGCTGCGGGGTCTTCAGTTCAAAACGGTTCCAGTAGGGGAGGGAAGACATAGTCCTGTTTCTTATTTTGCCCATCCTTAAAAAAATGCCCCAGGAATGACCCGCCACGCCCTGGGGAGGGTAAAGGAGCAGTGAGCAGCAAGGCACAACAGGCCCATGAGTGGGGTCCTGGGCTCCAACTTCCTGGGGCCCTCAGGGTGATGATAAAAACCTAAACTTGGGTGGGACTGGCTAAGGCTGACTAGTCTGTGATGTCAGCTTCTTTTGTTTGTTTTTTGATGGCTTTGGTGATAAAGAACCGGTAATAAAACCATATTCTGAAAAAACAACCCATCCTCTTAAAATAGAAGCAAAAGCGCCTGCCTCTGCCACTTGGAGTCCTTGCCTACCCTGGAGAGCTGCTAAAGGCGGGGAAGGGCAGAGCAGTGCTCCAGAGCTTATCAAAGCTCGGATCTCAGAGCTTGCAGATTTGGGGCGCTTGCTTGTGGAACAGGCAACATCGCATCCTGGAGCAGCTGCGCGGGAGACTCCACCCCCCACTCCCCCCCCTACGTGAGCCGTGAGCAGGGGGGAACAATGGGGATAAGAATCTGAACAGATTGAACAGGGTGAAGTCCTATCTGCCGGAGTCAAAACAGATAACTGTCAAGTCCTCCCCATCAACAAAGCCTCTGCTCTGGGAGTTAAATGAGCTGTGAAGACCAGGATCTTCCAACCTGCAGAGAGCAGTGGCCCCGTGAAGTCAAGAAATAGAAAAAGGAACTTTTCTACTCCTTTAGCTCTCATCCCCTTGGTCAGCAGACGAAGCCATCACAGTTTTCCTGTTTCTTTAAATGTATTTCTCCCTCTTCTTCACTGAACAGGAAATTGGTTACAGAAGCCTCCAGGCAGGAGAGAGTCGGTGTTGACTGAGACACTTTGGAGGACACTCTCATGCCTCACATCTCTCCTGGAAAGAACAGAACATGTCGGATTTTCAAACTGGATTTTCAGAACCTCTACCCCTTTGTTTACTCCGTTACCTCTCTCTGTGCTGGGGGAAAAAATCAAAACAACAAACCAAAAAAAACCCAAAAACTTTTAGAAGAGGCTTTTGATATATTCTAAATAAAGAATGAGGATTAAGTTACCGGTTGTTGGGTAATGGGAATATAACTTTTTTCTTTTGCTCTCATCAATTAATAGAGGGACTAGGAATTAACTATGAAAAATACAAACTTAATATTTCTTGATAGTCTGCATCACCGGCATCATTTTGTAACAGGGTGGCCCCTAGGAAAAAGGGAAGTTCCAGGTTCCCTGCCCCACCCAGAAGGAGGGTGGAGCTGAGCAGAGAAAAAGGAGAGAGAAGAGAAGAGAATGAAGCAGGATGGAGAAGGGGGAGACCTAAGGAAGCCACCTGGAGCAGCAAGCATGTGATGAAGAAACCGGGCTTGTTTCCTGACCCTGGACTGGTGAAGGCAGATGTGGGGGAGAGACCTGTAGGGAGGTGACTATGGCAGTGTTTATATTGATTTTGATTTTGCTCTTTTCCTCCCAGATTTGTCTGGCCATTTCTGACCCTTTTCCATGGGTCCCGGCCAGAAGGTGCTTTAGGCTTGTGGCGGCTTTCAGGCCTTGCTTTGGGCCAATCCCTTTTGGGTTGACTTTTGCCCACGAGGGGATGGGTCACTTCAGGTGTTTGATTTAGAAGTTATATTCTTTGTGTTCCATATTGTATATGTACTGTATTAAAGTCCCTTTTCATTAAAGTTTTATATGTTTTGTCTTGATGCGGTGGATGGCAGAACCCACTTAGAGCGGGCAGGTTTTGGGGCTTCAGGGGTGTCCCTCTCCCCCTGTCCTGGAACAGATTTGCTGCCCTGTACCAATTTTACCGAGTCAGTGCTCGACAGTTTGAGGTGAGACCTTCTGCCCTTTGTCCACATGAGAAAACTGTCTAAGCAAGATGAAGCGATTTGCCAGGATCAAGTAGGTAGCAGGTAGCAGAGCTGTCAGATTCCAGAATCCAAACTCAACTTCCTCCATGCCTGTTCCCTATCTACGGCTATTTCAGCAGCACCACAGGAGACGAAGAGAGTCCAAATGGAAGCTGTATAATGGCTTCCAGGGCCCGTGTCTTCAGAAATGTACAGCTGACACCTGCATGCACCTCCACCAACAGCTGGCACTTAGGCGCAAAGGATCAGCTCCCGCCGGGAGCCCAGGGGACACAGCCATTTGCAGCCTGTGGTCAGTGTTCAAATGGCCAGTTGTCCACAGCCTTCCCCTGGGACCCACTGAGGTCTCGGGCCACGTCCAGATGGCTGTTAAAGATGCTATTAAAAAGCATCAATAAACGAGTTCCCGCCTTGGCTTACACGGTTTACAGTAAGGACCTGCTGAAAATGATTTCTTGTCCCTTATTTCCTATAAATGGAGTGGATGACTTGTAGAACCTGGTTTGTGTTTTCTAGTTGCCTTTAGAAGAATAAGACAGATTGATGAGCAGGTGGAGTGACCAAATTTTAACCCACGTGAGAGAAAATGAACAAGGTGGGGGAGACTGGGGTCAGACAGCTGTGCGCTTGATGGATGTGCATTTGTCCCTGTGAAATATGATTTTTCACTTCCTTCCTTTTCCCCCATTTCATGGTCACTGAGAAGGGAAAAGGCAGGCTACAAGCCACCCATCAAATTCTCACAGCTTGCACCTGCCACACACTTGCCAATCAGCCACTCGAGGACCATCAGCCACCGCTCCAGCCAGGCCCCCACCCACATCTAATTCACCCCGATACTCCTCACTCCTGACAAATGACTGCATGGCAAGCTTGGAACAGGTTGGTTGGGTGAATGAATTCATCTACCCATCCAGAGGCGGAGGCCCTAGGTCCCTAATGCCCGGGGAAAGTGACACTCAGAATACAGCAGCGAAGCTAACTAAGGGTTATTTCCAGAACCCCCATCTCCTCCAAGCACGACACTCGTCACGAACAGCTGCAAGGATACAGGTCCAGGCCAGCTGCCACTTTCCACACGTCAGCCTCCGCCCATGGACTCCCACCGCTGTGGAGTCCAGGAGAGGTGGAGCCCGGAGCCCCGGGGGTGACACTCCAGATTGCACCTGTAGGCACTCTTCCTTCCTAAACATTGCTTAAAACTTAGGAAGTGAGACCTGGTCACACACAAAAGTAGGTCAAAAGTTGATGTCTTATTTGATTATCTAAAAGTATTAACTTCCTCAAAAATGATTGGTCTATAACAGAAAAAAAAAACCCTCACTCCGCAACCCCTACTCTGGAACTGGGGTGCCCCTGGTTTTTTTGGGAACCTCGCGAAGCCATAAAAGTCCAAGCACAAGCAGCTCAGTGTCTTCCTCTCCAGCCCCAGGGTAGTAAATGTGGCCCCTGTGAGCGCTGGCACTCCAGTTTCCTCCTGGAATGGCTGCGGAGACCAGCTCAGCTCAGGAAACAGGGCGGTGTCATCCTTCACACAGCGGCCGGCCCTGGGGTCGTCTCCTATGCTCCCCGCGCAGCCATCAGGCCCGAGGAGACTCGGGCTGCAGCTGGGGGCTCCCTCGAGGCGCTGGGTGGGTGTGAGGCTGGGGCAGACTCCCTGGGTGGCGGGGACCAGAGCCTCCACGTGCAGCTGACCGCATTGCCCCGCCCCAGCCACCCCCACAAAACCTCTTCTTTGCCTGGATGCTGGCACTCGGCCAGCCAAGCAGGGCTCTCCTTTTCCTCTAAGTTCCTGGTGGGGGGCTGCGGAGTGAGGAGCCCGCAGCGTGGCTTTCCGGGAGCAGCCACCCCAGGCCCTAGCCTCCTCCCTGGGAGCAACGTCTCTGGCGTTGGCCTTGGGGCGGTGAGAGAGTGGGCCCTGTCGCCCTGCCAAGGGGGTGTCACGCCACCAGAATTTATGTGCCCGCTTTCCTTGTACCAGCTTTTCCCAGGTTACTCCCCACCCATTACTACCCCATTAGTTACCAAGTGTTATCCCCCGACCGTCACCAGCCCACACTGCCTCTTTGTTACCCCACGGCTCTGGCTGGCCTTCCCCAGCCAGGATCCGCATTGTGAAATATTTCCTCCTGCTCCCGGCCCCTCCCCGCCCGTCTCCTCAGGGTCCCCCAGCCTTTAGTAAAACAAACCTGCCAAGGCATTCTCTGCTCTGTTTGCACAGCACGAGTGTGCCCCAGAGTTGCCTGGCGCCCCTCCTCCGAGAACACACTTCCCCTCCTTATTGGTATTCCGGCAATACCTTCCCTTTCTGACCCTTCCCGGCTTGGCCTCCGAGATGAGCCGACAGAAGGGCCTTTGTTGAAGGAGCAGAGGGCCACGAACACCGGGCTCAGCAGACAACGCCTGGACTTCAAAGCGGGAAATGAGTCATTGATCAACTGGGGAACAGCCCCGGGTGGCCACTGTCCCCCCTCAAGCCCCCCCAAAGCAGCTCCCTGAGCACCTCTAGACCTGACTCTACAGGACAACCCTTCTGTGTCTTTTTACAGACCGGATATCAGAGCTATTTGTCAATTTTGATTGTTCCAAATTTGACTCCAAAACATGGGCCAGGATGGAGGTCTGGTAAATATTTGTTACACAGTTCGCTGGAAGCGCTTTGCTAGAAAGGCCACTTCCATCGCCGAGGCTGGGGCGAGCGGCCGTCCAGGCTCCACCGCCTGCCAGGTTCATGTGTGTGCAAGCGGAGGAAGCATCCCAAACGCCATTTGGACGGGGCCTCTTCCCGGCGTGCGAGTCCTCTGTGTGTCTCTGGTTGGGCAGCTCTGCATCTGAACGCACCCCAAAGCAATCAAACCAGCCTCTCCGGCCGGCGGTGGTCCAGCGGATGAAGGCTGAACTTTCCGAGCCCAGTGACAGCAGAGCTGCCCAGCCGGCAGCAGCCTGCCTTCGGGAAGCCTGCCTCCCACAGAACAAAATCCTCTTCCCACACCTTCCGCCCACTGTATCAGTTCTGTTTCGGGAACAAATCGGTTTCCTTATCCTCATGACAGTCTTTCACGTCGATGTGAAAATTACTCTGAGTCTATCTACATTTCCTTTTATCGCCCCAAATAGCCGCAGGCTCCCTGTCTGTATCTTTTGTGAAATGGTTTCCAGACGGCCTCCAATTTCGGTTGTTCTCCCCCAGAGTATGTTTTGTGTGGTCCCCACCACCACCCGCCAAAAGGCACAGATCCTGGTACTGAACTCTATCCTCTGGATGTGCTCACATCAGCACAAACTACAGCAGGTCTATCCCATCCGCTGGAGAGGACACCTTGCCTCAATTAATTCAGCCTAGGACAATACTCACTCTTTCAACCACCTTACTGCGCTTTCCTCATTTTTAGTTTGAAATCACTGGTTTCTTTTCACAACAGGTGCTGCTCAACCAGGTCTCCACTCAGTCAACACTTCTACTGTCATATTACCTTATTGATTCTAGCCTAATTGCGGAAACTTTTCCTAACCTTACTTCTGTCCTCTCGAATACAGTGGCTACCTGCCAAATCATCTGAGCAAGCAAGCCTTCTGTATGCTCATCCAACTCATGAATAAAAATGATAGACAGAGCTGGGTCCAGAGATGCTGATGTCTCGTCCAAGGCATAGCAGCCGGATGGGTGAGACTGATGGCTCATCCAAGGCATAGCAGCCAGATGGGTGCAGCGCCAGGTCTAGGAAGCAGGTGTCCCGGCCCCCGGTCCAGGGCTTGTTCCCATCACACTCTGCCAAAAAGCCCCAGGACTCTCAAACTGCCATGTCCCCAGCCTGCTATCACTCCCTGCTCTGTACCGGTCATGCAAACCAAAGCCAGAATAACATACCACCTCACACGTACAAGGGTGGCTACTATCAAAAAGAACCAAACCTGAAAACAACATGATTGATAAAATGGTGCAACCACTGTGGAGTTCAAAATTAAACACAGAAGTACCATATGTTCCAGCACTTCTAGGGATACATCTGAAAGAAGTGAAAGCAGGTTCTCAAAGAGATATTTACCCACCCGTGTTCATGGCAGCAGGTGGGGTAACCCAAGTGAACCCCAAAGTGTCCTTGGACAGGTCATTGATGAGGGTGGATAAATTGTAGTGTGGACACACCCTAAGTAATAGTTAGTCACAGAAACAAGGAATTCTAATACCTGCTCCAACAGGAGTGAAGCTTGAAGACACGGTGGTACATGAAATAAACCAATCACAAAAAGACAAATACTCTATGACTCCACTGATGAGGTACCCAAAGTAATTCACAAAAACCGAAGGTAGAAAGAGGATTTCCAGGGGCTGAAAGAAGAGGGAAAGTTGTCTACAGTACAAAGTTTCAGATCTGCAAGATGATCCTGGCATTCATTCCCTTTCAACAATATAGTTACGACATTATAAACATATTTAATACTACTGAACTGTAGACTAAAAATGGTATACAGGGTACCTGACACTAAAAATGGTTAAGGTACACATTTTATGTTAGATATTTTCTATTACAGTTGTTTTAAAGTCTTCATTAACAAGTAAGAGGACAGCCTAAAACCAGGCAGGAAAATGGAAACTTGGATTTCAAAGAAGCAAACTGGGCTAGGGGTACATCAATAAAGCGCTTTCTGGACTATCAGTCCCAACCCTATATTTACACGTGATGACCCCTGTGGACTGCTGATGCCTAGGTTGGCAAATTGTCCTCTACACCCAACAGGATGCACCATCTGGGACATCCAGCCTCCCACCACCCTCTGCCACTGCCAGGAGTAATGATGGAGCACCACCCAGTCTTCACAACACCCTGCACCCCATGTCTTTAGAGGGAAAACAGACTCAGAGAGGTTAAGAAACTCACTCAGAGTCCCACAGCCAATCAGTAACCATGGTCACTGGAGGAAAAGAGAAGACCGATGTCAAGGAACACCGATGTCACCAGGAGCGAGGGCCTCCTTGGCGGGCTCCTGAAGCAGGATGGTGTGTGCATAACCCCGTGGCCCCTGGTGGGGAGGAGCTGGGCCACAACTCCAGCCACTGAGCGGTACGTCCTCCAGGGGCAAGGCGCCATGGGGTAAGAATAATGCCGTGCCCTGACTCCCAGAACCTGGCTCTTACCTTACTTGGCAAAAGGGGCTTTATAGATGTGATGACATTAACAAGCGTGTGATGGGGAGGGATAGCCTGGATTGGGGGACAGAGGGAGTATGATCTCTATGGAACTCACAAAGGACCTGGGAAACAGAAGGGACAGAGCAGGAGAGGTGGCAACCGAAGCAGAAGGGGCCGAGAGTAGCATGGCCATCGTCCAAGACAAGTAGCCTCAGAAGGTGAAGAAAGAAAGGGGCGGATCTCTCCTGGGCCCCAGAAGGAGCACAGTTCTCCACCTTACTTTGGCCTATACAACCCATCTCATATGTCTGAGCTCCAAACTGCGGGATGATAAATCTGAGCCCATTTGAGCCACCATGTTTGTGGCCAAATGTCACTACAGCAGCTGGAAACCTCTGGCCCAGAGGGCAGTGCGGCCTGCAGCTGTGCCCAGCCCTGCACAGGCCCTGGCCGGCCAGGGGAGTCCAGTGACAACACTGAGGGCAAAAATGACCCCGGGCCCAGTAAACTGTGGCTGGGCAGTGGGGGGACGGGGTGCATGTTGTTTATCAGCTTTGGGAAATCAGTGATCTCAAATTGCCTCATTAAGATGTGAAAAAATACACCGTAAACCAACTTCAAGAGTTTTGCTAAGAAGCACTTTGCAAAGCATTCAGTGGTCTAGAAATAGACAGTATTGTTTCTATGCCATTTGTTTTTCTCCCTGACTTGGGCCCACTTCCAGTGCCCAGACATGAGGCACCAAGCCCTCCCTGCATAGTCAGTCCACTCACCTGTCCAGGATCCAAGCAAGGGGCCACTCACCCCAGGCCGCTGTCAGTGCCAACGACCGGCCAGATAGAAGCCTGCCTCTCCCCAGCAAAGGCCT
Source organism: Condylura cristata (assembly GCF_000260355.1). Classification (NCBI taxonomy): domain Eukaryota; kingdom Metazoa; phylum Chordata; class Mammalia; order Eulipotyphla; family Talpidae; genus Condylura; species Condylura cristata. Next base: position 20,476,211 of record NW_004567112.1, on the reverse strand, counting down.
GGACCCCCCAGAATTATGGAGGAAAGAGCCAGAGACTGGGAAAGACTGGGGATGGGAGTATAAGCTCCTACCGCTCCTTCATCCACCCACTCCAAGTCTCCCCACAAGAGCAGAAGTGGCCCCCAACAAAGATAGGGCTCCTGCCAAGAAGGCGCTCATGAACACTGTAGCCAAAGCCAGGCTGGCCCTGGAGGCGAACCCCAGGGGCTCCTATGGCTGGGGACGAGGGACGGGAGCAGAGTGCAGGGACAGGTCCAAAGGTGACGGCTCCGGGCTGTTCACCAACACTGAGAAAATCTGGGCAGTAAAGTAACTTCCCATATTTTTACTAGACAAGAGCCAACTAATCAACTGCCAGTCAGGGCTGCGCATGAGCAGCAGCGAGCCAATGCAGCACCACCGAAGTGATGAGATGCCAGCCAAAACCAAGGAAAGCTGAGCGAGCACACACAAGGCAGAGAGCTTCAGGAACTCCATCGTTTCTTCTTTGAGCTTCTCAGAGCCCACGGAGGCCTGACGGGAATCCCAAGTAGAACGCAGAACCGCCCGAGTGGAAGACGGGGCCACCAGGTTTGGCGGCAGAGGAGGGTCTGGCCAGGAGGAGCCCAGCCCTGGCGTTTACATGAAGTAAATATCCACAACCCACAGAGATAGACGTAGCCAGGGCCCGAGGAGAGGCAGAAATGGGGAACTGTAGTTGAAGAGCACGGTTTTCTGAAGTCAGAAGAAACAAGAAAAATCTCAGATGGCTTCACTTTTAGGAGGAATATAGGGGAACCAAAGAAGGAATGGGGGGGACAAAAGAGGCAGGCAACTGTAAGTCAGACGCTCAGCAGAAGCCAGAGGAGAACAGGGACTCCGCTGATGGAGCACGGTGACTGGGCAGTGGGAGTTTTGTGGGGACTAAGCTGGAGGAGAAAGCAAACTGTACAACACTGAAGAGTGAGGCGGAAAAAAGAGAGAGGGAGAGACAGAACTAAAAAGTAAAATACAGTTTCTGTTGAGCCTGGTAAGAAAATTTCAGTTATAGATAATGGTGAGAGCTACCCACTATGATATAGATAATGCCACTGAATTAGACCCGCACAGAGGGTTACTATGATAAATATTAAGTTATATACCTATTAGGTCTCGGCTTTACCATGATTTTAAAAATCTATTCAACATTAAAAAGGGCACTTGGGGACAAGTTGACGCTTCCCAGGAAGGAGGCCCTAAGGAAGTGCAAGCGCCAGGCGCCTTCCAGGCAAAGGTAAGGGAACACCTGGGCTCCGTCCCGTGCAGAGTTGGGGGCCAGGGCAGGGCGCTGGGCTCCTCAGGAACACTCCAGGGGGCCTCTGTCTATCACCCACTCCAGACACTTCACTCTAGACTCCAGAGCCTGCCTGCCCACCCTCGGGGTCGAGGAACACAGCTCCTGCTCATTCTCTCCACCCAGTGGTGTCTTGGACACTCAACACCTGGCTTGAAATTCAGCTCTTGGGAAGACTCCTGGGTCACCTCTTTCTTCATGAAAGGCGGCAGGGCGGGGTGGGTAAGAGCAGGTTGCAAAGACCAGATCTGTCCACAGCTAGCTACGCCGTGACTTTCCCTTAACTCAGCTGTTCAATTCTCGCACCTGCAGAAGAGGGATAGTAAGAGTGCCCTGTGCACAGGACTGTGAGAGTACAAACGACAAATGTGCCTAATGTCTGTACACATAAAAGCTTAACAGATGGTGATTGTTAGTATAACAAATACTGCTTTGGCACTATCCTGTATTTTAAAAATACAGGCACTTTGAGTGAACACCTTACTTCAGTGAAAAACATGAGACCGCTTATCTTTTATCTTTCTTTGCTTTTCTCTCTTTTTCAATCATCGAATAGCCTTGCAAATCATGTCTATAACTTTGAAATGGCTTTTAAAAATCTTTACTCCCCTAAAAGTTATTTACTACAGCCCCTTCTTGGAGTCTTCTGGGTGCTTCTGAATTCAGTTTGTTCCATGACAATTTTTGTAATGTGCAGGAAGGGACGGGAGGCTTTTCATGCCTTTGGCCTCTAGAAAATGGCCCCCGCAGGCCGCTGTGCATTACCCATGGGCCTTTCTTCCCTGCAGGCCTCCTCCAGGCCCGGTGTGCCCGCGGCTGGCTTGTGTGCTTCTGAAGGGCCAAGGCTGTGTTGAGCACACGCACCCACACTGGGCAAACAGGCGGCTCAGGCTCCAGGGGTGTCAATCTCGGGCGGGCGGCCCTCTCCAGGCCAGCCCGCTGGACGCTTGCTTTTTTTACACTCCAGCCTTAACAGCAGGCACAGATTAAGCAACTGGAGAGCACTCTGAGAATCCAGTGAACTCCACAATCGCCACCCCATAATCCCCAAGTTGTTCTCTGTGAGGCTGTGGGAGGTGAGGCAGCTGCTTTGGGGGGGTGAGGGGGTCCTTATTCCTGTGCTTTCACACCAAATGGAGGCCAGGGCAGAGGCAGAGTCTGGGAGTGGGTTGCCCACCTAAGACTCATCAGACGTGCCAGCAAAGAAGGCTTTTCAAAGTGTGAACCAGAGAGGGACTTGGTGGTAATGTGGATTCTGGGGTCCTTCCACACTGCTGACTCAGGATCTCTGATGCTAGTGCCCTGGGAATCTGCATTGTAGTAAAACCTCCCCCCCTCTCCCCCCCAAAGTCTCTCACACTGATTATTCATGGAGGGCAGGTGGGTGCACAGGTTTGGGATCAGAGACCAGGGTTCAAGTATCAGCTCTGATCCTGATAGTCTGAGACCTCAGAGAGTTACCTGACCCCAAACCCACAAGATCTAGGTAGCCCTAAAAAAAGTTTTTTAGTAAGAGTTTCGAGGTTAAGCCAGGGTGAGACACTTGCATGTTTTCCCAGGGGCTTTATAGCACACACAGCATGTTAAAGGGCCTGAAAAGCCCCGCTGTGAAGAACCCCGTTTGACCCAGCACTGCCCAGCCTGTCTGACCGAGAAAGCTGCTTTCTACTGCTAACATCAGAAACATCTTACAGCCTTATTATCTCTTAAGACAAAGCAGGAAATTCCTTTCTGAGAAAAAGGAAGCCCAGGGAGTGAGGGATGGCATCTTAAGGAGGCCAGAGGCAGTTCTGGCTGGAAGGAGGCCCTGGCCAGGACAGGCGTGACGGAGAGAACCTCATTTCTCACGCACAGGGGCGCTGGTTCAGTTCTCAGGTCTGCTTCCTAGAGTACATGTGTCATAACAGCGAGGTCACCTTCCTGCTTCGGGTAATTTCCCTTGCAGGCAAGACAGATCCATTTTTAACAGCTCTTCATTTCAGCGGAGAATGCGGTCCTGCCTCTGATGGGGGCTGGGGACCGGGACGGGAAGGGAGCCTTTGTTCTTCTGACCAGTGCTGACAGTTTAATTAAACCCAGCCCGAGACAGGGTCGACAGGGTCAGGCATTCTTCAACAGGACTCCTGCCGAATATCACATCCATGCCTCTCCGGCCACCAGGGCCCTGTTAATGAGTTATCCTGGTCCTTAGAGCCGGGATATAAATAAGGGGAAATAAATGCCCTGGGCTGCGCTCAATCACCCACCCCCACCTCTCCAGGCCCAGCAGAGACACAAAAGGTCGATCTTGTTGATACACTTATTGGTTTGAAGGCTAAAAAGAAGCCTGGAGGAACTGAATTTCCAGAAGCAGCTTCTGGATGAGGAAGGAAATGTAACCAGCAGGAGGACAGGCTGCAAGGCAGTTATGAGTGATGAACACCCTTCCCCAGACCTGGAGGAGGGAGGCACAGGGGTGCAAGTGGATTAACGCCCCTCGTGTGCCCCACCAGACATGGCTAAAGACTGGGTTTTACTGTGTTGGAGCAACTGACCCTGCTTTTGTCCAAAAAGCGTCTCCGTGTCCTCTGGCCGCTGCATGCCAGGTGAGGAAGAGGACCCCAACCCAGGTTAACTCGCCACCAGAGTTCAACTGTGCCCAGCAAAAGTCCCGGGTCCAGCCCAGGGTTCAGACTCGGCCCAGATCCTCGACTGTCACCAGCCCTCTGACTTTGCATTTCTTCCTCATAATGTAAAGGACGAGTTGACCTCAGGAACATGTTCGGTGACGAAGTCACATACTGTTTGTAGGTGGCTCGGCACAAGTCTGACACAGAACAACCTCCCTTTGCTGGAACCACTGTGCTCCCCGAGAGCTTTCACGGGGTCCCGGGAGACCAAAGTAGTGAGACGCTCCCACTCTATCTAACTTTTTTTTTTTTTTAAGATTTAATTTATGTACACAAGAGCTACGGTGGAGGCCAGAGGTGCAGAGGGAAGAGAGAGTGAGAGGACGCACCAGAGCCAGAGTGGGGAGCAGAACATGTGGACTGACTGAAACTCACTGCTGTGGGGAGCAGCGGTGAGACAGGAGAGGTCTGCTGCGCCATGTGGGTCAGCTCCCTGGCCAGGGATCGAACTCGTGCCACAGTGCTGAGACTTAGGCACCCAGGGAGGCTGCTCCCTCTGACTTTAGATGAGAGGGGTGGGTGCTCACTTCTAAAGAGGCAAAGCGCAAGGTGCTGAGCCAGGCCCGCCCTTACTTGGGACATCCCAAGGAAGCAGCCAGGACTCTGGGCACTTCAGAGCACTAAGAACCATTTCCTGGGGGTGCCACTCTCATGCCCCATTTGCCCAGGGAAGCTCCCAGGGGTACAACAGGCCGGCTCCCGTGTCAACTGCTGATCCTCCGTAGTGATGGTCCCAGCCAGACTCGAGCCTCCATGAGAAACAAAACCTGCTGGGGAAGGGGAAGCTGAATCACTGCAGAGGGTGAGGGACCCACACCTCCGTGGACAAGTGCTAGAAGATGGGGCCCACCTGGGGACTCTGGTGCTGCCTCTGAGAGTGGGGTCTGCCACTCTCTGAAGCAACCCCTAAACATTTCCTGAGCACCTACTTTGTGCCCAGAACTTTACAACAGACATGAGGGTAGATGACACCCCTCTTTAATCCCCACCACAGCTCTGTGAGGCTGATGGTACCCCCAATATCAGGTAGTCAGCACTACCTTTTGCTCAGACTCCAGAGACTTCACTGCATATAAAAACTGATCCATGTCCTATCATAAAAATAACACGTCTGGGAAGCACAGAAAAGAGTGACTTAGAGACTACCATGTTGGAGTTTTGCAGCCATTTTTTTCTCTGTTGACTGTTGAGAAGATATTTTTAGTGACTGTATTGCCAGTACAGTTTTGCATCCTGACTCTGACATCACAAACATGTCACTTCACAAGTATCACAAGGGCCACTTCTGACGATGCTCCCAGTGTTCTACCAAGTAGATACCACACAGTCTGCCAAACCACTCCCCCAACATGGGACATTTTGGTTAGGTCTACATTCTTTATGGTATTCTAAAATGTTGCTATTGACATGTGTTCGCTTCTGTTGTATTATTTCCTTAGGCAGAAATCAAATGTGAGGTCCCTGGGTCAGGCTTAAGCCCAAATTCTGGCTCTTCACGTCGCAAAGAAGACGTGAACCAAACACTATCAAACACTATCACCAAATGGCTCCCTGGTTCAAGGCAACCCACCACTCTGGGCCCAGATAAGGAAAGAAATGGACCATCTAACAACACTGGGAAGAATATCAGTGAAGAACCAGACCCAGGACGTCAACTCCTGGAAGTCACCCAGACAAGGCCAACAAAACATGATCATACCACCTGATAGTTTTGAGAACGCGCCTTACCCTGCACACGTGGTCTCCCGCAGGCTCATTTTCATGCTGCTTTAGCATAACAGCCTCCACATGAAGTCTGTAATTTGCTCCAGATGCCACATTAGTAACAGACCCCTCAAAGCAGAGGGGAGGTAAGCAGGTGAGTGGCCTGAAATGCCAGGTCTGCCTCAGTCTCACCTGCCTCCTAATGCCCCCTGACCTGGGTTTTCTGCTCCCCTAGGCTAGCTCCCATTCCACGCAGAGGCAAGCGCTCCCTGGCACAGGCCAGAGGCAGCCACTGACTGTCACTGCTCCAGGAGGGAGCCCAAGAGCCTGCAAGGCACTGAGACGGAAGGTGAGCCAGCGCGCAGAGGGGGAGCAGACCCCTGCATACAAGAACTGGGGTACAGGCCAGAGGCAGGGTGATGAGAGGATTAACAGAGACAGGTTGAGGAGCAGAAGAGGCAGATCTACTGAAATCCACTGCTGAGGGGAGCAGCAGGCGAGACAGGAGAGGTCTGCTGCATCTCATGGGTCAGCTCCCTGGCGGGGGATCAAACTCGTGCTGCAGTGGCTGCACATAACTTCAAAAGTACTAAGACTCAACTCCTTGTGCCACCATGGAGACCTGGTCCTGCATATTTTAAAATAAGGAAGAGGAGGAAACAACTTAAACATCCATCAACGGATGAATGGATGGAGAGGTGGTATATACCAAAGGAAAGTTCAGCCCTGCAAAGGAAAGAAATTATGCACTTGTGACAATATGGATGGGCCATGAGGACAAAGTGAAATAAGCCAGACAAAGAAGGACAAATACTGCATCACTTCTACATGAGAAAAAAATTTGAAAGTCAGACTCATTGAAGCAAAGTGGAAAAGTGATTGGCACAGCCTTACGGTAAAGGAAGTAAGGAAAGGTTCATGAAAGCACAAACTTTCAGCTACATGATAACTAAGGTCTGAGGCTATGATGGGAAACGTGATGACTATAGCTGATCACACCACACTGCATAACTGAAATTTGCTAAAAGAATAGAATTTTAATGCTTTCATCAAAAATGGATAAATGAACACGAGAAGTGAGGCGTGTATTAAGTAGGTGGGAGAATCCTTCCACAACGCAAATCACCATGATGTATCCTCCAAGTTTATTCATCAATGACACCTCAATAAAGCTGAACTTTAAAATGTTCTTTAAATCAGTAAAGTGGGGAGTCAAAGCAGGTGCCCAGCGCTACATGGCCAAGACACACTTGCTCTGCACCCCCATGATGGCAGGCAGGGGGTCCACACAGCTGCAGGGAGCCTGAGGCTGGAGGGTGAGGACGAAAGCATGAAAGGCTAAGAAAGCTTCAGAGGAGAAGAGAAGTACTCGCGAAAACCAAAAGAAAAGATGTTCTGGAGGAATTTTTGCAAATAGGCAGAGCTGAGCCAACCCTGCAAGAGCCAGTGTGGAAAAAACAGGAGCTTCTAGGGCTGAGTCAGGGCCAGGCGAGCCTGCAGTGACTAGGATGGCCTGGGCCTTGTGGACCAGCATGTGGACCACTGGTTAAAGACATGTTGGGTGGACACAGCTGCTGGGCAGGGTCAGGCAAGGCCATACGGCGCCTGGTGTGAAATGAAGAGCCAACCTCCGTGTGAAGATTAAGGCCCAGATCCAGGCCAGGGAAGGGAATCTTCACTGAGGATCACTGTCATGTGGCCTCAGGTCAGCAGAGGAAGGAACAGACTAAAAATTAGAACTAACCATTTGAACAGACTAAAAATTAGAGCTCCACCTTCAACACAGAAACTCGCAGGCAGGTTTGATGGCAAATTCTGGAGCCCATCAGGCTAACGGGAGATCTGGAAACCATGATGAGGGTGAGAGACTAGCTGTGTTTACTCCAAGGAGAGAAGTTGGAGCTCCAGAGTTCAG
>NW_004567112.1:20418044-20468511 GCF_000260355.1 Condylura cristata | reverse complement strand
CCCACCCCCAGCCCTCAGCACACAGCCCAGGGCCATCACCAGGCTTGCCCTTTGGGCCTACCTGAATTGCCTCCACCTGGGCACTGCCTACAAACTTATTTAGGGACGAACTAGCAGCCCCAGCCTCTCCCAGGGCCTTTCTAGGCTTGCAGTGGCCCCCTACCGGACCAGCGGTGACAAGTTGTTAATGACAATGATTGAGGGGGCCCAAAAATCTACCAGCTCAAAATTCAAAAACATAACAGCCCTTCGAAAACCTAACTAGAGTACACGGTCCTTTGGACGCAGGAGAGCAAAGCCAGGAAAAACATAAATTTTTAGAAAGCAGTGTTAGGGCTCAAAGTTAAGAAAATATTTCTATTATGCAGATCTACCCAAGGATGGAAATGATGATCTGGGTAGGTGGTGAGCTCCCTGTCACTGGAGGTAAGGAAGCGACGGACCACATAGGAGCTACAGAAGAAGATTCCTTAGATAACCCCGAGGGTTCTGTCTAACCAAGGCTCCCACAAAATAAAATGTACATCAGAACAATTGCAGACATATTTGGCAAGTCATGAACAGCAAAATTTGCCAGGATTTTAAACTTAAAAGTATATTTATAGCAAATAAGGGTGTGACTTCACACCATGGTTACAGATAGGCTCACAGGACTTATTATTCCAAGGAAAAATAGTAATAGGTTTAAGAAGGGCTTAGCTGAATGAATAAATAAATATCCAACCCAAGGCAGGTCACCAAAGGCAGTGAGGAAGCATACAAGGGTGCCCCCCGGAACATCTAGCCTCACAGCTGACAAGCGTGCCCACCTCAGGACATCCTCGGACCCGCGGAACTGGGTGAACTGTGGATTCTGTCAAGGGCTCATGGTGGAGAAACAGCCACAGGAAGCACCTTCCTGCAGAAAGTGCCCTGAGCAATCACCACAAGGGAGGAGCTCGGGGGTCACAGGAAGGTACAGGCCCCCCAGACCAGACACCGTCCCGCCCCCAAGCCAGCTTCTGGCACTCACAGCCTCGACAGAGCCTGGTTATTCTGGAACAGCAGTTCTGGCAACACGTGCAGCTGGTTCCGGTTCAGGCGTCTAAAGGAGAGAAGAGAGGATGAGTTGGAAATTGCCTAAATGTCCAGGAAATTCAAAATGTTCACAGAATATTAATCCGATCAGGACAGTTCTGCAGCCCTTGCCCCATAACAGTGATTCCAACCTCAAAAAAAAAAAAAGACTTTTTAGAAGGCACCAGTGTCAGAGTGGGTGTGGTATCCAGGGCTCAAATCCCAACAGGGTTACTGTAACCCCAGGGAAATCACCTCCGCTGGGCCTCGGCCTCCTCATCTATCAAGTGGGAATTCCCCAGCACCTAGAGAGGATCAAAACAGAGCATCTGTGCAAGGCCCCACCAAGGACCAGACATTAGTGAGCAGCCAGGAGATGTTCTCTCTCCTACCCATCGTCACTTCACATTTGCAGGACCCAGTGCAACTTGGAATTAGAATGTCAGCTCAGCTTACAAACCAGCATCTGAAGACACCTGAAATGCGAGCCTTCCCGAGTGGGCAGTGGGGGAGACACTGAGGTTCTGCTTCTTCAGCACCTTCATTCACATTTCACTCAGTTGCATATGAACTTCTCCTTGTTAGCTTTAGGTCTTTCTTCAAATGAAAGTAGCTTTACTGACTTTTTTCATTATTTTTTTAGCACCTTTTTTCATTATTTATGAAAATGAATGCTTAATTTTTTTTAAAGTCTCAAATAACACAAGGAAAACGAATTGGCCCTCTCAATGGTTTGGGGATGCCTTTCCATCTTAACAGAGAACCACCCTTTATTTTTTTTTAACTGATTTTTTTTTAAGATTTTTTTATTTCTGCATACAGAGGTGCAGGGGCAGTGAGAGGATTCACCAGAGACAGAGTGGAGAGCAGAACAGGCCGACTGACGAGGTGCACTGCTGAGGGGAGCAGCGGGTGGGTCAGGAAAGATCTGCTGCGCCATGTGGATCACCTCTGGGGTGCGGATCAAACTCATGCTGAAATGGCTTTCGCTTCTTATTGCTGTGCTTTAACCCGCTGCACCACCAGGGAGGGCCTACCGAGGGCCCACCCTTTATTAATTTTTTAATGACTGAACAGTGTACCCATCTTTCTAAATAACTGCTCACTTGGTGGACAGTTTTCAGCATCATTAGCACAGTCTGGAGAGGAAAGTCTGGTTCCACTCCTGGAACGTGGCCTGGCGAGAAGACCTGACGCAGGAAAGTCCTGGACTTGCCTTACGCAGGCGGAGAGCGATGACAGGCAACTAGGCCTCACTCTCCTGGGAGTCAAGCTCGAACCCCCAGCACCCCCACCCTGGCACCTCTGGGAGCCTCACCAGGCCCCAGTAAGAGCTGCACCATTGCAGGGTCTCCCCAGGCCCAATTTGACTTTTCGGAAAGATCCCCAAGTGATCTGAGGGCAGCTCAAATTGGAGAAGCACCTGCTGCCCCGTCCCCAGCACAGTTTACGTTCCACTCAAGAATCTCCTCTACCAGCGCTAGACAAGGATAAACCAACTCAGCCGAAGCCTCCATTGCAGGAGGGAGGAAGAAATGAAACTCCGTGTGACCCGTGGTCACTGGCCCGTGGTTACCTCCGAGAGGCCACCCTTCATCTGCGATGGGGGAGAGGGGCCGTGTCCAGCACCGTGTGGACATTAGAGCCGCCATGTTAGCCCAGCTGTCTCCCGGGGAATCACACCACTGCTCTGGGGGGAGACCAGCCGCCAATGGCATCCTTGGAGCAACAGGAATAGATATCCAATGACTCCAAGCTCCTCGACCTCATCCAATAAATTAATCCTGTGTTTACACTGCCTGCTAATCATTAGTTTTCACTTTGTTTTGTCTTCCCCTAAGACTTTCTCATTTTTCCAGCTTCAGTTTCTGAAAAACACTTCAGAGGAGGGGGGCCTCCATGGCTTGTTTAAAGTGGAAAATCAAAGGACGCAAAAGGAGGGCCCGGCAGGGCGAGGGCCTGCAGGTAGCTGGGGATAACAACAGTATCACCACCTCAGCCGGTGGTGGGCCCGCGGTCAGTGCGTGGTCCCGGGCATGACCTCGCCGGCCGGGAAGGCAGCATGGAGGCGGGTCTCTGTCTCTGGAGCGTGACAAAGCGCCTTCCACACGCTCCAGCACTCCCTCCTTGCAGCAGCCCCTGGGGGAGGCTTTACCACCACCACCTCGCCCTTGGCGTGGCTCTTCATAGGTGCTCAGGATATGTTTGTTGACTTGTTGAGTTGTCTCCTTGATAATTGAGGGAACAGGGATGCCCAGAGGTGAGTGACTCACCCAAGTCACCGCCAAGTAGTAGAAGCGGTTCTGAAGACTTCCCAGTCCGCTTCGCTGCCTCCACTCTCCACCAGCCAGCTGGAGGGGGTGCAGGGGGGGGGTCTCCCAAGCCAGACTGACTTTACTGGGGCTCTCCTTGGAGCCAGCAGGACCCCACATCTCTGCTCCTGCCCTCATGTGGTTAACTGCTGAGGGAAACCAGTTATGTCTGTTCCCAAAGCTGTTTATGCCAGAAGTACTGATAATTATATAATTGAATGAACTATTACATAAATGAGTGAAACACGAGTGTGAAAAGAATGAGTCGTCTCTATGAACACTAAGTTTTGGAACAAGTTAATGAAAGGAAAGCAGCTGATGAAAGGGCCGTCAGATGAAGTGAAGGAGTGGGGGAAGGGACTAGGAAAGAAATTCGGAATTCTCCACCCAAATGACATGCAGGGTTTTCAGAAATCTCACTCCAGCTCAGAGAAACCAAAACTAAAAACCATAGGCAAGGTGAAAGTGCGGTTGAGGTGAGGAAAACAAACCACCGTTCCCATCCACCCCTCTCGCTGAAGCGAAAGCCCCCAGCCAAAGAAAACGGCGGGGTGAGCAGAGTCAGTAAATGCACATTTACAAATGTTGGCTTGAAATGAATTGTCTGGAGTGAATGCAATATTTGACACTCCCTCCGCTTTATCCAGTCTTTATGACAAACTGACCCATCACTGATGTCTGAAAGTCAGAAAGGCGGGACCATCAGCAGGGACCTCACACCGGGGGGGGGGGGGCAGTCACACGCCCCAAGAGTAGCCGCCATCTGTGAAGTCGCTGGTGACCCATCGGAAGAAAGGAATGGGAAAGGACAAAAGAACAAAGTCCACAATGACATGACAAGTGGTGACTCAAAAGGGGGATCCCTGCCAAGCACTGGGTGCAGCAGCCGGCATGACGTGGCACCCCACCCTGTCTGGATCCCCCCTTCCCCTTCCCCAGGGCATGGCAGCACCAGAGCTAGAGCCCCAGTGGGTTAGGTCCAAATCAGCCTCTCTGAGCCAGGTCATGAATATGTATTTTGTTCTGAGCCTTCTAAGGAAAACAAACACAGGTCTAAACATTGGTTGGAGCCACGGGCCCACTGCCGGCTCCAAGCAGAGGAGCGGGAAAAGAAAGATGGGCTTGACTTTCTTCCAGGCTGCAGGAAGGCAATGAGACAGCCATTTTCTTTTCCCCTTTATTTAATACCTTATTTTCTTTGAAATAAAAAAGAAAAGTGAGGTATTAGGTCATAGTCATTAAGAGCTCAGGCTTTGGAGGCAAAATGATCTAGGTTCTAATCCCCTCTTCTGCACTTAATCACTTAATCACCACTTAATAATCAGTTAATGAGGCAAGCGCCTTAACTTCTGTGCACATCCATTTCTTGTCTGGAAGACGCCACCAAGCACAGTGTTGTTTTAAGGATTAAGCGAGATATTGGGGGCAAAGAACTTATCTCGGTGCTTGGCATAATGCAAGACAATCGCTGGTAGCCATGACTGTGAAAAAGGCTGAGTGTTAAAAAGTCAATTTAAAAAGAAAGGCTCGAGGAGCAGAATTAGAGTGATCTGTCCTCCCACCACTCAGGGGAATGAAAGTTAACATTCTCCGTTGTCTTCCGGCTTTGGGGATAGTACACACACAAGTTGATTCTACTTCCAGACTTCCCCACTTAACACGATATTGTGAGCTCCCTCCACTGGGCTGAACTGTTCCCCAAAGCCTGTGATTTGCTGAGCCCGCCAGGCTGGCCCGAATGCCCGCTGGCTGCGCGGTGCCCTGAGGCTGGGGCTCCCCAGGCCAACCTGGCTCTTCTCCATCCTGTGCCCCCTTCTGCCAGCCTCCTGGGTGGGTGGGCTGGCTCCCACTCCGTGGTGGTCCCAACACCCGACTCTCCATGATATAGTTTTTACTTCTGTGGGTTTATTGAAAGCTTCACTCATTTTTTTTTTAATGTAAGTTTATGTCTATGTCTCCAGCAGGATGACTGTCTCCCCTATTTTTGCATTTCTGTCATGGGGACTGCATATATTGACACCTGAATTTTTAGCCATGACCGTTAAATCACCTTGCAGAAGAACAAGGCCAGAGGCCACCTCAAACGTGAGTGTCCCTCAACCAACACCCCACATCCTTTTGTTTTTTCATTATTGCCCACCTGAAATTTAAAAACTGATCAAAACCCCTTTTCCAACTTGAAAGCCCTGTAAGGAACAAACCTTGCAAACCAGCAACATGTCCTATGTTCGGTGCTGAGACCCAGAGCTTCCAATACACAGCTCCCGAGGGACTCCCCACCCTCCCCTGGGTCTAGGGGTGCTTTATTTAAGGCCACACATATTGATGGACAGTGGTTATGCCCGGGGGTGAGACTAAGGGAAGAAATTTCACAGCCTCTGCACTGCGTCTATTCTTGTCATCGTGTATTTTCAGGGAAAGCAGCACAGACGGCTGCATTTAGGACATGGGGTGAGGACTCGCTCCGGCTTTGACTCTGTGTCACCTCCAATGACACTGGGCCAGTGGCCACAACAGCCCCTGGCACCTGTCAGCAGGTGGGAGGAGGGCTCAGCATCCTACACATCCTCACCCCCTCACTGCGGCCAGGATCACGTCCCCTGAGTGCCAGCCCCTGTCCCCCACCCCCACCTCCTGTGCCTGTGCCCCCAGATACTCACAGCCGCTCCAGCTCCTTCATGTCATCAAAAGCTCCCCGTTCCACCACTCCGATCTGGTTCTCCATTAGCTGCCTGGGGAAGCAAAGAGACAAGGACAGCTATCGGAGGCAGGACCCACCGCTGGCCCGAGGGAGTGGCAGCAGCTGTGCTGGAGACAACACAACTCTCCTCCCAGCCTGAGCTGATAAAATTGCCTCACAAATTCCCTAGCTTGAGCGCCTCTTCAGCCAGCTTCTCACCCCACCTGGGCCTCTCACCCCGCCTCGGCCCCCCTGAAGTCCCTGCACAATAGAAGGCCGCCGGGGTCACCGGGTCGGCCTCCAAAGGCATGCCCGGAAAGGCAGCAGGCTGCCCTGGGGGCCGGCCCACGTGCCCTCCTTCAGCCCCCAGGGCACGTGTCCAAGGGGCGAGCAGGGGGATCAGAGTGGGGGGCGGTCAGGAGCTTGTGCCAACTGGGCAGAGCCCACACAGGCAGCAGCCGCAGTTGGCAGAGGACACCCCCTCTCCTGCACCCCCTCTCTGCCTGGCCCCATCTGCTGCCAGCCCAGCCACCTGCTCTGAGGCGCTCTGCACCTCCCCCCGCCAACGCGCCCCCAAGCCCAGAGCATCCAGGGGCGGGCACTGTTTTCCACCAACAGATCGCTCTGTGCATGTTAGATTTTGAAATAATCAAGTATGTTTTTCTCCCTGCTCTTCCCCTCTCCATCCCAAGCAGGTGGTTTATGCGTGCCCTCGGGTCCTCAGCGCTTTGGGGTGCGTAGGGGGCAGAAGCTCCTAGGAGACACTCCTCTTCCTCCACTGTATTTCCAGAAGCTGAAGGTGTCGAACTGCTTCCCCTGGAAGCCTGGGGAAGCACAGGGGGCCGCCAGGAGGGAGGGAGGGCTTCCCCGATTTAGAATAGGTTTCTGGAGCCTAGAAGGGCCCTTGTGAGGCTGCAGGGAGCAGGCAGCTGCCTGCAAGCCAGGACAAGATAGCTCATGGGGAAACAGCATGGCGGTAAGCTTAAACTTCAAGCCTCAAGAATGGTGAGAAGTTAAGTTCTACTGCTTCGGCCACCCGGTCTGTGGTACAGCCTGAGCCCATGAGGACAGAGGGATTCCTGAGGAGACTTGGGAGACAGCCCAGGGATGGCACCAACCCTTCGCCCAGCCCAGGTCCTCCCCGGGCAACCCTGGGGCCCGCCCCAGGCCTGGTTTTCTCATTCATGGAGAGGCAGTGGCTGCTCTGAGTGAAGACTCGCCTGTCCCCCCACCCCCCACCTCAGGGGGTCTCTCCATGGGGGCGGGCCCCCAGCCCCCCAGCCAGCAGCCAGGGCCCGCCTCCGTTCCCCCAGACCCAGCTGAGGGTGGGGCAGTGTCCTATACTCACAGCACCCGCAGCTGCTTGAGCCCCGCAAAGTCGTTCTTATGGATCCGGGTGATGTTGTTGCCATTGAGTTCCCTGGTGGAGAATGGAAAGAAGACGGTGAGATAACCAGGGTGCAGTGGGCCCAGGCTGCAGCTCCGGGCTCCCCTCCCTAAACCTGTCGTCTCACCGATGGGGCTGAGTGCTTCCCTGCTAAGCCCAGGGGCCCCCAAGTTGTGTCAAGGTCCAGAAAGCTGGGACCTCTTGGCTGCAGAGTCTGACCCGCAAGAGCCAAGGGGTGAGGGTGGAAACCCAGTCAGGGGCTCTGCCCTGAGAGGGTTCAGTCCATGCAGGACAAGACAGTCACACAGGAAGGAATCTGGGATCTGAAAATTAGAGAGGCTAGTCGGGCGGAATCCAGGCTGAGTCTCAGTTTCCACATCCATAAAATGGGGATAATAAGCACCTCAGAGGGTTAGCAGGAGGCATAAACAAGCAAAGAGCATGTCCTGAACTTGGATATGTTGGGGACATCAACACTGTCATCTAGCTGACACAAGCTGTCCACTTCCTGGGCAGGAAAGAGGGGGAGCACGCATCATTTAGGAGAATGAGGAAGTGGGACTTGAGCTGAGGCGAAGATGAGGGAGATGAGAGGACAAAGCAGACATGCCAGGGAATGAGACGACCCTGGGGAACTGGACTTTACATCCATCTTCCCTAGGCCTGGAGAGTGGGTAAGGAGGGGCTCAAAGAGGCTAGGTGGTTTCCCCGGTAACCAGCTGGTCAACAGCACCAGGGTCAGGACACATGGCCATCTGGCTCTAGGGCTCAGGCTTCTCGCAGGCCAGACTATGTCCCCAAGATGACAAGCTGATAATGCATTCGACTCTTCACACTGTCACCCCTCCCCAGGCCTGGCTCCCCACCCTGCGGAAACTTCCTCCCTGCTCGTCACCTCTTTTCTAACAGGATCTTTCGGAGGGCCTTGCAGCCTCTCCAACGTGACGGACATTGGTGAATTCCCAGACTAAGACTCTTCCCTAAATGAAGGATGAGGACACCCTCCCAGGTGACCTACTCGTCTTAACGTAGAGGTCTTTCTTTATTCTTCCCTGCAAACGTAGCTCTGGCCTCACCTGGGCTGCGCCCTCATCTGCTCCTTCTGCAGCCTGACCGTGCTTCAAACACTGAGGCTGTCAGCAGGAGCCCTAAGTCAGCTCTCTCCACCAGCGGGGTTGGTCTGCTTCGTGTCATCCCTCTGGAACATCCATCTTCAAACCCAAACCACAAGGGGTTTGGGGTCATTTTAATTATAAAGGTATGTCTGCACTGATTATAAAGGCAAAAATTGTCCGCTTAAATAGACAACAGAGCATGTTTGGTTGACTTTCAGCACAGCCCATAGGCTGAATGCTGTGCAGCCTTTGAGTGATGGTACAGCTCAGTCTGTATTGACAAGGAAGACTGCCTGAGACAGTGAGAGGGAAGAGGGCTTCAACACAGTTGTGTTCTATAATCACCTCCATGTAAAGCACAAGACAGGTGTGCACACAGAACATATTCGCTGAGGGCTGTTGGCCTGTTACTGCCCAAAACTGCCAAGTGGTAGACTTGAAGAGACTGTAGTTTCTTTTTTATACTTTTCTGCATTGTTATAGTCTTTCAAAAAGATATCTATAGTTTTGTTTTTTAAAAAATATTTATTTATTTACTTATGCATACAGAACTGGGGTATAGGCCAGACATGCGGAGGGTGAGAGGATTCACCAGAGACAGAGTGGGGAGCAGAACAGGCAGATCGATGAAGTACACTGCTGAGGGGAGCAGCGGGAAGGTCAGGAGAAGTCTGTCACACCATGTGGGTCAGCTCCCGGGCAGGCGGGGATCGAACTCATGCTAAAGTGGCTTTAGTTTCTTAGTGCAGTGCTTTAACCCGCTGCGCCACCAGGGAGGGCCCAGATATCTATAGTTTTACAAGCCAACAAACTATTCAAGTATTGCATTTAAAAACTAGAATAATAGATACAGCGCAGGGGTTAAAGACAGCGCTATCAAGTTGTCAAGCAAGCACCAGCCACTGCAGCACTAGTTCAGTCCCAGCTCAGCCAGGGAGCTGACCCACATGGTGCAGCAGACCTCCCCTGTCTTGCCCGCTGCTCCCCTCAGCAATCTATTTCAGTAGATCTGCCTGTTCTGCTCCCAACTCTGTTTATGGTGAATCCTCTCACTACACCTCTGGTCTACACCCCAGTTCTTGTATGTGTAAATAAATAAGTATTAAAAAAAAAAATAACAGATGCACATTATTGCATGTTTTTCAGTTTCCTAAAGAACAAAGAAAACATTAAATTTGCACATAAACCCATCACCCAGAACTCAACCCCATTACCATTCTGGAATATTCTCTCTCAAACCTGTTTCCTTTGGATACAGTTGAGATAAATCAACAAATAGTTATGGAAGACTGGCTATTCAGTGTCTTGTAAGGCTCTGAAGATACAAGGTGGATGACAGCAAAGAACGCCCTCTGGGCACTCCACTTAGGACCCTGCCTGGCCAAGATGTCTCCCCGCAGTTGAACAGATCAAGTTACCAGGCCATTCCTGCCTGCTTGCTTTCCTGCTGTTCAGTTATACACAACTCTGCCTAAGGTTTGGCCAGCATTTGCGCAGAACACATCCCTAGAAACAGAACCACACAGTCAAACGTCACGAAGACTCACATGAATTTTAAGAACACTCACGCAGTCCTTCCCAGGGCAACCATGTCGATAAGGCAGCTGACTGCAAGAAGTACTCATTTTACAGATAGCAAGACTGAGGCAAAGACAAACACTAAGACTTGTCTGAACAAGGCAGGACCCTAGCGGAACTCTGGGATGCCCAAGGGTGGGTTCCTAGGCAGGTGGAAGGGGGGAGGGGGGCGGAGGAGGCTCACAGGGATGGCTGGTGCCCTCTCACATGGACACACCTCTCTCCTAACCCTTCCTCCCAGGCCCCACTGTGCAGACTCCAAGACACACTCCTTAGCTTACCATCACTGGACGCTAATCCCGCCTCCTCCCTTTCTGCACCTACTCCACCCCCACTCAAGAAAAGGGACACACAGAAGCAGATCATGGTGCAGACAGCAGAGCAAACACAGCCCCTCTCTCAAGAGGCCCTGCTGGCAGCCTCCAGGATAGAATGTCCATGGAGGCTGAGCCCACCCCAGCCCCCACCTGCCCATTCAGCCTTGTTCTCTAGCTCTGCAGCTAAGTGCCTCCTCTCAGGGGACAGCTTCTGTGAGGCGAGGCGAGGCGGCTCTTACTTGGTTCCAGGTCTGAACGCTGCTGTTTAAAGAGGCGAGGCGTTCTGCTGCTTTGCAGGAGAGAAGGCTGACCTCCCCTGGGCCTCCCCCTCAGCAGGGCAGCCCAGTCAGATCAAGTTTCCAACCTGGGCCAGCCACTTCCCCTTGAACCTTCTGCAGAGACTGCTGGAGTGAGGTGAGGAGGTGATTTTTCTCCAGTGCCTGATTCCTCCAACAGGTGGCCCATGAGTGGCTGCCATGGGGACAGCCCCTCCTCACCCCACGGAGACACCCCCACCCCAGGCCAGCAGCCTGGGAGAAACAGGAGATGCAGTTGTAACCTTAAGCCCTTTGCAGCCAGAGCACCCAGCGGGGTGGGCCCTCAGGCAGCCCAGCCATTTCTGAGCAAGCAGGCAGGCTCCAGAGCCGCCCTGGGCTCCCCGGGTGCTTGTTGCCAGAGCTCACGGCCACCTCTTCTCCTGACGGGGCCCCAGCAGTGTGTGACTCAAGCGTGTCTCGTCTACTTCACACTCACAGTAACGCACGAGGTCAGTCACAGTCTCTGTCTTATGGACGAAGAAACGGAGGCACAGACTGGTAGAGCAGTTTCCCTGTGCCGCACGGCTGAGAAGAGGTCAAGCCCAGGTCAGTGTGAGTCCATGTTCTTGCTCAACATCACGACCCCTCACGTTAAGGGACTCTCCACCCTCACCGCCAGTGGCCCTGCCTGAACAGGCCTGAGAAACGACTTGGAAGCTTTGAACCCAAGACCATGAGCTGTGCTAAGTAATAACACGGGGAGCCCCCAGCGACTGAGCTAAGTATGTTCTTAGTGGCTGGGACTTGGTGGCTAAGACTCTGCCTTCAGAATCCTGCTCCACTCCTACTGGCTGTATCACCTTGGGCACTTAGCTCAAGTTCCCTGTGCCTCAGTTTCCCCTTCTATAAAATGAGGAACATGACCACACCCACCTCTGAGAGATGTTTTGAGACTTAAATGACTTAATATTTCTAAAGCGCCAGGAACCGCCCAGGGCACACCTGTGCTCTCTAGACCTGCGTTGCCCGCTGTGATTATTTTACTACAACTGATTTCCTCAAGGACCAGGGCGCCAGTAGAAGCCCAGTGCCCCAGGCTCAGCTCCGGCTGACACTGGCCTGGCAGCGCCAGGCCTGCAGGGAGAAGCAAGCCTGTGGGCCCTGCGTTTGCCGAGCGAAGCCCAGCGGCAGTGCCAGAAGACGGTTCTCCCAACCTGAGGCTTCTGCACCACTCTTCCCCCCAGGAGGAAACGCACTCGAGGGGCAGATGCCCCAACTGCCACCAGTTGCTGTGTGGTCCTACCTCCATGGTAAAAGATTTTGGAGAAAATCCTCTGAAGCAGAGTTGCTGAGGAAAAAACAAAAACACATGAAGATTTCTTGAATCCTGTCAGGAAACAAGAATCCGATCCCCAACACCTGGGTATTCATGATAAAGCGGGGAAAAACCCTAGGATTTCCTGGAGCGGCAAGGATAAGCCCCCTGGGCCCCCTTGGGGTACTCTGGGGGCTCCGTGAGCCTTCCAAGCGTGTCCTACTCAGGGCTCCAGCCACTCCTGCTGCTGCTTCCCCGGGACCAGAACATTCCGGCAGCAGCCATGCGGCAGTGAGGCGGGTGGGGCAGGGGTGGGGCAGGGCGAGGGATGCTCTGAATCCCTTCCTGCCGGTCTCGAATGTAAACACACACACACACACACACCCTCCACTGTGAGAGAGACCGTCTGGGCTGGGGAACTGTGCCCTCGGCTCTATCCTGTGAAAGCTCATATACCTAGGGCAGACCCATGGCGCAGAAGCTGCAGAATCGGACCGGTTACTGAAGGAGGGAAGAATTTCCCTACTCAACCACCACCCTGACAGCAGCAGAGGGACCTGCGGGTGGGCGGAACACCCCAGACTGCAGGTTGGCCAGCCGCGTGCCTGCCGTCCTGAGGAACCGCTTCACCAGGCTCCCCACATTCACTCTGGCTCCCCTCCAATGTGTTCTCCAAACCACAGCCAGAGTGATCTTTTCAAGATGCAAATCTGATCATGTCACTCCCCACTTAAGCCCTTCAATGAATCCCCATCGCTCTTGGAATCAAGACAAAAATCTTAGCATGAGCTACAAGGCCGGCCTGGCCTGATCCCCTCCCTCCCTCCCTCCGGTGGAGCGCCTGGCCTGCCTCGGAGCTTGCCAGCCCCCCACCCTGGGCCCTGGGCGGCCCTTCGTGTGCTCTGCCCAATGCACTCCAACTTTTCCTTCCACTCTGTCACACCTCCCC
Source organism: Condylura cristata (assembly GCF_000260355.1). Classification (NCBI taxonomy): domain Eukaryota; kingdom Metazoa; phylum Chordata; class Mammalia; order Eulipotyphla; family Talpidae; genus Condylura; species Condylura cristata. The sequence goes on along the minus strand of NW_004567112.1, from coordinate 20,455,545 downwards.
TCCCCGTGCAGCCCAACTAGGAGCCCCAAGCCCCTCCTCTGCAGCACAAAACAGGGGTGACTTGGGGGCTTCCTTCACAGCTATGTCACACACGAGTATGAACTCCGGTGGGCACAAGCTGTGTCAGCTTTTGCTCATTATTCTGACCCTGGGCCAAACACAGCACAGGGCCGCTGACACACATTTCCGTGGGTCTTGAACTCCAGGACAAATTTGCATGAAAGCTGACATATTTCAAATAACATTAGGCTGAGTGGGCTTTTCATTCCCTGCTCCGCCAGGCTCCCTCAAGTTCCCCCAAAACATACTAATTAAGAGATGTTTTCCCCAAGTGAACAGGTACAAGAAAAGGTCCCCCCATAGAGACGCTGCTGTGCAAGTGTCAATCTCCCGTAGCCCACGGGTTAAAAGACTGTTTTTTTCCTCATGTCCTTTAAAGGAAAACACCAGCCCACAGGGTCTCAGCCACTCTGCTTCTCCTCGACCTGAACAGCCCAGGGCTCGCTGGGGCCTCTTAGAACAGGCCTCTGGTCCTCACTGGCCCTCCAACACAGCTGGCTCACTCTGAACAGACCTCTCTCTACGTCTCCTGCTCTGAACCAGTTTTCCTTGGGGTCCATGCAGGTGTCGCCAGAGCTGGGATCGTGAATTGGAGTGTGTTCCACACAAAGTCCTTTGCGGAAGGCCAGTCTCCTCTGTGAGACTGTGAGGGGAGGTCATATCTGCTTTGCTCACTGTGAGGCAGCCTGGCACGCACCTGACACGCAGTAGGTGTCCACGGAACATAGCTCAATGAGCAATCCTGCCCCTAAGCCTGCTGCATGCTCTCCACAGCCCACTGAGCCTCTGCACAGGCCTCAGGCCTTGGCAGGGCACAATCAGAGACTCCTCCTACTCCCCAGCAGAACTCACAGGTCTGGCAACAACCAGCACTGGAACCTCCTTCACTCCTGGATGGAATGAGTCAAGAAACCCCAGACAGGGCCCTCCCTAGTGGCGCAGAGGGTTAAAGCACTGCACCAAGAAGCTAAAGCCGCTTCCGCATGAGTTCGATCCCCGCCTGCCCCAGAGGGGATCCACATGGCGTGGCAGACCTCTCCTGACCCGCCTGCTGCTCCCCTCAGCAGTGTGCCTCAACAGTCTGCCTGTTCTGCTCCCCACTCTGTCTCTGGTGAATCCTCTCACCGCCCCTGTGCCTCTGGCCTGTACCCTAGTTCTGTATGCACAAATAAATAATAAATCTTAAAAAAAAGAAAGAAACTCCACAGTAGTCAGGGCGCCAAGCCCAGACAGATCTGAGCCCTCTCCACGCGGATGTTCCCAGAGACCCAACCTGCCTCCTTGGCTGTCTTCTAGCAACAGGTATCTCCTTGTATCTAGTACAGGTATCTCCTGCCTTTCGGAAGTTCATTTTAGACCACTGTGGTTGCACAAAAGACCTGCATTAGTACCTGTTCTCACAAACCTGAAGAGGAGTCTGCTTTTATGACAGAAGGGGAAGCGTGACCCAGAGCTCAAATCTGCTCAGCAGCAGCGGCCCCCAGAGCAGCCAGTGACCCTGCCGCCCCTCCCCAGCAGCACGGCATGAGGCTGTGTGTTCATCCTATTACTCCTGCTTCTACGGCATGTTAGTGCTAGTTTAGTATCATTTGGTTGGTTATTTTAAAATCCGGGAATGCTCAACATTTTCCCGTTAAGTTAATGGTAATTGCATTTCAATTTATGCCATTTTTGCTTATGAAAATTTCACAGGTTTGTTCTAATTTTAGATCGTGCGGGAAACCTGCACAAAGACAACCCAGCCAGCTCACTTACACCTCTCTTACCTGTCTCAAAGATTTTTTTATCCTCCTTTACAGATGAGGAAACTGAGGCACCAATAATTTAAATAACTTGCCCAAGATCAGCCAACTGGCACCGCTGAGGAGGGAAGGCTTGAACCCTGGCAGGTCTTGATGCCAGGATCCAGCTCTTTAAGTTTCAATTGTGGTAAAGACACATAACCAAAATGTATTGTTTCAACCATTTTTACATGGACAGTTTAGTAGCATTAAGTATATTCACATTGGCACAGGACAGATCTCCAGAACTCTTCCATCTTGCAAACTGAAACTCTGGACCTACTAAACAATGCCTCCGCCCCTCCCCCACGCTCCCCATCCTCCCCCAGCAACCACATGCTAACTTTCTGTCTCCTGATTTTCACAATTCAAGGTACCTCATATAAATGCAATCATGTAGTGTTGTCTTCTTGTAATTCACTTATTTTACTTAGCATAATGTCCGAAAGATACATCCATGTTATGGCATGTGTCCAAATGCCCTTACTTTTTAAAACTGACTAATATTCCATGTGTTCCATACACAGTTTTATTTCTTCATTCGTCTATGAACTGGATGTACAAATATCTTTGAGACATTGCTTTCGTTCCTTTTGTATAAATACCCAAAAGAAGAACTATTGGATCAAATGGTAATTCTTGTTTAATTTTTAGAGGAATATATTATTTTCCACAGTGACTCCACCATTTTTCAGCCCCAGAAACAGTCTACCAGAGGTCTGCCGCGCCATGTGGGTCACCTCCCGGGCAGGGATCAAACTCGCACTGAAGCAGCTGTGGCCACTTGCAGTGCTGCGCCCGTCCTAACCCACTGCACCACCAGGGAGGGCCCTGGTGTCGTTTTGTTCTTTTTTTTTAATAGGAGCTATTCTGTAGATGTGAAGTGGACAGGGTGCAGCTCTTAGCCCCAACTCATGCTGTGTTCTGTTCTGAGGCTCAATCGTACCCCAGGCCCTTCACCACAGAGGCCCAGCCTCACCCTCGCCAATCCCCTCCCAGGTCTGGGTCTACTTCAAAACGAAGGGACCCCACACAGCTACCAGCCTTCTGTGTCCATTCCCTGCCAGCTTCCCACTCACTGCCCACCCAGGTCCCAGACCTCTGCCTGCAATACCATCTCCTTACACCCTCAACTCTGCTCACCAACCCCCACCCACCAGCGGATGCCCCTCCACATGCCAGCTGCAATTTGGGTCCATCCAGTAAACAAGAGCAGGGAGGGCCCCACTGTAACCAGTTCGCCTTTCTGGTTCCCATGCTAAGCCCTGAAGGGGTGCTGTAATTGCTGAATGAATGTCTGACAAATGAATGAATAATAGAAGCTAGGCCTTGTCTGGAGCTTAGTCAAACTCAAAAACAAACTCAAACACAGCTCAGAGCCTCAAACCCAGGGATCTCAGCACACCCATTCTTCAGCCGTTTGGCCTCTGGCGGAAGGCTCCCCTCTGTGAACGTCTTTCTGCCAAGCAGCAGTGATACTTCCTGCCAGGACAGTTAAGCACAGAGGTGGCTGAAGTGTCTTGGTCAGGGACTCTCAGTGGTGACCCCACACCATCAGGATTCCCTCTTCGCCACTCTCCGCCTCAGCTCCTCTCAGGCTCCTCTTTTTCACCATGGGCTCCCACACCCTCCTGGGGCTCCCCTGCAAACCACTTGCCCTGATCGGGCTCCCCAGAAGAGCTCCCAGACTTGTTCTCGCCTCTGAAACTGCCGAAACTTCCACTCTCCACCTACTCGCTCTAGACCATCTGCCTCCGGCCTTCTACTTCTCACAGGAAACCGGTCTGTCCAGCTTTGCCAGTGACCCCCAATCACAGTTCCAGAAGCTTTCCTTGGACCTCATCCTCAGACAGACTGGCGGCTCTCTGCACACCCAGCCCCCCTTCCCAACTTGAGGCTCCTCCAGCTTTGGGAGTTGCTGCCCAGCCCAGGCTCGATTCACAACGTTGGCCAGTGCATCCCTGTGTAAAACACAGGGCCGGGCCCTCCCTGGTGGGACAGCCAGTTAAAGCACAGCACTGAGAAACTAAAGCCACTTCAGCATAAGTTCAATCCCCACCCCGGAGGTGACCCACATGGCACAGCAGACCTCTCCTGACCCACCCGCCGCTCCCCTCAGAAGTGTACTTCCTCAATCTGCCTGTTCTGCTCCCCACTCTGTCTCTGGTGAAGCCTCTCACCACCCCTGAGCCTCTGGCCTGTACCCCAGTTCTGTATGAATCAAAAAAAAAAAAAAAACACAGGGCCAGAGATCCCCTGCCTCCCACCACCTCCCTTCCTCCTGCCCTTGGGGTGGGGGAGAGGGGTGGGTCTTGGAAGGATGTATTTTCTGCACAGGAAACCAGGTACCACACAGTAGTTCCCAAATTGTGTCCTGGGTACCTCCCGCAATCCAAATCACCCAACTGGCCTTTGTCAAAGACTGCTGAGTCAGCACTTCTGGGCTGGGCGAGGGAATCGGTATTGCACACCAGCTCCCCGGGAGATTCCAGTTCTGTTGATATTTCTGCTTTCCTGCCTTCAAGGCTCCCAACTGTCTCTCCAGCCTGAACATGCTACAGAGTAACCACCCCTATTCCTACCTGGAGGGTCATATTTTCCATGCAGCTTTGGATTGGCAATTCAAACAGAAGAGCAGAAGCCAACTTCATGGCTCTTTATCTAGGATCAGTCACCCGCACCAGCTTTACTCCAGTCACAAGCTCATTCTCCCAGGCCTAAGCCTTTGGGTACCCACACCCTTTCCAGGTGCACTCTGCACCCTCTGCCTTGGTCCAGGCCTGCTTCCTCTCCTGAGTGAACCTCTGGAGCAGCCTCCTGACTGTAAGTGATGGAGGATAAGGATCGAAAAGTTAGAAAGGAGGTGCCACAAGAGCAGAAACCTGGCTCACACAATGCCAGGAGCTGGAGGTGGGAATACAGGGTGTAACAGAGTCATTGACCCAGCTATAGGAATCAAAAATCCTTAGGCTCCAAGGAACAAGCCCAAGCAAAGTGTCATGCTGTTAGTGTCTGAGGGCACAGACCAGAGGAGACTGAGGGCCACTGTAGATCCCCCAGTCCCTTTCAAATTTTACATAGTTATCCAAAATCAGTAGCAAACAGACCACTCCGCAAAGGAGTGAGTCCTCCCAAAGAGAAGAAGAGTACACAGGTGCACGGAGCTGCAGTCCTGCTGCCCACCTGTCCACAGGTGCACGGAGCTGCAGTCCTGCTGCCCACCTGTCCACAGGTGCATCTCTTCGCCAGCTCTCTCCCTCTGCAGGCAGCAGCCTGGCCCCCCGCCCGTGACCTGCATCATGCAGTGCTTCTCACTGACCTCCCCCGCCCCCAGCAGAGGCAGCTCCCTTAAGGCCTCGCCCATGACCATCCAGGCCTCGCTCAGCAAGCCTGTCCCTTTCGGGGCCGCTCTTTCTGCCCACTGTTGGCTATGCAAGTGCCCTTTATTCTTCTGTCACTTTTCCTAATAAACCTGCTCTTTAAATATAACATCTTTATCTCCTGGAGAAACTCATCTGGGGAACTCACCGCGTGCGTTGAAAGGGGAGCTCTGGGGGAAACTTTCCCAGGATGAACCCAAGGACCCAGCTCCCCAACTCCAAAAATGACTCCATAAGGAGTGTAATAGTTTCACCAACTGCCACATGCTTAGTGACTTAAAATAACGCATATTTACAGTCTTACGGGACAACATCAGAAGTTCAAAATCAGCCGCACTAGGTTAAAGTCAAGGTGTTGGCAAAGCACCTTCCTCTCTGGAGACTCTGGGAGAGAATCAATTTCCTTGCCTTTTTCAGTGTCCGCAAGCCTCCTGCTTTCTCTGGCTCGTGGCCCTTCTACCCAGCACTACCCTCTCTTGCTGCCATCGTCACATCTGCTACCACTTACTCTGATCCCCCTGCCCACTGGCCCACCCAGGTAACCCACGGTCATCTCTAATCTCAAGAACCGTAATTTAATCACATTTACAAAGTCCCTTTTTTCCTCTAAGGTAACAGATTTACAGGTTCCAGTGATTCGAATGTGGACATCTTTGGGAACCGTTACTAAGTCTACCAGCATCATCATATTTTCTAAAGCAAAAAATCAGAACCAAGATATGTCTTATCAAAAGTTTGTTATACATATACTTCATCAATCATCCACACCTTTCTGGAGCCCCTACTTTGTACCAGGCAAGAGGGATGCAAGAATATATGAGACAATCCCTGCCCTCAGGATTCAACACCCAAGGTACCCATCAACTACCTTCTTAAAAAGCAGTAAAATATTCTTTCCTACAGAAGAATTTCAATTAATAAATGAAGAAGGAATAAGGGAAATAGAAAATCAAAATTGGATAATGATGGTTGCAGGCAAGATCCATTAATAGATATTAAAATTAGTAGGTGAGAATTTGAGGACAAAAAGGATATTGCATTGCCTCAAAGAATCTCCCCCAAATGCTTATTAATTGTAAATGGATAGTAATGTCACAGTGGAGAAATCTGGGAGACACCATCTCAACCATCAAGGTTACCATCACCAGTCATGAGATTATCTACATCATCTACCCCCCTGATAAGAAGACCCCAGAGGAGCACATCACCTCCCTGACATTCTTACCCAAGATGCAAAACCTTAAGGTAATAAAGAAAACAAACTACAAAGAAATAACTACAAAGAATAACTATTCTTTTCAAGAATGCCAAGGTCATGGGAAGCAAGATGAGGCGAAGGCCCTATCAAATTGAAGGAGGCGAAGGTGATATACAACTAAACGCAAATTGGAATCCTGGATAAGATTCTGGAATGGATGAAGGACATTAATGGGAACAATGGTGAAATCTGGCAAAGTCTGTGGCTTAGTTAAGTCTTAGACAATGTTGACTTCACAGTTTTGACAATCAAGTTATGGTTATAAAAGATGTTAGCAAGATTAACTGGGTAAGGGGAATATGGCAACTCTTGCTTGAAGCTTTATTTTTGAAATTTTTATTTTTGAAAACATATTAAATATACATGTCACAGAAAGCAAACATCACAATCAGCATACCCAGCAGCAACCCCACTGCCACTTCATATGTCCCTTTTCTCCTACCCCGAAGCAGGGCTATCCCATCTTGCACTCATCACTCTCCACTCAAAGCCCCTGGGAACAAGTGCTGAAAGGGTCTTGCCAGACGGTCCCAGAAGCATTTATCTCTTACTGGCCAAATGCAGGACACTCCAAACATCAAATTAATGTAGTGACGAATTATAACCCAATGTATGAAAGAGTAGTCTGCAAATGCATACCATTACAGACAGATGGACAGGCAGGTGGAGAAGGGGAACTTCTTTCTACAACAGAATGCCAACTAATAAATAGAAGAAATGATGGAGTAGAAACTTCTCATCAGCGAGTCCCCAAAAAATGCGTGAAAGTTTGACAAGCAACAGACCGTTTACCTAGCCTCAAAGTATCTCCCCCCGCCCAAATCACTAGAGTCACCAAACGCTGGAACAAACAGACATCACATATCCAGTGAGGGAAGCATGTCACACAGTGAAACTCCTGCCGAAAATACCCAACTTCATGAGAAAAGAGCAGATGATGCCAAGTTGAGGGAAATTCTACAAAATAACTGACCTCTATGCTTCAAAATGTTAAGGTCAAGGGAAAGAAAGAACGGTCCAGGAGTTAGGCCAAATTAAATATAAAGAACCAGGACTTATAAATGCCATGTGTGATCTTTGACTGGACTGTGGACCTGGAAAAAGAAGAATCTTAAAAGACATTTTGGGGACAACTAATGAAATTCAAATATAAATGAGATAATAGTGCTGAACCAATGTTACATTTTCTGATGAGGTAGCCTTATTTACTTAGAAAACACACTTAGAGATATTTAGTCGAAAAAACTAGAAGTCTCCAACCTCTACTTAAAAGGTTCAGAAAAAATTCATTTGTGTGTGTGTATAAGATATAGTAAAGCAAAAGAACAAAAATAGAAAGCTTTGAATCTGGATGAACATCTAGAAGAGTTCCTGCCACTTCTGTTGCAAATTTCCATACATTTGAAATTATTGCACAATTTAAAAATTGTGTTACAGTGTGCACAAGGAATCTTTTGGGGTGATGAAAGTATTTTAAAATTGAATTGTGGTGATGTCTAGACAACTCTGTAGATTTATTAAAAAGCTCTGAGTAGTAAAGAAAAGGTTTTAATAAAAAACTACACAGACACCCCCTACCTCTTGATGACTCCCCCGTACCTCCACCCCTGGCCCAGGGCCCACCTATTTACTTAATCTCCCCTCACAGAACCCACCAATGCAAATGGTCACTTCAACAGCTGGGCCTGTCCTCCCCTTCTTTCCCCCAAAATGGCACAAGCCTTTTGAATGCCCCTAAATTCCCTATCCTCAATTCACCTCTCTACTCACCCAAGTCCTGGCCAAACTTCAAGGCCCCATTCAAACTCCACGTGCCCAGTCACTACAGAGCCTTGACTCGGGCTGAACCTCCAGCCCCCTGTCACCTCTGACATGAGGATAACTTCCTGGCACATTACTCTGGCCTCTTTACATGGAGTGTTTGGTTTGCATTCACAGTCCCAGAGGGAAGCTCTGTCGCTGACCCATTTTGCAGCTGAGGAAATCAAGTCACACGTGAGCCCTTGAGGCCTCCCACAGAGAGCCAGGATTCACACAGGACCCTCCCAACCAGTGCCGTGAGGCGGCCACCGTGTGCCAGGGCATACAGACAGCCCTGCTCGTTTGTTCTTCCCCAGACAGACCTTTCCTCCCCCCAGCCACACGCTCCAAAGGCAGGCTAGCAGCCTGGACCTCAGGCACTGGGCTCCAGGCAGGTAACCAACAGCTGTTTGTCCCCCACAGGCCGGGCTCCAGAAAGGAGGGGAGGGGGCCTGGAGCTCGTCAAAAAGAGGAGCCAATTCTCCACCCCAACGCAGCCCAGCTCCCTGGCTACTGCCCAAGGCCCGGCCGTCATCTGCTCTGGGTAATAAGTATTTGTATGGCGATAATTACAGCATTTGGGAAGAAAATCCCATTAAGCAAGAGCCCTGCGGAGCTGCTAATGCCGGCACAGAACTGGAGGCGGCAAGTCCGCCAAGAGCCCGTCTGCTTCCAATAATGCAGGCGCTGCCGCCGCTGTTCCCTGGCCCCCAGGAGCTCCGCCGGCCTGCGGGCAGCGTGGGAAGCCTGGGCCACCACAGCCAGCGCCCTGCCTCTCAGAGGGGTCCCCAGGGGATCCAGAGCACGGATCCAAAGCACCACCGAGGCTGCCTGGAGAGGGAAGAGGGGAGCCGTGGCGCGCAAGACCCAGCATTGAGTGGCGCCCAAATTCCTTTCACGTCTCTGCAATTCTCTTCACCTTAATAACAAATAATAACTCTACCATTTATTGGGCACTTGCTGTGTGCCAGGCCCAGGGCAAAGTGCTTCTCCCAGCATCACCGCATTTAATCCTTACGGCCACCTTCGAAGCAGGTCCTGTCATCAGCCCCACTTTATGGACAAGGAAATGGGGGTTCTGAGAAGTCACACTTTCCTCCAGAGCACTTATCCCAGCTTGCAATTACAGGTTTGTTCTCATATTATGTCATTCATGTCTACCCGCCCCCCAGTCCCTCCCGCTGGACTAAACCTGAGAGAGCCCGGCGGTTTCGGTTTCAGTGCGACACCATTCAGCCATAGAGATGCAGACACTCATTAGATAGCTATCTGTTGAATGAGTGAACTAAAGCCCATAGCATGCCCGAGGTCCCCCCAGCTGTGGAGTGGCAGCGTAGGGCTAAAACCCCAGACAGTCTGGCTCCAGAGCCATGCCACCAACCATCTCCAACCCCCAAGAACAGGGGTAAAATGGGGAAGAAACCCTCTGAGCCACCACGCTCCAAGACAGGGGCAGGCAGCAGGCTCAGTGCTCCAATGCTTCCCTCCCGGGCTGTCCCCTGCCTCAGCTGAGCCATCAAAGCTTTAGTTTGAGCTTCTCAAATAATAAAAAATAATAATAACATCATCTACTGTTTGAGCTGCAAAGCATCTCCACACACACACACAGCGTGATGAATCCTTGCAAAGGATAGGTATCCCTCTCCCCTGAGGTGAAGGGACACAGCCATGTGCTCACTTAGCCCTCACCATCAACCTACTAAGCTGTATTATCCCTTTCACAGGTGGGGAAGCTGGGTCTCGCACAGGGGCCCTACCCCCAGCCAGCCAGAGCCCGGCAGTCAGCCGGCCCCGAGACTCGAGCCCCGCTGGTCGCCGATGCAGGGCTCCACTGCAGGTCCCATGGCTTCAGTCTGGCCCCATAGCCGCCATCCAGCCATCATGTGGAATCCTAAGCAGGCCCCTGTCAATCATCCTTGGTTGCCCTGGACTCTGTAGGGCGTCGCCCCCCAGCCCTGTTGAATGGGCCTCTAGATGAGCCAGAAGAAGGCCTAGGACTTACAGGTCTAAAGAGCAGGCAGGGACCCTGGGAGTGGCCACCCTGGCCGGGAGGCATGATCATGTATTCTACAGAGTGTGGCAGAGAGCTCTTCCTGCTGCCCTGGTGGACAGCAGAGGCGAAATGGGAGCAGAATAGGCCTGGCCGGCAAGCTTTCCTCAGGCCTCTCTCTAACTCTCCAGCCTCTGGCCTCTCTCCTCTCTGCACCCTGTACCCACAGGGGAATCTGTGGCAGGTGGGTGGAAGGGTGGAGCAGAGAAGGGGAGAAGGAGGGAGGGGGTGGCCACACATTCTGAACTCTCGTCATTCTCTCCTGGACACTAATCCAGAAGATTTTTTTAATAAAAAAAAAAAACTGAAAATCAAGATCCTTGAGTGAAGGAAATGCAATTAAGAGTGGCCAGAGCTGGTTCCCCCAGAGCCTGAGTCCTTCAAAGAGATGAAGCTCTTTGGAGGCGTCCACTCCTCACTCCGTATTTAATTGTTCTGCTGTAGTGAGTCACTCATGGTCCCTTCCCCACCCGGCCCACCGGCCCCACAACCACTCTGATTGAACCAATTTCCTCAACAGCTCTGGGACCTGCACCATCTCTTCCCAGAAGTCCCCACAACAAACCGATGACAATTTCTCCCCACCTGGGGGAGCAGACCAGGAATTTAGAATCTATGATCATAAAGTCGCCAGCCTCGCAGGCCGCTGTAGAAGCTGCCCAGAGGACAAAAGGCAAATGCACAGCTGCAGTCTATAAAAATTTCACAGCGTCAGAAGAAGCCACCGTCCCAGGCCTGATACTGCACGACACCATATTGATTAGAGGGCGCATTTGCCACAGTTATTTTGAGTCCGCCTGGGCTCTCCACAACGCCTCCTTTTCAGGGTGTTCTTTTCTTCCTCGAATGGCTCTTATGTGGGCTGCCTGTGGAAAAAGCAGGCTCCCTCCGCTTCTGCATCCTTCTCCCTCCCAGAAGTTTGGCACACAGCACAGATCACAGTTCCCTGTCACCCCCACCAAAACTCACCCCTGATCTTCCAGAGGGAAAATCCAGAGAGAAAGGCCTTCTGACTTCTCCCAGCCTCCAGCTCCCTCACATCCCACAGGACACATGTTTCAGCCTGGGCCCAGGGCTGATCTGGGGCCCCACCCTGCCAGACCCTTCAGACCTTTAAGATTTTGGACCCTCCTGTTCCCTGTCTGTGTCGCCACCCCCCAAAATCCTGCCTGCACTACTGCGCCCCAAAATGTCCTGACAAAGTGACCCAGTCTTTGAGAAGTCCTGTCACCCAGGGGCTTATCACCCAACGCTTCTCCCTCCACGACCCCATCAGGCTGCTGAGCTGCGCCTCTCCCAAAAGCCCGTGGTTAAAGGTCCCTGCCCAGACCTCTGAACGGTACCTCCCCTGAGGACAGATGTGGGCTCACACCCACCTGGAGCCTCAGCATTCAGGACAGTTCCTGTCTCCATAAACATTTGCTGAATGAAATAGCCTGGGCTCTCTCCTGAGCCTGCTGTAACACAGGCTTCCCCCAGCAGCTGAAAGGAGACTGTTTTGTTTTGTTTTTAAGACTTATTTATTTGTGCATACAAGAACCAGGGTGCTGGCCAGAGGTGCAAGGTGGGGTAAGGGGTTCACCAGAAACAGAATGGGAAGCAGAACAGGCAGATGAACTGAAACACACTGCTGAGGGGAGCAGCAGGCGAGACAGGAGAGGTCTGCTGCACCAGGTGGGTCACCTCCCTGGCTGGGGATCGAACTACTGCTGCAGTGGCTGTGACAGCTTCATAGTGCTGTGCTTTAACCCCTTGCATCACCAGGAAGGGCCCCCAAAAGGAGAGCATGCTTATGAAGCCTTTCCTAAGTGGAAATGCATAAGGCAAAGAAGCAATTTCCATTAATTTGTATGGAAATTTTTTGAGTGTTCCCAGACCCCCAAAATAGCCCACCAAGTAACACATAAAACCTAAAATAGCACTAACATATTGTAAAAGCAGGAATGACGTGATCAATATGCAGCCTGTGTGAAGTGGTTCCGGGGTGCTGCTCTGGCGGCTGGGAGTGCCAGTGCCTCTGTGACAACTGTTGCAAAATGAATGCTGAGCACTTCTGTGCTTTTGTCATACAAGCGGAAATCCTCTTGGAAAATCTTTTAGTTCACAAGAGAAAATGCTATCCTGGGTCTTTCACAAAAGCAAGGGGGCTTAAAGCAAACTCCAAAAAGTAGGGGCTACCTGTCATGGTTCTCGTCAGCGAGCGTCCTGGGGTAGCAGGTACTTCTCTGCATTACCTCAGTCCTCACAAGCCCCAGAGACCTTATGTAGCAGCAGCCCTCATGTTCATGATCGAAAACAACCAAGGCTCAGAGAAATTAAGAAACATGCCCAAGGCCACACAGCAAATAGCTGAGTTGAGCTTGGAGCCTCTGCACTAGATACATTTCCATCCCATTTGATGGCAAGAGACCTACAGAGTTCACGAAAGTCAAAAAAGACAACGTCCTCAAAATTAAAGGTGACGCAAAAGCAAGGAATAAGGAGATGACGTAGTCAAGGCCCAGGATCCAAAAGCAAAGGAGAGGGGCTAATGTGCTCGGCTGCTACCAGGGTAACAGCTACAGAAGTGCCCCCGTGGGCAAGGCAGAGGAACAGGGAGTCGGTCCAGAGGGAGCAGGTGTGAGCGTGGTGGCCTGCAGCCTCAGGGCTCCTCTGGCTGGGTTTCTGGGGCTCAGTCCCTCCCCAGGCCCGCACAGGATGAAACACAGACTGCCCTAAGGAACTCGGTTTGGCCCAACTCTCCAGGCAGCCAGCGCCTCTCCCCAGCCCCACAACACACATGCCCCACACACACGCACACACACACTGGTTCCTTTTTAGATTGCAAATTCTCTGAATCCTCCATGGGAATTTTCCAGGCGTGGCCAAGACAAGTCTGGGGCACATGTGTGCTCACTAATTGCTGACCTTGGTACAGAGTTTGGTTCAGGAGATATTCTCTCCTGGGTCAGACGTCAGTCTCTGAATGGCTGGAAGCCTTCAGCCATTCAGTTATAGAAATAAGTTTGCCTTTCCTGAGTGCCACCATGGTGCCCCAGAGTGTGGGGGAGAAGAGTAGGCAGGTCTCAAAGGAACTGGCAACCTTCCCCAAAGTCCAGCTCAGACACCTCCTTAGCAGTCACTTCTGCAGGCTGCACAAAGAGCTACATGCACAGCCAATGTGCAGGGACTGTCACCCCTGAGGTGGCATCAGGGACACCAGGGCTTCCTGGTACCTAGACACACACCCCGCCGGAGAACCCTAGGAAACGATCTACATAGGCATCTGTACACACAGAGACACTAACATACACCCGCTGCAACGCTCTAGAAAAAGCTGTATCCTCAAGAATGCAGAAGAGAACATGATGCTTTTATGACTTGTCACGGTCAATGTATTTAACCTCCTATCTTCCGCTGAAGCTCCTGATCTCCCATTACTCACAGGGCTCACAGTCCAGGTCCTCCCTACCCATCTCTGGGACCCCCAGTCCCCAACCCAAAGCTCTCAGGTCCCATTGTCTGCCTGGGTCCGGGATGGCTGGGTGGAGGTAGGGGTCAAGGCCTGACACCTGCAAGGGAAGAATTCTTAAGTCTGGGGGGGGGGGAGGGACAATGGAGAGGAAGGAGATTTTCGAACTTCAGCTCCATCCCACCTTGCCCCCACCACCAGCCTCCTAGTTCTCAGAGCACAAATCCACACAGCTTGCTCAGGACACAGCCCAAGCCCCAACGTGCCCAAAAGGAGACATTGTGCCATGCAAGTGAGGGAGCTTCCCTCCTGGGTGCCAGGAAGGTTTCTGGCACCCCGAGGAATAAAGTGCTGGCGCACAGGGAAGGGCCTGCGAGTGCTGAGCTGGGTGCAGGTGTGAGGCTGGAGCCACAACCCCGCCTGGGGCCCTGTGAATCTCCTGGCTCTCAACTGGGAAAGAACCAGTCTTCTCCTGGCTCTCAACTGGGGAAGAACCCCAGCGGACACTGACCAGTCCACTGGCTGCTGAGCAGCCCCCCCACCCCCCAGCCCTGTCCCCACTCCCAGCTCTGAAACCCTTCTGGGTGGGAGGGGAAGCGTGAGGCTCCCTGGAGGCCAGGGCACCGCGGTACTCACAGGCGCTCTGTGTTCCGCGGGATGTTCTTGGGGATGGCCTGCAGCCCTGTGCCGTGGCAGTCCACCGTGGTGCCCGTGCAGGTGCAGAGGGCGGGGCACGCAGTGGCACCCAGGTGCCACGCGGCTGTCCACAGCAGCAGCCAGAGCTCTGGCCGGAAGAGTCCCGCCGAGGGTCCCCTCCAGGGCATCAGCGCCATGGTGCCCTCACCGCGTCCCGCTTGTGCACCAGACGGCGACAGCCGTTGACCATCCCCGTCCGGGGCCGCCTCCAGGTGCAGTCCCGAGGCAGAGCCACCGAAAAGACCGCGGGCTTGCGCGCTGCGCCCTTGCGGGCTGGGAGGCACCTTGCTCCTCCAAGCGACGGCGCCTGTGTGCGGACTGAGGAGGGCGCCTTGGGCGGAGGGCGCTCGTCTCCTCTCCGCTTTCTCGCTGGCTGCGTCTCCCTCTCCCTCCCTCCAGCTCCCAACTGACTGCTGCGAGAAGGAAAATGGGCAGGCCCCGCGCGCGCACGCACCTCGCGCGCACACACACACACACACACACACACGCACAGTCACACACTCACACCCGCACGCCCGCTCCTACCCGGCAGTCATCCATCAATCGAAAAGCACACATCCAGGGCCAGACTCCTCCCCGCCCTCCCCCCGGCAGCCAACAAGCAGCCCCCTCCGCCCCCGCCTCCCGACCACCACTCGGCGGCTGCCGAGCCGAGTACTATTTCAGAGGTGAAACCCGGGAGGCGCGCGGGAGCGGGTAAGGGGCTGCGGGGGAAGGGGAGGGGGCCACAGCCGGACCTGCTGGTCCCAGCCCCAGCCGGCTCTACACAACGTGCGCGCGCGCACACATACACATACACATGCACGCGCGTAAACACACACACACGCACACACACACGAGGATGCTCACGCTTAGACACAGGAGCCCGGCTCCAGCTGCCCCAGCTGCTGGTCCAGAGGGGAAGGGGGTCCTATTTAGCCACCTGGATCCTTCTCCAGAGCCACAGACGCGCTTTCCCCGACGGCAGAAATGGCTCCCAGGCCCCACCAGATGTGCTTTGTCAATTTTTCGTGCAAGGAAATCCTGGCACCCAGGTGGTATCTCCAGCCCATCCACTTCACAGCCTGGTGCGTTCAGGGTGGCGTCTTCGGACCACAAAAGCCCTAGACCAAGCAGCCTCCTGTCCCCCTTTAACACACTTTCTCAGCCAAGATGGCAGCAACCACATTTCTCTAAGGGGAATCCCAAAGCTCCCGACATCCAGAAAGAGAACGGCCCTGATCTGGACATGGGCACCTGGGAGGTGTCACTTCTGCCCTTTTGGCTGAGCTGGCCTCCCATTGGAGGGTGGTGGGGGACAAGGCATCAGTGGTTGGAAATCCAGGAAATAGCTTTCTCTACTCACACCAACCTTCCTCCATTTCTGACAGGTGAAAACCAACATTCAGTCCCGTCATTAAAGAACTGAAGAGAATGATGGAAAAGGGCTGCGTGGCCTGCTTGGGAGATACCCAGCTCAGACTCCAAGCCTTTACTTTTATTACTCTCAGGCAGTGCAGACAGGGGTTGGACAGGAAATCTAGGTGAGGAGAGAATCAACCCCAACCCAGAAAAGATAAGGACTTCCCCCAAATCAAGGCCCGCTGTGGTCTGCTAGTGCTCACGGGACCCACCTCAGTCAGAGCCCCTGGTTCCCCGCTGCCCACAAGCCTGTTGAAAACAAACATCTAGCGGCTCAAGAAGCACGTCCACTCCGTTCCAGGGTTCCCTTGGGAGACGGGAAATTGAAAGGTGGCTGGTCCGGGAGGTGCCAGGGGCCATCAGCACAGACACTTCTGCGGAGGTTGGTGGGCTCCGTCCCCCGAGATTAATGTCTTAACCCCACCAGGTACGAGAGTGATAGGGGCTTTCTTTGTTTTTCTTGTCCATCTTGATAAAAACCTTATGGTATCTTTACTGTCACAGCTCAGACAGCCCCGTGGTCACTATGTCACAGCTAACGTGACTGATATTTGATGGGCTTTCGTAAGTGTCCCACACTCCCGTGAGTGACCTTCAACCAGGGCCATGAGTCCATGAGCATCGATTCAGTCTCGTCTCAGGGAGGATTGGGCTTAGGGGGGCGAGAGGGGGGGCCTGTGTGGAGTGATCTCAGAGAGGATTCTCACAAATCAGACCAGGGCTCAGTGGTCAGCAAGGGCCTCCTTTCCTCTCTGCTCTCCCTCACAAATTCCTACTGGCTCCGCAGGGCACTCAGACCTCCTCCCCTCCCTGGCCCTCTCCAGCTGCCTCAGGCAGAGTTAGATCCTCAGTCCCTCAGAGCCTGCTGCTTTGTTCTAGCTTCTAGCTGGAGCTCTGTTTACACATGTGGTTCTTCCCTGACACTCCTCCCTCACCGCCAACTTCCTCACTCTCACTCTGGCACTTAACCCAGCACCCGGCACTTAGTAGGACTGTCCCTACTGAAGAGTCTCCAACCTTCTGTCTCAGTGGTGCTACCTACCCGGCAACCTTGGGGGGGCTTCACAGAAGCCAGGACCCATGTGGGGGAAAGGGAGAGTGTTGATTAACCAGGCGAAGTGCCCTGGGGGCTTCAGGGTGGCAGGGTGAGGGCTGGGAGGAGGCTGGGGGCAGGCAGGGGGCTACAAGACCAGCCTGCCTGTGGTTCTCCAGGGCAGGGGCCAGCCGCTGTCCTAGAAGCTTTCAGACTAGCCTGGACAGTGAATCCCAAGCAGGCCTTGAGCCAAGTTGTCACTGCCTGGCAAAGCCTGGTCTTTCCTATAAAGAGGGAAAGGAAGGAGAGCTTGCTCAGACCCAGGACAAAGGCTCCCCCCAGCCCCGCCAGCCTGTCATGGGAGGCCCTGCCCCAGGAGCTGGGCAGCTCCCCAACTTGGCTCCCAGCCCCAGTTCCTCCACCTCAGAACCTGGCCAGCTCCCCAATCGGGGAGGCAGCTCCCATGAATGAAGGCAGCTCATTAGTGTCCCCGCACATTTACTCCTTAAACAGCCGCCAGGCCAGCCACACACTCCCACCAACCCCCCCCCCTCTTTGCTTTTTTCAGTTTCCTCTCCCATGCCCCTCCCTCTGTCCCCACCCCCACCCTACAGCCAGGCCACCTGCTCCCTCTGCACAAGTAGGGGGAGCAGGCCTGTCACGTTGTTTCTGACAGAAATACTCCTCCAAGCCCCATTCTACTCACTGGCCACCATCAAGGCAGAGGAAAACTTGGCCGGGTCTCCCCAGCCCTGTGTCGTGAGCCTTCTCTGAATCCCTCAGCCATGCATGCCCAGAGTCAAAGGCCATGTCCCGCCTGGGGCTTGGAGTGAGGGCCTCCTTCCAGCTTTCTGCAGAGAAGAGGGTCCTTCCCGCCACTTCTACCAGCCCCTTCTGCAACACTATGAAAGCAGAGCGCCTGGGTGACACTGCTGGGCCTGGTGCGTTAGATTTCTGGAATGTAAAGGGAAGAATGAAACAGAATGCCTGCTGTCTGGCCATTCATCAGACACCTCTTACTGGGTTTCTATGTTCTGTGTGCTCTGTACTGAGGCTCAGTAACTCAAGGGGGAGTAAAAACAGGCCTGGCCTGCAGTCAGCTCGCAGTCCAGCAGGAGGGCAGAAAGAGGAAAGTGTGATAAGTGTGGTAACAGGGAGTGTAGCATTACAGAGAAGTCAAAGTGCGAGGCAGAGGCAGGACTGGGAGCCTTCCTGGAAGAGGAGGCACTTGATCTGAGTCTTGAAGGATAAATAGATGCTGAGTGGCAAAACAGGAAGAAAGGCGTCCTGTGCAAAGTCAATGGAAGTAACATGGTCAGGCAGATGGCAGTAGCAACCTCAGTGAGCTGCAGCAAGTTCAGCAAGGCTGGAGTGTGGCAGGGTTCAGGTGGGCAGAGGTCAAAGAGGTGATGGAGGCATAGCCAAAGGCCCGGGTACAGGCATTGCCTGGCTTTGCTGGGTTAGCAGAATCCCCGGATGCTTTTTTTGCAGCAGCAGCACCTGCCAACAAAGTAGGTCCTTAGCATGCACTATCCCAGGAGCCAGTGACAGTTCTTGCTTCCAGGCATGGGTCTTGGTGGTGGCCGGGGGACAGCTTAAGCACGTGCTTTCCCCACCTAATATTGGGTTTGAAACCTTTATCAGTACATTTTTTTAAAATCTCCTGGAGTGCTTATTATAAACACTGATTCCCAGAACCCACCTTCTTAATCAGCAAACTGGACAGGAGGTGGGGGGAGGCAGGCCAGGTAGTACAATTCTGATGCAGGTAATTCCAGAAACATTGCTCTAGGCATCAAGGCCCAGTGCGCTGAATTACTAAGTTTAAACTTGGACCTGAAATCTCATTGAAGAAAACCCCACTGAAGAAAGGGGTTCGGCAGGGACAAAGGGTCTGAAGTTGGCCTGCTGGCCTCCTCTGGTTTCCATACACTATTAGGATGAAACACATCAAGAAGAAAGATACTGGTGGGGGTGTCATAGGTGGGGACAGGGGAGGGATAGAGACATGTGATGCATTATAGCTTCAATCACAAGATGTCAGATCTGGGAGGGAACAAGAAATGATCAAATCCAAGGGCCACTGCGCAGCTCGTCCTTGACCTGAGTCTTGATCAGCCCAGAGACGTGAAGCAATCAGCCTAAGCTCACACAGCGGAGTTTTGCAGAGGTGAGTGGTGAATGAAACTGGGACTTTCTCCGCTAGGTGGAGCACAGCGTCCAGTCCACCCAGAGCACTCTCCTGACCTACCATCCCCACCGCAGCCCTAGAGGTCTGTGCAGTTGGACTCAGGCTTCTTTGATTTTAGTATCGAAGCTGACTGCTCAAATTTGAAGGGGGCTGGACAGTTTGAGGTTCTTAGCAACAAAGCCTGAAGCAGGACAAGATTGAGGTCAGTGGCTTTTAGAGCCCATAGGTCACCCTCTGCATCCTGGACAACTCTAGCAGATGAGCACAGAGCAACAGAGAAGGAAGAGGGGAGAAAGAAGAGGCAATGGCAAGAAGATAGTAGTGGAGAGGTCACGCAGGCTGACTGCAAGTGACTCAGCCCTGGGAAGATTTTGTATTTGAAGTCTTACTTGGAGTTCTTTAGGCTTCTTGTATTCTCTCATAGTTCTTGTTAATTTGAAACCTTGTACCCATATTTCTTTTTAAAACTTACCCCTTCTTTCCTCCCTCTTCTCATTTGGGGACTTCACTTACACAGATAGCAGGCCCCTTGAAGTTGGTCTGTGACTGCTGATTTGTTTACTTTTCTTTAGTCTTCATTCTGTAATTCATCACAGGGAGTTTCTATTGCTGTATTTTCACACCTACTATCTTTTCTTCTATCATGTCTTCTGTTGTTAATCCCATCTAGCACAATTTTTTTAAAGATTTATTTACTAATGCATACAAAAATTGGGGTGTAGGCCAGAAGTGAGGGCACATGAGAGGATTCACTACAGACACAGTGGGGAGCAGAACAGGCAGATCAACTGAAATACACTGCTGAGGGGAGCAGCGGGCTAGACAGAAGAGGTCTGCTGTGCCATGTGGGTCAGCTCCCTGGCCGGTGGAGAATTGAACTTGTGCTTCCTTGGCTGTTGATAGCTTGACACTGCTGTCTTTAACCCTTGCACCACTAGGGAGACCCCATCTAGCACAATTTTTATCTCAGATATTGTAGTCCACTTGGTCTTTTTTTACATCTTTCATGTCTTCTTAACATGCTTACTTCTCTCTCTACTTTGGACATGTGGAATAGAGTTGTAGTCCTGTATCTACTACTTCTTTCATCTGTATTATTTGTGCATCAGTTTTGATTGATTGTTATTTTCTTCATTTTAGATCATATTCTCCTACTATTTTGTATCCTGGTCATTATAGATTGGATGGCAGACTGCGGGTTTTACTTTCTTGAGTACTGGATATTCTTGTGTTTTTAAAAAATATTCTTGGAGGTTCTCCCTTATAGTGCAGCTCTATGAAGCTATCCACAGCCACTGAAGCACAAGTTCTATTCCCAGACAGGGAGGTGACCTACATGGCACAGCAGACCTCTCATGACCTTCCCACTGTTCCCCTCAATGGTGTATTTCAGCAAATCCGCATGTTCTGTTCCCCACTCTTTTCTGGTGAATCCTCTCACCACCTTCCTCGCAATTCTGGCCTATAACCCAGTTCTGTATGCATAAATAAATAAATCTTTTTAAATATATATTTAAAAAATTCTTGGGCTGTGTTCTAGAACTGGGCAAAGGCATATGGAAGCAACGGGATCCTTTTGAGTCTCACTTTAAATTCTCTTAGGCCAGACCAGGGGAGCCTTCGCTCTAAGACTGATTTGCCCACTACTGAGACAATGCAATACTCTACCCAGGGGCCTGTGGGCCCTAGGCTTCCTACTCTGGTTTGTAAACACCAACTCCCCCCAACTCTCTGGGACCTGTGGGCAGTACTGCTCACTCCACTGGGAAGGAAACTCCCTGTCTACGGAGTGTTTGCCTCATGCCCTGCTCAGTATTCAGGGGTGGGATGGGGCACCCCAGGGAGGAATCACCTGCAACCTCGCCCCCCCCCAGCTGCCCTCTCTCTGCGCAGCACTTTCCTCTCCCGTCTCCCCAGAGAACTAAAGCTACCATGGCCACTGAACCTCCCCTTTGACTCCAAAATTCAACCTCAGTCTGATACTAGTACGCACCTCACCACCTTCAGTCTGGCTTTGTTCTCCTCACCCTAAGCAGCAGTGCTTC
The DNA here is from genome assembly GCF_000260355.1 of Condylura cristata. Lineage (NCBI taxonomy): Eukaryota > Metazoa > Chordata > Mammalia > Eulipotyphla > Talpidae > Condylura > Condylura cristata. The sequence goes on along the minus strand of NW_004567112.1, from coordinate 20,434,399 downwards.
GTGGAAGCCTTCCCTAACCCCAGGCTGGATCTGCCCCCTCTCCTGTCATGCTCCCCAGGCCCCAGGGCCTCCCCTTCAGAGCACTGTCACTGTCCTTCTCAATACTTGTCTAGCCAACCTCTCCCCTTGCTCCCAGGTTAATGCCTAGGGGAGATCTTTCAGAGAAGGGGGATCTTGAAAAAAAAAATGTGCAGAGAGGACACCCAGAGCAATGAAGAGTTGCCTTTAGAGAGACTCCGTGGGGAACAGAAAGCTAGGGTGGTAAGAGACCCTATCTGCAGGACCAGGAGACAGGCCGAGGCAAGTGGGTGTTATCCCCAGCATAATGTTGAGCCAGCACAGGTTGGGCTCCCTGGGAAGAGCCTCGGAGATGGAGAAGGCTTGCAGAACATGTCTTAGAGATGCTCTCAGGGTCACTGTTCTGGCAGAGGGCAGTGCTGTCCTGTCTCAGTGGCAGCTCCATCAGCTATACGCGGAGCTCTGGAGACGGGCGACCCCTGGAGCTGTCAGAGTTGAGGCAGGAGCGCTGGCTAATGGCAGGAAGGAGCCTTTTTCCCACAGCACTGACTAGCATTGGTCAAAGGCTGTCTCTGGAAGAGAGCTTTACCTTAGCTGAGGCAGCTTTCTTCAGCTAAGGGCAACCCCCGATAATTGGCTGACGGCAATTTTTCCAGCAGCTGGGATAAGTCCTTCATTCCCGAAGGCAGGTTGGGACACTGGATCACAGTTAAGTGAGGCCCACAAGAAGAGCAGCTAACCCAAGGGACCAAAGAAGGCTTCTGGTAGTGAGTCTAAGCCCAGACCTACAGGGCCACTAGGAATTAGAGGCCCTCCCTGGTGGGGCAGTGGGTTGGAGCGCAGCACTGCAAAGCTGGCTGAGGCCACGTCAGTGCCAGTTCGATCCCTCCGCTGCGAGGTGACCCACCTGGCGCGGCAGACCTCTCCTGTCTTGCCCGCTGCTCCCCTCAGCAGTGTCCTTTGTCATCTGCCTGTTCTGCTCCCCACTCTGTCTCTGGTGAATTCTCTCACCACCGCTGCAACTCTGGCCTATACCCCAGTTCTGTATGCATAATTTTTTTTTTTAATCTTTAAAAAAAGAAATTAGCCAGTAGATTAGGAATGAGAGATTTCCAGACAGAGGGGACTGAGGAGGAGAAGACAAGGCAAGAACAGGCACAGGCCCTTTCGGTATGGATGGGAGTAGGTAATCAGGAAGGTGGTGACGGGCAGTGAGGGGCAGATACTGTAACAGGTACAGGTTTCATGGGCTCCGCCCCCACTCCAGATACTGGAACTACTAATCCCATCAATAACAAGGGAAGCATGCTGGGACGTGAGGGCAGATCTGAGCAGCCAGGTTGGGATAAAACCGGACATGTGGGCTCTGGGGGTCTCTTGGCCTGGTGGTTCGCAGCTGGTCGTTTGGCTCTCGAGTGGTTTTCAGCGTATGGTGGAGTCCAGGTCAGCAGAACTGTTAGGACATTCTAGTTGACTTGTATTTCTCTCCCTCTTTCCCTGGGTTGTTCCTTTACCTTTCTCCTTGTAAATAAATCCATTATTGAACCTTTTTGTGTGTGTCCATAATACAATTGAATCTTAAGTGCATCATGGGTGAGGACCCACAGATAGGCAACCCAATTCACATTGGGGTGCCCTGTAACAATACTTAAAAGCTGAATAAACCTGGTAAGGAGTTAAATTCTGAGGGGGTGGGGAACCATCTGGGTCTTTAAGTCTAGGAGCAAGATATACCATTTCTCTCCTCTGCTTGTCCTCTGATTCAGCCCCTGGCCCTGTGTGGCACGCTGGAGAGACAGCCCTGTGGAACACATCACGCACCCAAAACCCAAGCAAGCGGAGGAAGCAGCCTCTCCATCCAAGCTAGCCTGCAGTCCTCCGAGGTCCAAGAAGATGACAAAAACTGACACCAAGGAGTTCATCCCCTTCCCCAAGTGAAGGGAGGGAGGTCAGGAGGGGAGAAGAAATGTAAAGAATAAGTCTAACAGCTAACAAAAGCTTCCATTGTCCCAACAAATTCTAAGGGTTTACACTATTCTGAGAGTCTTCTGTATTAAATCACGTCATCTTTCCAACAAACTTAAGAAGTATGTACTATTTTTACAAATGAGGAGCTAGAAATACAGAGAGGCTCAAGGTAACATATGGGTGGCAGAGCTGGGATATCAGCTGAGGATAAGATCTTCCTCCTAGGAAGGATGTAGGATTGAGTGGGTAATACATCCGAAAGCGCCTTCTGCCTTGCTGGCGTGTGGTGTGTTCTTGTCCCAAAAAAGTCAAAACCAGTAGAAGTGATAGGTTGGGGGAAGGTCAGTGTAGAGAAAGTTCCCTTTGATAGACATCCCATGATTGATTTGGGAGGATTCCTTCTTGGACTCCTAATTCCTCAGCCCCTTCTACAAATGAAGACCTTCTTGCCTGCTTGACAATACAAGCAATAGGCTCAGAACTTCCCATGCCTTCAAAGACCGAGGGAGAGGCTTCTATCTCAGATGCAGTCGTCCTTCTCAAAACAACAAAATGCTAAATTCAAATCATTGAAGGTGTTGCATGGTAAGTCTAATTTCTTTTGTAAAAGTAACATCATTGGAATATAGAGGATCTTGAACCTCTTCTTTTACATCCATCTACATTTTCTATAACAGGCTAAAACAAAAAATGAAAATATTATTTTAGAAATAAAAAATATAATTACTAAAGCTAGATTCATTGCCTGAATAGAATGGCCATTAGATTTAATATAGTAAATATGATGAGTTTATGAGCGAAGTAAATGCTAAACAGCACATTTACTTTTCTGCATTGATAGAGCCTCTATAGATCTGCAAAGGGTGCTCAGAAAATAAATGATGGTTTATATGGAACATCTAGAACAGGCAAGTTCATGGAGACAGAGAGTAGGCTTGGATGGGAGGGAGCCAGGCATGGGCATTTCTTAATGATGGAAAGGTTTCTGTCTGGAGTGATGGAAAGGTTTGGAAATAGGGATGGTACTTGCACAACACTGGATTGTACACTTAGAAATGGCTAAAATGACAGTTTTCATATCTGACATGTATTTACCACACAAAAGATGTTTAAGTGATAATTCAGTTAAGGGAGAGGATGGGGCCCAATGCTCTGTCCCCTCACTGGCCCTGATCTCCCACTGCCCAGGACAGGCCCAATCAGTGGTGAAAAAGAAACCCAGCGCTGGCTAGCAAGTACGGCCCGAGTCTCGGTAAGCTCTTCGTGCCCCCCCAATGCCCGTCAACACAGGAGCCCAAAGTCAGGTGGTCTAAGTCCAGATGTCACCCCCTCAGCCTTTCACTCGGCACTTTCCACAGCAACAAAAGTGCTATAATTCCCTAATGCCATGAATCATCTGCAAGGGAGATGCTGGCCCCCTCCCGGCAGGCATCTCCCGGGAGGCTCTGATGGTCGCTGGCGGCTTGTGCCGCTGGTGGGGGGCAAAGCTCACTTCCCAGACCCATTCTGGAGGTTCAGAATGCCCAGTTCTGGGACCTGCTGAGGCCAGGCAATGGTGTAAATGACTGACTGCAGACTGGAAACAATCCCTCCTGCACTATTTTAAATAAATCGGGGAGCTAAAGGAGGGGGTGGCAGGAAAGACTGGGACCAGGTTTTTTTGTTTGTTTGTTGTTGTTGTTTTTCATGGAGGGCAGGAAGAATTTCTAAAGTTGATTGTGAGGCTGCTTTGGGGTTCTGCCAGTATGTGTCCTTGGAGGGTCTCTTACTCTCTTGAGCAGACCTCTATCAAAAGCCCCTGGGCAGGCGGTGCAGCAGGGGGTTCTGGGCGGGGTGTGGACTCTGCCCACCCCAGGCCGGTGGGCTCTCCACCAGGAGTGGACGGGGCTCTGCCTGGGTTTTCTGAAGACAGAGAGCTGGTGAGGTCAGCACAGAAGCACGAGGGCGGAGTGGAGCCATCTGGACCCGCTGCCTGGGGCTCGGGGGTCTGCTAAGAGGGGGTCCCAGCAAACGGAAACCACAGCTTGCACGCTTTGCTGCATCAATCCAAACAGCGTTTCTGGACAAACGGGGGTGGGCGAGGCACAGAGCCCTTTGGGAGGTTCTAGGCACCATCTGCGAGCTGCCTGCCAGGGCTGACCCGCACCCAGGGAAGCCTTCTGGTCCAGCACCCTGTCCTGTTTGTGTAGGTGGAGACACAGGCATCCCAGGAGAGCACCACTGGATTCTCCCAAAACAAGCACCACCAAGGCCTCATTTCACAGACAAAGAAATAATTCTCAGAGGGGAGAACTAACGCACCCGGGGCAGTAGAGGTGATGCGGCAGAGCTGAATACTCTCCTCCCGCCTCATGGCCACGGTCTGCACATTGCCAAAATCCCTGCAGGTGTCTGCCTGCCAGCCTGCCTGTCAGCTTCCCTTCAGCAATCCAGCACCTCACCCAGCACTTGGGTCTCAGTAGCTGCTCAATAAATGATATGAAATCCAAGCAAGCTAGGATGGGAGTAGGAAACTCAGGTTCTTAATCTTTGAGAAAAGACGGAATTTAGAAATCCCAGAGTAGTAACAGTTGCTCAGAGCCAGAGCAGCTGGAGGCTGCATAAACAGACTCAACCAGGGACCGCAGGCCACAGCCCACACAACTCCACTCTGTTCTGAAGTGAATGTAAGAACTGCCTCTCCCTCCTCCTACTCCCCAACCCCAGGGCTTAGGGTGAGGAAATCACCTGAGGGCTTTGCCTTAAACCTTAGCAGGGGCCGCAACCTTCCACAGCATCCAGTTACAGTCTGTGTGATGTTTTCATAAATGATTTTCATTAAGTTCTTTCAATAAATATTTATTGCACATACACCATGAACAAGGTCCTGTGTTGCTGAAACAAGAACTATGATCCTTGTTAAAATTAGAAACAAGTTTATAAGTCAGGAGTTTTCTACAGCCAGAAGTATTTAGTGAACAATCATAAGCATTCAATGCAAACTGTATATACAGCAGCTATTATTTAAATTTAAAAAAAAAAGCAAAGAAGTGAGGTTAAAAGAAGTCCTTTTTTGGAGCCATTTCTCACTTCTGAATGGGAAAAAAATCCAAGCTTAGAGACCGTCAGAGGGATGGGGTGTTTTTCCAATCCCTTTTCTAGCAGCTACAGACAAAATCCACATTTGATGATTAACAAGAGCTGGAGATTTGATATCTGCCAAAACAAGACAAGTCCCCTGAAAAGTCAAGAAAGAACTAGAGGAAACTCAAGATTTAGTCAAATCCGCAGACACCAAAGGTTAATAAAGTAATCCAAAAACTGAAATATTATAGAGTAAAAGGTTAGAAAATGAGCTACCTGGTTGCATAGGTGTTTGCTTTTCTGTAACACTTGTTCTAAGGCGGCACCATATCTCAGAGTAGGCATTCCAGTGTCATGTGTCCTCCCAGCCGCGTCTGGTGTGAACAGAGACCATTCCCATAAGGCAGTTCAGTGCTTTGTGTGCAGAAATCGAGCCTGCCATTCATCTACTTATCACTCAGGGATCCTCTTTGATAGAAGCATGGATGGACGGAGGGACAGATGGATGTGGGTAGACAGACAGCTGTCTTAGTTCAAGCTGCTATAACAAGGACCCCAGACTGCACAGACTGGGTAACTTGACCTTACTTTCTCACAGTTCTGGAGGCTGGGAAGTCTAAGATGTCAGTGTGGGCGTGGTCAGATCAGTGAAGTCGCTCTTTCTAACGTGTAAATGGTTGCCTTCTTGTTATATCCTCCCATGGCAAACAGAGGCAGCTGTGAAGTCTCTTCCTCCTCTATAAGGATATAAATCCATCATGGGGACTCATCTAAAATTAATCACTCCCAAAAGTCCCATCTCCTTTTGTGGGTTATGGCTTCAGAAAGTTTACATGGTGGGGGAGCAGTTGTCAGACACAAACAGTCCGTCCACCACAAGAGAAATGAGTGGCTTCATCCATCAAAAGACATGTACAAGAATATTTGTAGCTTCATTTATAACAGTGCAAACTTGGAAATGACTCAAATGTTCATCACAGGAGAACAGATAAACAATTGGTGGTGTATCCATACAATGGAGTAATGAACAGGAACAAACCATCCAGCAGCATGAATGAATCACACGGGCCTTCTGCTAAGTCAAAGACACTAGACACGAGAGTACATATTGTTCAATTTATATGAACTAAAATATAGGCAAAACTAATCAATGGTGATAAAACTCCAAGTAACGGTTGCCTATAATTAAGCAAAGACTGGAAAGGGGCATAAGGGAGCCCTGAGCTTCTGGGAAGATTCTGTATTTTTATCTAGGTGGTGGGAGTGTGTGTGTGTGTATGTAAAAACACACCAAGTTGTACACTTAATGTTAATATGCTTGCTTGCTTAATGTTGTTGTTAGTGTGCTTTCTGGTGGTTATATCCCAACAAAAAACAAGGAAGAAGAAAACCATTTCCCTCCAGGATGATGAATACAAGTACGAAGTGGGCACGCTGCCACGACCCCCCTCCCCTGCAGACATTGCTAATTAATCACCATACTCCTTTTCATTGAGCTCAGCTTCGCCATTGTCAATCCAGCCAGTTTGCTTTGAGACAAAAACTATTAGTGTTCCCTCATGTATACACAGTATCTTAATTAAGAGAGAAGGTATGTTATCTTCGATTTGTTTTGTCACACTTTGGGAAGGCCTGGCTTCCACTGTCTCACTGGTGACAGCTTCCCTGAATTCCAGGTTTGGTTTCCAGGAATAAATTACTGAGGAAGAGCAGACATGGAAGCTGGAATGTGGGAGAATGAGGGGAAACCACTGAAAGGAAGCTTCCTGACCAAAGTCGGGGTTAACTCAGCACCAGAATTAACAGTGGTGCCCAGCAAAGGCTAGAGTTGAACTAAGGCCTATTTTCTACCACATAGAACTAAGTATTTTCTTTGTACTGGGAATGGAAAGGAAAGAAGAGGGAACTGAAGATTGGCCTACAGGAAATGACACCCTCTTGACTCACCCAAGGTCCTAATAGATGAAAACACAAATCCACCTCAGCCCTCAGGCAGGTGTGTCTGTGTCTTCTCAGGAATGATTACCCTGGATCTCCCTGGTGGCTCAGGGGTTAAAGTCTCAGCACTGTAAAGTTATCAGAAGCCACTGCAGCACAAGTTCAATCCCTGGCCAGGGAGCTGAACCACATGGCCCAGCAGACCTCTCCTGTCTCACCGCTGCTCCCCTCAGCAGTGTATTTCAGTAGATCTGCCTGTTCTGCTCCCCACTCTGTCTCTGGTGAGTCCTCATCCTCCCCCCACCTCAAGCCTGCACCCTAGCTCTTGTATGCAAATAAGTAAAATAAATCTTTTTTAAAAGAATGATTATCCCTCCATGGGTCCTTTCTGGATAGCTTACAAAATCTTCTACATTCTCTGTCGCACCACCACGTGATCTGGACAGAGGGGAATGAGGTCCAGAGACGTCCTGTGACTCACCAGCTGCCACTAGAGAACCCGGGGGCTTCAGGGTTCCAACCCAGGTCTGCCGACCCCTGAGCCCATGCTCCTTCTCTGCTTTTAGTTTTTTGTTTCATTTTTAGCTTGACATCAAAGCTATAGACACACACAAAAATGGTCAAATCATGCAGGAAGGTTTGTTATAAAAATGGCAGTTCCCCCCCTCACTCACCTCTTTAAACTGTTCTTGAATTTATCTCCATAATGTATGAAAATCCATACCAACTTGAGTCATTATGGAATTTCAGCATATTGAGAGTGCAAAAATGATCTTATAAGCTTCCAGAGAGAGCAAAAATAAAATTGCCTACGAAGAGCTAGGACCTGGAACGGCCATGGTCTTCTCAACAGCAATGCTGGGAACACAGTAACTGGAACGACACCGTCATCATTCTGGATCAAACAAGCCCAGCTTCGAATGCTGGGTACAACTGTCAATCAATGTGGGGCAAAACAGAGACATTTCCAGATATCAAAGTTCTCAAGATGCTGGTCTCTCACGTATCTTTTCTCAAGAAGCCCTTTGAAGTTCTCAGCTCCTTTACATTTTACCCAAAATTTTGTTGCTCTTGGCTCACTACTGTTTGGCCTGTCCTTGCAGGTCTTGGACTTTCAACATCATTCTTTTTATCAATTTAATAGCATTTTAAGAGAATAAAGGAGATATATTCAAGCAACTATCATATTCAGAAGTTCTGATCTTTTTATTCATTTTTGAAGGACTAGACAAAATCTTGTGCAAAAGAAAAGTACCTAAAACACACAAAAGCAATATTGCTTTCATATACTACAGCTCCTCTCCATTGGCTGTTATGAAAGCTGCTGCAGCTAATTAATGAAAAAGGAATGATCGAATGAGAACACACCATTTTGTACCCATAAATTAATTAGTGGATCTAGGCATTGAGGATCAGCAGCTTTTAACATCACCCCCTACACACAGACATAACATAATAACTTATGTACCTTATTTTATAGTTGCCAAAAAAAAATCAAACCTTACTGGATCCAGCCTCTGGATCCGACCAGCAATTTACTGGAAATACAGAGGACAGAAGAACAAGATGAAATGCATCATCAGTGAGCAACCAGCAATATCCAGGCTGAGGGAGGCCCCCGCTCCAAATTAAAGGAGGGATTAAAAAAAATCAATAAAGAGATGAAAGGAGAGTCTTTAGATTTAAAGAGACTTTAAAGATGTAGCAAATTAAAAAGTGCTTAAGTGCACATCCATGTTAATGAAACATTATTCACAATCTCCAGGAGCTGGAAGCAACTCAAATGCCTGCTGATGGGAGGATGGATAAACAAAGGTGGAGCATACACAGAGTGAAATATTACTCAGCTTTGAAAAAAGAAAGGGAATTTGACACATACATGACCTGGTGAACTTTGAAGACATTATACTAAGTGAAATAAATCGGTCATAAAAAGACAAGAACCGTATGATTCCTTTTATAGGAAGTGCCTAGAGTAATCAAATTCATAGAGTCAGAAGTAGAATGGAGATTATTAAGGGTAAAGAGAGGGAATGGGGAATTGTTTAATGACTACGGAGTTTTAGTTTGGCAAAATGAAAAATTTCTAAGTTGCTGTTATTCACATGACAGTGTATACATCACATACTGAACACATTAATATGGGGCGCTTATGTTGTTTTTTTCCCCAAAATTAATTTTTTTGTTTAAAAAAGCAGGTAAGTCTACACTTTGGTGTTTCAGAAGTTCCTCTTTGGTGACAAAATCATGCAGAAATGCAAGCAAGTGATTACCATACCAGTCGGAATGGAGCTGTTCTTTTGGGAGAAGGAAGGAATGACATCTGGAAATAGAAGTTTCTGGAGCTCCATTTCCTGATCGAGGTGCTAATTTACCAGAATGGTCCCTGTAATAATTGATTTGTCTTCTGAGTTTTGATTCTGTTTTAAAAACAGATCTAAAGTAAGGTCAGAGAGGGGGGAAGCACCAGGAAGGAAGACTCTGCCGTTCTGGTGACCAGCATATTCTGACAGAACAATTATTTCGGTCCACAGGTTCTGGGGCACTAGTCCGACGCTGGGCCCACCCCGCCTCTCCCTGCCCAGCCTGTTTGCAAAGCGGCTGCTGCTCCACGTCTCCTCCCCGCCTCGGAACCCCAGGTCCTGAACACAGCCCCCCTCCACCCGAGGGACGTTCTCACGGAGCTGAGACAGCTGAGCTCTGCCTGGGGTCACAGAGGGGAACAGATTCAGCAGCGTGACAACCCAGGGTCTCACCCACATGAGTGCAGAAAATAAGACTCAGACGCCTTTGTTGTCAGCTGTCAAATTTCATTTTCTGGTTCCCAAATTCCCTAATGTGAATGCTGCTCCGATCCTTGTGCCACCATAATGTGCTGTCACGGGGTCAGGATGGCAACAGCTTCCTGTCAGTCTGGGCAATGGGCGTCACGGCACGGGGTCCTGGCGCTTACGGTCACACAGAGCCCAGCACACAGGGCTGCTGCAGAGGGAGCCCCCCGCCCACATGGGGCTGCTGTGCAGTGAGGGCCCCCAGCAACAGGGGGCTGCTCGGAGTGAGGGCCTGAAAGAGGCCAAGTCTGAAAAAAGAAAAGCCTGGCTCAATAATAGTAATACTAATGATTATTTCATTTAAAGATCACAGCCCAGGCTCTCCTGCCCGCTTGTGACATGCAGGTGTTTCTTTTCAGAGCATCTCCCCTGCCCACCTGCGACTGTGCAAATGCTTTTCCCTTTTCCTAATAAACCTGACCTTTGTAAGATGTGAAAAATAACTGTATAAATACATGTTGCAGCCCAGCCCACAGGGAGGGGCGCCCCCCCCCTCGTCTCTCCAGGGTGGGGTGGGAGGCTGGGAGACGCCCCGCTGCTTCCAGATCTGATGGTCCAGTCGCCTGCTTGAACCTCAGACTGAAAGCCAGCTCCTGCGCGTCCCCTCCAGTCCCCTCCGGCCAGCCTGCTCCTATTCTGGTGTCCTCTGTCTGTCTGTCTGGACAGCACCTCTGAATGTCCAGACAGGTTAGCTAGGAACCCAAGCAGCGTCCTCTGCTCGTCCCTCTTCCTCACCTCCCTGCTGGGACCATCTTCATGGCCTTCACCTCTAATTACCTGGCAAAGTCCTGCATGCTCTCAGTAGCCATCTCCCCACTAATGACTGTGGAAATGCCCCTTGCAGCCCTCACTCTCCCCTCGTCGCTGTTGTAGTCAAAGCAGTCACCCACTTGTGCTGTTACTTGACTAATAGCTGCCCCTCTGCAGCCGAGAAGCTCCCGGAGGGCACAGTCCGCCCCTGTGCTAGGCCCCAGCTAGCTCCTGGGTTGACACCTGCTCAGTGAAGATACACCCAAGGCACTGTTAGGTCGAAGGGGAGCTTGTGACCCCCATTTACTTACATGCTGTGACCCGAGGGGGCCTACATGCCCACAGCATGGAGTGAGTACCTCACTCTCCCCACTGCCCCCTCCCCCTGCGCCCTCCTTGCCCGGTCCTCAGAACCTCCAGGCCAATTGGGGTGACTCTGAACCGGATAGTTTCCTTAGACTGAGGCAGCCTTGGAGACCTGATCCTAAGGCCCCACTCAGCCAAAACACCCCTGAGGTCCCCACTCCATGCCTGTCAAGTCAGGGAGTTTGGGTACTCCCCCGAAGTCACAGCTGTGGAGAAGCCCGCCTCCACTGCGACCCTCCCCGCAGGGGCCTTAGTGCAGGGTCGCCTGCTCAGCAGGCACTCTCTCAGCCCTCCTGAGGGCCCTGGACCCCGAGACAGTTGTGAACCAATACGGAAACGGCTAAAGAGTCATCCTCCCCTTCTCCTTCGCCCACGGAATTCTATTCCATTCCCCACATCAGCCCCTCAGGCTCTTTCTAAACAACTCTAAGCAACTCACAGTACCAATGCCCAGAAAAGACGCGAATTCCCCTGTGAACGTCCCCTTTAATACTGGGCATGCTAGACGGCAGGGGTGAACCGTGAAGGGCTCTGCTGGGGGGCAGGTTTTCCTCGCTCTTGATAAAGAAGAAGTTGATAAAGAAGAAACTGGCCAACTCGGCTTCCTGGAGCTGGGGCAGCCGCCTCCCCACCCTGAGGCCAATAGATGACACTGAGGCTGGCAGAGCTGAAAGACTGAAAGAAACTTGATCCTGTTGACACTGTTGAACTTCAGAATTCACTCTCCCACCCTCCCACCTGCCCAGTCATACCCTCTACTGCCCTGCCCAGATCTTCCGGTGTGTTTGTGACAAAGGCCTTCATTGTCCAAGCTGGTCCTGGACGAGTTTTCTGTTACTCGCAGTTAAAACTTCCCCCGGCCCTCCCTGGTGGCGCAGCGGGTTAAAGCACAGCATTGAGAATCTAAAGCCACTTCTGCATGAGTTCGATCCCTTCCTTCCCCGGAGGTGACCACATGGCGTGGCAGACCTCTCCTGACCCGCCCACTGCTCCCCTCAGCAGTGTACTTCCTCGATCTGCCTGTTCTGCTCCCCACTCTGTCTCTGGTGAAGCCTCTCACCACCCCTGAGCCTCTGGCCTGTACCCCAGTTCTGTATGCACAAATAAATAAATCTTTAAAAACAAAACAAAACAAAACAAAACAAAAAACTCCCCCCACGGTGATGGGGGCGAGGCAGGCCACAACATTTCCTGAGCAATTGCTGGACACCAGGCACCAAGGTGAAAACCTCACTCCCTTCTCAGTACTCACCACTCCCCCCTCCAACTCAGAAGCAACCACACCCATTTTCTAGTTGAGGAAACTGAGACCCAGGGATCAGGAAAAACTTGCTTTGCCTCACATCAAGTGCCTGGTGGAGTGGGAGCCGAAACCCAGGCCTTTGGTTCACTTCCCACTTGGGCCGTGGGATGACTCAGCCCCCCAAGCTTCTCAGCTCTCTGTCTGTGGCAAGTGTAAGGGATGTGAGCCAGGGCAGCCCTCGCTTAAGAGTGCACACGCTGGCTCTCATTTGCAATGCAGAGCAGGCAGAGATGGCTGTGGCCAGCCGCTCAAATCAGTCTCCCTCATGGCCACTCCGCTCTGAGGCCGTGCCCACAAGCAGCTACCCAGTAGGCTGGAATCATGGCCCATACCGTGTCACATCCCAGCAGCCAAGACCAAAGAGGAGGGGTCTTGTTCTCCCTGGTGTTTTTGGCCAACCTCGGACCACACCCAACCCTTTGGGCTGGTCACCACCAAGTCTGAATCCTGGGTGCCACCTCCTGGCTCTGTGGCTCAGGCAATCCACCCTCTCCACACCTCAGTTTGCCCTTCCTGACAGAGGATAATAATAGCCTCCACCTCACTGGGCTGCTTGAAGATAAGTCGTCTACTCAACATTCAGTCTACCCAGCAAATCCATATTGCATGCAACTCTGTGCCAGGCCATGTGGTAGGTTCTGGAGCTATTGTAGAGGGCAAGGAGCGCCAACCCTTGCCCTTTGGAGTTTACCGTCCAGCAGGAAAGAGAGACAAGAAGCAAATAACCATGCGAATGAATATCCGCAGGACAGCTCTGGAAAGGGCTCTGGAGGACAGGTGCAAAGCTCCAGAGGGGAGCGAGTGGAAGGAACCTGGCTCAGGCTAAGTGAGAACCCTTCACAGAGCCTGGCGCTGGGGAAGAAGAGGGCCGAGCGCTCAGTCTATGGAGCTACTTTGTGGGTTTTGCACGTATAATTCCCACTCGCCTACCCACAGCGACTTCCCGCAAGGCAAAGAACTGATGACTTGGCTGCCCTGTTCACCATCTCTGCGACCAATTACAAGCCTCCTAGGGGACGGAGCGACGGTTTGACGCAGTGTGGGGACAAGAGATGTGCAGCAGGTCCCAGGGCAGCCCGTCCTGGTGGACGCCACACGCTCAGTTCACGCCATCTCCGCTCATCCGGAGGGCTGGCTTTTCCTGGCTCCAGCTGAGGCCCCCACCAGGAGGCCGGTGAAGCCCCAGTGGCTTTTCAGGCTCCAGGGTCTCTCAAGCTCTTCTCCTGGCTCGGAGTCAAGCCCAAATGAAGGAGCATTGGAGAGAGATTTACTGCACGTAACAAGGCAACTTTCCATTCACCACTGCCAGGCTCTGCCATCACCTCGGCTCCCGGCCACAGGGACAAGGGCCCCGACTCTGCCCGCGCTGCTGGGCTGCAGAGCTGTTTCCTGGTGACCGCCTCTGGAGGGACCATTTGCAAAAGTCTTTGTGATCAGAGGATGTGCGTGTGAACGCACTGTGTCCCACCAGGCCCTCTGGGGCTCCTTCCCATCTCTCTTGTGCAGACCTAGTGTTTCTGCAGGGAAGAGGGGCCAAGAGCCACCGGGTTTGCGGCCACTAATTGCCGCAGAAGCTGACTCGCTTGCTAAGTCCCCATCGCCTCTGCCCTAGCCTCAGGACGAGCTTTCCTGCCCTGAGTGGAGGTCCTAACACCAACCAGCCTGACCTCCTGGCCCCAGGCCACCCATCATGAAACGGAGAGTGACACTACCTGGCACACATTGCTCCTCCACTTACCAGCTTCCGTGGCTCCCTGGATCCGAACAATCCAAACTCGGCCCCTTCATGTGGCCAACAAGGCCCCTTGCAATCTGGTCCCCACCTGAGGCCCCCACTGTGTGTTCTCAGCAAATCAGGTGTCACGTGGGCTTTCCTGTGACAGCAAGCGTCGTCTCCTCCAGGGCTTGCCCCACTCACACCTTCCCGGCACATATTTATTAATAACAAAGGCCTCTATGTGTTGGGCTCTGGGAGGCAGTGGAGTGTCCCACTGTGGGACACTCCACTGCCTCTCCCTGCTCCCCAGTCCCTGGTCTAGTCTGGGGTCAGGCATCAACAGACGACAAAGAAACGCCAGGGTTTGAGACCGCCAGAGCAGGGAGAGCTGTGAGCGAAGGATCCGCTCGGGACACGAGGGTCCTGGCAGACGGCACCGGAGCAGGCTTCCCTGAGGTGGTCAGATAAAGAGGTGCACCAGATAAAGAGGTGCGTTTGCGCCAGGGCGTGGTGGGGAGGGGGGTGCTTCCAGACAAAGGCCCGAAGCCCGCAGTCACCAGCAAGTTCTAAAAGCCTGGGTGGCAGGTGAGCAGAGACAGGCTGGAGAGAGAAGTGGGGCCATCCCAGGAAACCCTGTCCGAACACTGTCCTTGACCCAGAGGATCTGGGGGAGCTCTGAGGGCTTTGGGGGGCTCAAGCGAGACATGAGTTCTCTGGACTGGGCTCAGGAAAGGCTGGCGAGAGATGATGTTTGCATAGTAAAAATGCTAGGTCAGAGGAAACATTACGCATTAACTATGTGTTGTGGACATTTTTCTAATTTATAAATGTAACGAGAATAGCATAATCACCCTCCCGGAACCCTTCATGCAGCAACTTCAGCAACAATTCCTCAGAGCCAACTCGCTTCAGCTGCACTCCACCCACATGCCCCACCCTAACTGATTATATTGAAGCAAGTCCCGGATGCGACATACTTCACTATAAATATTTCAATAGGTTTCTCTACAACAAAAGGACTATTTTTTAAACACAACCATGTCAGCTTTAAAAAAAATAATAATGATACTGCAAAGGGAAATTCTTAGGCCTTGATACTTACTGCCAAACTACCATTCAGAAAAAGTCCCCTCCCCGCACCTCAGGAGTCCCCGATTCCCTGCGCCCTTCCCAATCCTGCACGTGGTGAGAGATGGATTTCTGCAAGTGGCTCGTCCTAAAACCCAAGCCCTAAACCTCAAACTCCAGGTTCATTTGACGAGAGGAGGCCGTCACGGAAATAATGCCTGTGAAATTGTCCCGCACACACACAACTGGCACCCACTGAGTGGTCAGCACCCCGGCGGCCAGGGTCAGGAGGTGGTGAACCCCATCAGCTCCTGATTGATGGCTTTGCAGGACAGGCCCAGGGAACAAAGTGCCCCCTGCCCCATGCATGACCTTCAGCACCCACATTTGCCCATGCGGCCCTCAGCCAAGGGGGCACGTTGAGAAAGGACTTCTTACAAGTGAGAGGTTCCAGAAACAGCCCAACAGAAGCAGGGAAGGAAGGACCACTGGGAGCTCCCCTCCATGGCCAGGTCGGCTGCCACATCTGCCCCTTACGTCAACAGGGGTTTCCTACGTGAGCTGAAGTGGGGGGCTTGCGGCCTAGCCTCTCCTTGAGATTCTCTCCCTCCTCAGAGTGAATCGCCAGCCTCAGATTCTACTCATGCACCTGGAACGTACAAAATAGACAATAGCATAGAAAGGCTTCCGGGGCCAGAGAACAGTTGCATCTTGGGTAAACAGGTGGCAGTGTCTGTCATTGGAGAGCTACCGCCAGTTCCCTACGTTTCTGAGCCCCAGACTTCACCCAGTCCATTCGACGGTCCAGCACAAACCTTCTATCGTCTGCCCCACACTCCCTCCTTCCATTGAGAGTCTTCTTTTGTTCTAGGGTCTGTGCCAAGTCTGGGAATGCAAAGGTGAGCAAGACCCAGCCCCTGTCTGAAAGAGCCCACCACGTCCGAGAGACACGGCCACGTAAACTCAGAGAAACGAGACCAGGGAGATGGATTCAAGTGGCCTTAGGGATTCAGCCAGTGGAGCAAATAGCTCTTCCTCAGAGACACAACTTCCTGGGGTTGGTATCTTTTGAGTAGGCTCTTCCTTGCATGACACTGGAAAAAGTCAAGTTAGGAAAATTCTCCATGGAGCCACCTGTGTTAGTGCTCTTTGGGCACAAGTAGCAGAACTAAATTACAAATATAAGCAGGAGGCCTCCCTGGGCTTAACAAGGGGTTAAAGTGCAGCACTAGGAAGATATCAGCAGCCACTGCAGCACTAGTTTGATCCCTAGTGAGGGTGCTGGCCCACATGGTGTGGCAAACCTCCCGTCTCCTTAAAAAATAAAATTTTT
>NW_004567112.1:20414577-20417024 GCF_000260355.1 Condylura cristata | reverse complement strand
AAAAAAAAAATAAAGAATATAAGCAGAAAATGAATACTCTGTATTTCTGTGATACTGCAATTCCACTTCCACAATATAACTCACAGGTTTACTTATTCTTATGTGAAATGACATATGTTCCAAGAAATTCACAACACCGTTTGCAAAGCAGAACATTAGAACTAATATAAATATCCATTAATATAAATGAGTTGTATTAGCTGCCTGTGGTGGTTGTAGCAAATTTCTCCAAAGTTGATGGCTTAACACAACAGGAATTTATTTCCTCACAGTCTAGAGGCCAGAAGTCTGGAATCGGTATCACTGGACCAAAATCAAGCTATCAGCAGGGCCACAGTGCTCCTGGGCCTGTGAGCACTGGTTCTTGGCTTCTCCCTGCCTCCAGCAGCAGCTGGTATTCCTTGGCTTGTTGCCACATCACTCTCTGCCTCTTGGTCATGTTACCTTTTCTTCTCTGTTAAATATTCTATCAGGGCTCACACAGCCAATACGAGACCATCTTCCATCTAAGATCCTCCACTTAATCACATCCACAAAGCCCTTTTTTTGCCATAAAGATAACATTCACAAGTTCCATGGATCGGGATGTGGGTATCCTTCGGTTGGGGGCAGGGGCCATCATTCAGCCAACTATATCATGCATCCCCATAGTGGAATGCCATGTGGACTTTCAAAAGAAAGAAGAATCTCTACGAAAATGACTCTAAGGCACAGCAAGGAGAAAAATGCAACTACAGAGTCATTTGTGAGGTTTGCTATGGCTTGTATAAAAATTCTGTGTGGGTGTATCTACTTCTCTGAAAGCATACATAAGAAATTGGTAATTATGGATACTTCTGTGGACAGGAATAGGAACTGGGGGTGGGGGGAAAGAAGTGAGAAGATTTTTCTCTGATATCCTTCCCTAAAACCAGCCTTGAGGTAAAATTCACATATCATACAAGTCTTGCATTTAAAGTGGTTTTTATGTATTTGTACAGTTGTATACCCATAGTTACAATTGATTTTAGATTCTTTAAAAGACTAATTTTGTTTTTACATACAAAAATTGGGGTGTAGCCCAGAGGTATGGGGGTAAGAGGATTCACCAGAGACAGAGTGGGGAGCAGAACAGGCAGATCTACTGAAATACACTGCTGAGGGGAGCAGTGGGCGAGACAGAAGAGGTCTGCTGTGCCATGTGGGTCAGCTCCCTGGCTGGAATTGAACTCTGTGGCTGTAGTGTCTGTGGGTAGCTTCCTAGCACAGAGACTTTAACCATGCCACCAGGGAGGCCCTGATTTTAGATTTTCATCACCTTAAAAAGAAACCTTTGACCCATCAACACTCTCTCCTCATTGCCCCGACTCCTCCGTTTCCAGACCAGGGAACCACTAATCAATTCTCCATAGATTCTCTAGACTCTAGATTTGCTTTCCCTCAACATGTCACAAAAACCAAATCACATGAGTGATCTTCAGCGTCTGGTTTCTCTAACTTAGCATGTTCTTTCACCCATGTTGCAGCGTGTCAGTACTTCCCTGCTTTTTATGTCTGAATAATATTGCTGAATATTTTTGATGTTTTTTTTAAGATTTGTTTTTACTTATTTATGCATGCAAGAAACGGGGTGTAAGCCAGAGGTGCGGGGGTGAGAGGATTTATCAGAGACAGAGTGGGAAGCAGAACATTGCTGCCTGAATATTTTGATCATAAAAAGTTTGTTTATCATCTGATGTGCATTTGAGTTGTTTACTCTCTGGCTATGACAATGATGCTGCACGAACATTCCTGTACAGATATTGTGTGGGCATGTTTTCATTCTCTTGGATGTATACCTGGGTTGGGAATTGCTGGCCATATGGTAACTGTGTTTAATTTTTTGAGGAACTGCTAGGCTGTTGTCCAGAGTGACTACATCGCTTAATAATCCTACAAGCAATGAGGGAGGGTTCTAGATTCTCTACATTCTTGTCAAACTTGTTATGATCTGTCTCCTTTCGTTGTAAATCCTACGGTGTGAACGTGGTATCTCATTGTTTTGATTTGCACAATGACTTTGTGCATCTTTTAATGACTTTGAACATCTTTTCACAGGTTTATTAACCATTTGTATTTCTTCTTTGAAGAAATATCTATTTGCTGTCTTTGGCCACTTTTAAAATTGGGTTATTTGGTTTTTACTGTTGAGTTATAAGAGTTCTTTACACAGTCCAGATATAAGTCTCTTAGCAGATTATCTGCAATTTTTTTCTTCCATTTTTTGGGCCTTGAATATCCTTCCATGCCTTTTGAGTCTGGTGCCTTAGGCCTAAACTACTTCAACGTGAAGAAAGGAATAAATTCAAAGACTAGTGGGTAACTCACAGGCTCAAGACCAGCAAAGCTGGAAACCAGGTGTGGCACAGGGTGGTGCTAGGATATCCACAAGCAGGACCCACTCTGTCAGGGCTCACTGCTGGGGTGAA
>NW_004567112.1:20406456-20413777 GCF_000260355.1 Condylura cristata | reverse complement strand
ACCCACAGGGAGCGGCAGACGTCTCCTGTCTCGCCCGCTGCTCCCCTCAGCAGTGTGTTTCAGTGGATCTGCCTGCTGTGCTCCCCACTCGGTCTCCGGTGAGTCCTCACCCTCCCCCCAGCTCAAGCCTGAACCCTAGCTCTTGTATGCTTAAGTAAATCTTTAAAAAATAAATTAAAGCGGCCCTCCCTGGTGGCACAGTGGGTTAAAGCCCAACACTAAAAAAATAAATTAAAGCTACGAATGAGATACTGAATGTCTGTTTGGGGGATGCTCACCGCAGCACCTCCACACCCACGCACACTCTTACAGGCATCGCTGGACTTCCGCTCAGACAACACAATCCCCGGAGCAATTGTCCTTGTACACAGCTGCTCTGGGCGCTTCTCCAAGAGGAGACACAACAGCCTGCAGGTCCACCCTGGCCAGCCACCACGACAGCCTCCTCTGAAGGCTTTCATTTATCCTCAAATTCCAATGTAGTTTCACGTGAGTAAATGTTTAACGTTAACTGTTAACCATAATCTGAGTATAAAATAAGAAGAGGAGAAAACACGGAAGTCCCCACAGTCGCTCCGAGCCCCGGCCCACGCCCAGTCCGGGCGCCAGCTGGCATGCCTGACCTCCCTGTCCCTCTGCCTGCTGCCAGCCCCCTGTGCCTCCAGCCCTTCCAACACCGCACCGGTCAGGCCTTCCACGGAGAGTGACCCAAACCTTCGCTGCTGAGGATTCCAATCTGGCCATTCTCTTCGACGGTCTATGAGGAGGTGCGAGGAGGTGCCGCACAGCTGCAGACACGTTCCTCTGCCCCTTTGTGTAGCAGCAGACTGATTTCCCTTTGGTCCGGGGGCATGAGGAGCCCTGGGTGGCAGCCTCCACTCAGTGGAGCTATTGTGTGTCCCCGGTGGAACTATTTTTCCAGCAGAACTAAGGCCTTTGAACCAGCAGCGCTCAGAGGTGCAGAGACGGGGACTGAATGTGCAGTTAAGTTACTCCATGTAACAGCAGCTCCTCCTGTGTCCAGCCCCTTGATGACGGCGGGAAAGACAGTCACAGACTGGAGGCACGTACTGCATCCTGTAAGGACAAAGCTCCAACCTTTCAGGCCAACTGGTACCACAACCGAGTCTTCATATGTCACCGCTGGCCCCACCAGGCAGACTCCCAGGCAGGTGGCAAGACCAGGGACTCCACGTGAGCGCCAGCCCTTGGCTGCACTTGTGTGGCTCTGAGCGAGTCCCCTGCTCCGAAGCAGTGTTTCTCAGAACACAGAGCCTGAAGCAAGAACTCCGAGAGCTCACAGATGGGCAGCTGGCAGAAGGAAGTATTTCAGGAAGGGGTGGCAAATCCAGAGTGTCTGTTCCAGGGAGGACCAAATCGATGTCCCTCCATGAAGGAAGGAGCCAGTGTCACCGACCTGCCCCCAGATGGCAATGGGCTGGCTGTCCTCCTCCGGGAGGGGTAAGGTCTACGTGCCCCGAGGTGTTCTGCTCCTTCCTCGCTAGTTCACTCCATAATCTTAAACCTGAGCCCAACCCTGTTCTCAGCCTATAAATCACCCAGCAGAAGCTGGAAGATCAGGCTTAGAGATTCTGTACAGAGATTGAGAAATGAGGTGGCCGCCAACACCACCTCTTCTCAGACAGAAAGATAAGGTGGAGCACACTGGACAGAGAGTTGAGGGTGCCCGAACGCTATCCGCAGTTGGAAGCTGGCCATTCATGTCATGACACCAGTGGGAGGGAGGAAGCACAAGCCTCGGGGGCCTCGGCTTCTTCGTCCTTGAAAAGACGGAGGCTCCAGGAGAATGGGCACCACAGCGCCCAGAGTTTGGTTTCAGACAGGTTTCCCTTGGGTGCAGCCAAGAAGGGACTCTGTTGTCTTTGGAGAAATTTTTTTTTTTAAGATTTATTTGTTCATACAGAACTGGGGTACAGGCCAGAGGTGCAGGGGCGGTGAAAGAATTCAGCAGAGACAGAGTGGAGAGCAGAACAGGCAGATCGTGAAATACACTGCTGAGGGGAGCAGCGGGCGGGTCAGCGGGGAGAGGTCTGCGGCGCCCCGTGGTCACCTCTGGGGCAGGCGGGGATCGAACTCAGGCGGAAGCGGCTTTAGCTTCTTAGTGCAGTGCTTTAACCCGCTGCTCCACCAGGGAGGGCCCCGGAGAATTTTTTTTTTAAGATTTTATTTATTTATGCTTACAGAACTGGGGTGTGGGCCAGAGGTATGGGCGGTGAGAGGATTCACCAGAGACAGAGTGGGGAGCAGAACAGACTGATCCACGAAGTACAGCAGCAGGCGGGTCAGGAGAGGTCTGCCATGCCATGTGGGTCAGCTCCCTGGCCAGGATCAACCTTACGGCGCAGTGGCTGTGCAGAGCTTCACAAGGCTGTGCTTTAACAGGTGCCACCAGGGAGAGCCGTCTTCGGAGAAATCTTTATATAAATAATCAACTGATGGCTATTCTACGTTTTTCACCTACCAGCAAGTCTGACCATGAGAAAATACTCTTCACCCCAGAAACTGTTTAACACTTGTTTCCCTAATTGCTAAACAATGGTGGCAATTGCACGTTTCAAATTAGTATGCTTTTACTACTTATCTCTGACTTACAGTCATTACAGATGCTAACTTGGAGCACTCTGACCCAGCTACTGTGTTTATTTCTAGAGTAGATTCTAGTTCACTCCTGGCTAAAGTATTTTAAAATAGAGGAAGACTTAGAAATTACCACCCCACCGCTAACTCTTGAGGCATTAACTGGAGGAAGGTCACCTGCGCCATCTAGTGACAGAAACAGCGACTGCAGGCACGTGCACGTTACAGGAGAAAAAAAGAATGTAAAACAGCTCGCTAACAACTGTTTATACCAATTACATGTTGAAGTGATAATCTGGAGAGGAGAAACTTAATTAGATAAGCCAAGCCCAGGGCGGGTTGCATCCCAGGTCTGTCTAAATAACAATGAGCACATTTCTTCACTCTCCGCTGCTTCCTGCTTCCTCCATTTCTTCATCCTTAAAATAGACTTGGGACATCTCAGAATTGTGGTGACTGCATGTGATAAGGTATATTAAATCACAGTGGGAAAAGTGCTGAGTGCTTAGTAGAAGTCAGTGTATTTCCTCTGATTAAAAATGGTAAGAGGAGCACAGCAGACAGCCTCCCCCACCTGTTAGAAGGTCTTTATTTACTTCCTTTTGTGTCCTTGCTTAACTGTAGGTACCGCGGCCCTGGTCATCAGCCCCCTGATTGTGGAGGACCAGCTGCAGCCCTCCTGGGGACCCCCACTCACTCTGACTGTGCACTCAGCCCCAGATGCCAGCTCACTTGGCACCTTGCCAGGCCCAGCTACTGTCTTTTGGCCCAAGTGTCTCTGTCCACGCCTGCTCCTGCCCTGTCCACGGCAAGCTGCACCTGCCCTTCAACGCCCATGGCAGGACTGCCTCCCTGAACCACTGGGCAACCCCCCTTTATCAACCCCATGACTGAGATAACCCTGAGGACTGAGCAGCACCGGCTGGATAGATACATAAGAACTCTGGGCCCCCAAGGTGTTCACTTCTGCTCCATACACCCCGAACCCCACCATTACATAGCCTGCCCTGCACACTACCTCCGGGAAGGGTCCTGGACCTCCCTGCCCCACCTTCCACCCTCTTTCGAGCTCCGCAACCACTGTCACCCTACTTCCCCAGCCTCCCCAAGCCCAAGCGCTAACCATCTGAATAATTAGTACCCAGTTCAAAAAGAATGCCCTTCACGCCCCTCAAATCCAGCCTCATCTGCATAAAGCTCACTGCTCACACTTCGCACGATAGGCAGACGGAGAGGGAAAGGACTTCACAAGCCGACACACCCAAGTGGCCAGCGCCTCCGTGCTTCCTCGAGCCCACTTCTGGCTTCTACTTTCTAATAGCAGAGACCATTTTGCCCGCTTTTGTGCTTATATAAATGAAATCATGTGCTCTGAGTGGGCTCTGATGGCTCATGCCCAGCCATGCTGTTGCACAGCCCGGCGTCACTCATGGTTGTGGGTCGGAGACCTACTGCAGGGTGGAGTCCATCTCCTCCATTTTTGTTCCCAAGGTGCAAAGCATTGTGGGAGAAAACCAGGCCATTTTCTGACTGAAACCACAGATTTGTGTGGATGACTGTGGACACTTGTGGCCACTCAGCAAGTCTCTCATACATCTGACGATGGCAGCAACTTGAGAGGCTGTGCAGACCCACGCTCCCAGGCAGAGCAGGCTCACACATGCACCGTGGTCTCGCCTGGCTGTGCCTGACGTGGTGCTGCTGCCCCTGTACTAAAATCCCTTTCCACGTGCTACTCCCAGCATCCTCTGTGGTACATACCCACCAGAGGAGCTCCCCAAATCTCCTAGTTGGACGCAGGCCGCTCCCCGCGCCCACAGCACTCCGCTCCACCTCAGCACGCCCCGCGTCACGTTAGAATGCACCGTCTGCCCTCCACAGCCATCGAGCTGGCCGGGAACCCGGCAAGGCTCGGCCCTCAAGGCGTGCTCTCAGGGCCAGAGAACTCACAGCCACCTGTGCCCTGTAGTGATGGGCACTGCCACCAGCATATCTTCATCCAGGAGGAACAAGGCAGCTTGCCTGACGGAAGCCACTGGACTGGGGGGCCAGTCCAGTTCAGGACACCCACTAGGAGCTCCGAGGTGCTGGACACTGTTCAGGTATTTGGAAACAGGATCTAAGGAACAGCACCTGCCTCCAGAAGTCAGAATCATTCTTTTTTTACTTTATAATAGCTTGATTTTACATATTTTTGTGCATTTTTCCATCTCAGTTGCAATCCCCTTGGGTTTCCCATCACCACATCATCCATGTGCCATCATCATAGTCCAGTGCAGAATCATTTGTATTTCCTGCTATTGGTCCCTGAAACACGTAGCCAGGGTTTTCTCCCTCCTCCATGCAGAAACACCCCGATATTTAAAATCAGACAGGGAATGAAAGGAGGCATTGTCAAGACACCACTGCAAGTTAGGAGACGAGATTCATGAAAAAAGTAATCTCCAGCCCTGGAAATGAGATGGTAGCCTGAGGCAGGCCCAGGAGGTGTCAGTAAGGAAGCAGAGGAGAACTTTCTGGAGTAATGGAAATCTGTACATCTTAATTGAGCTGGTGATAACAGAGATGTACGTGTCTGTCACAACATAGCAAAGTGTATGCTTAATAGAGCTAATGTTGAGAGGTTAGTCCCTGTACTGCCACTCAGTGCCATGTCACTGCATGTGCCAGCTCAGCCTTAAGTCACCATCTTTCTGACTCTTTGGTCTGTGAAACATCATCTGTGATATCCAGGCCCCTTATTCAAGCAAAATCTTACTGTAAACTAGAGGCCAGGGAGCACCCGGTGAGTGAGGCTGTCACTGATGGCCTCTGGGGCCCCCCAAATACCTGTGCAGGCGCCACAAGCCACCAGCAACATTCCCTCCAACCATCCCACATAGCTCTGCCGGGCGGACTCCAGGTCTGCTGAGGACTCGCTTCGGACTAAATATAGCCACCTCTCCTCCAGGCCAGATGGTCTCTAGTTCCTCCCCATGTGCAGAGGCTCGCCTACTCCCAGGAGAGGGGGCAGAAAAAGGCACGGCCGCCTCTCCGTCCTCCTCTCCCAGTTCATCCACACGAGTGTTCCAGTGGCTGCAGTGAAAGACTTCTAACTCAAGTATTTAATAAAGTCTGCATTCATTAGGTTTCCATTCGAGTGGCTTTTCAGCAGGGAGAGGCAGAGGCTCCGGCCCAGAAAGTCTTAGGGCTTCATGCCAAAGACAGTGGGTCATGAAGGAGGTTATAGTCTTAACACTTTCTTCTGACCAGCCCAGCTTCCCAGTTAGAAACATGGAGAGCTTAATACCCACAAATTTCAGTTTACAACTTCACATGTGCATTTTTTTCCATGTGGAAAATACAGGACACACACACTTATGAGTTCATTCACTTGAACGAGGCTTCTGGATCAGGACACAGACGCTGAAGGGCAGCACTCCCTGGGAGTGCCATGCTGGTGCACACGGAAAGACCCTTGCAGGCATCCCGTGGCCCCAGGGCTGCCAGCCGCATGTGCAGCAGGGAGCTAGAGCCACTGAGCGCGCTTGCAACCTGCCCGGGGTAGAGGCCGTCTGCAGGGTCAGTGAGCGATGTCACTGCTTTTCCCTGACCACGTCCTTCCTCCCCAGGGTGGTCTCAGGGCTAAAGGAAAAGGGGAAACGTGACAACAGGTGCCAATGGAGCTGAGGACTGGGTTCTAAGGGAGAAAAGCCAGCCTTGGGTTAGAGCCCCATGGGCTCTGGACCATAGTAGTGCATCGGGAGGTATATCTAGGATCAGCAGCCACATGATGAAAGAGAAAGAACAAATAAAACGACTTTGAATGATGTAGTTTATTGACCCAGTGTATCCAAAATATCCAAAATATCAGTTCAACATGTAATCAGTATAAAAAATAGAGGCGTTTTATATTCTTTTCTCAGCAAGTCTTTGCATTTTGCTGTGTATTTCACACTAACAGAATCTCAATTCAGACTGAGGCGTTTCAGGGGCTTGCTACCATGTATGACAGGTGGCCACCACCTTGAACAGCACAGTGGAGAGTAAAGAACGGCTCTCCCTAAGTAGTTACCAGCTGTTCTGGGACACTTGGGGGGGAGGGGGCCGGGGAGTGGGGGGATAGGGAGGACACCCTGCATCTCAATCACCCTCTTGGAAAGCACACAGTTGCTGTCAACCCAGAGCCAACACTGAGGTGCTCTGGAGCACACACATCCCTTGCATACTCAGAAACAACCAGAAGATGAGCAGCACAACTTCGCTCAGAAGATGCCGCCTGGGGGCTGTGGGCATAATCCAAGCCCACAGTTGTGTTTGGCTCCCACAGTATATTTAAATCTCCAGACGTAATTATCAATTTGAGAACCGTGTACACTTGGGCTGTTTAGCCCTGCTTAATGTGCCAGTTTTTAAACTCAGGCAGCCCTGGATGCTACCCTTGGCTCTGCCACTTTTTAGCTGACAATGAATGTCAGCTAAAAAGTGACAATTTATGAAGATAAAACTCTTCATAGTATTGTCTATAAAACTAGAGATCATAATACTTCACAGAGGTGTGAATTTTTTCTCATATTTTTATTTATTTTATGCATACATTTATTTTAAGAACTGGGGTGTAAGCCAGAGGTGTAGGGGGTGAGAGGATTCACCTGAGACAGAGTGGGGAGCAGAACAGGTGGATCTACTGAAATAAATACACTGCTGAGGCCCTCCCTGGTGGCGCAGAGGGTTAAAGCACAGC
>NW_004567112.1:20383076-20406046 GCF_000260355.1 Condylura cristata | reverse complement strand
GTTTCTAGACAGTTTGTTTCCTTTCTCTGTTGCCCCTGCAATGGCTCGACTGCATTCAGCAGTCCTCGCTATCGGGCCCTGGGGAATGTCTAAAGGCTGAGGTTTGGGAATAGAAAGGGAGGCTAGCCAAGACCCCCACCAGGCCCCTGAAGCCTTCATCCTGCCTCCAAGGTGGGACTCTCACGATCTGAGCACCAATGCGCTGATGGAAGACAAGATATTACAGACCAACTTGGACCAAGACTTGACTATTGCTGAACCCTCATTTTTATTTTTGCTTTATACGGGGAGGCTGAAGGGCTGAGCTAACAGAAGTGCCTTAAGCCACTTCATGTACTCTACATTATTACTCTAGTCTAGGGCAGAGGCTTCTTCATCTTTCCCCTCCCCTGGGCTTCTAATTCAAGAATGTGGCTGGAGCAAAGATGGGCAGCCTGCCACTGGGGACAAAGGTCCTGTCAGGGGCGGGTAGGAAGCGGAAGCGAAGGAAAATTCTTCTAAACTTGATTATTTTCCCTTTCCACTGCTTTTAATGCATGTCTATAACTTCATTCCTGTCTACAACTCCTGACTACGCTCAACATGCTTGGCAACTGCTGCGCACAGTGATCCTATCTTTCAAAATAACTCTTGTCCCTGCCGCCCTCCCTCCCCACCCCCAACATTACTCAGATTTCTGTGTACCAGCTAAGACTCTCCCCACGCATCCCTGTCAAAAACAGACCTGGCTCCATTCTTTAGGGCAAGTAATATGAGTTGGTGGCTGGGGGTAAGAGAGAGGGACAGACAGCTCTAGCAGCACCTGGGAGCTGACACAGCAAGAAGAATTCACAGGGAGGCAATGGAGTAAAGACAACTGCAGAGTTTTTATTTTTATGCCAGATTTAAGTGATTCCTTTGTTATCAAAAATCACTATGTCAGCATCAATAACCTCCCGATTATAAAATGTATCCTTGGCAGAGAGAAAAAAATAACATGTAATGAATCCTTGCCATCTGCCAGGCACCGTGTAAGGCTGGTGGGCCTGAGCATTTCTGTGGTCAAGGAGTCCTCTGGGATTCCTGCAGAAATGATCAAGTCTCCCTTTGAAAAACTCAAATGCACACAAATTTACACAGAACTACAGGGGCAGAGGACATTCTGAAGCACAAAGAAGTACGGGCCCTGGATTAAGCCCTGTCGTGTGACGCCCTCCCTCTAAGAGGATGGCGGCACTGCCAAGATACTGTCTCCCACTTCACAGATGAGGGGACATGCCCAACTGGGGTCACCTATGTAAAAACCAGTGGGAGAAACATTTCAACCAGAGCTGTCCTTTTGTTTTTACTGTGCTCTGACTGCATGGTTTAGTTCTAAGTGAAGAAACAATGGTTATATGTCTAAGTGAAAGCCACACAGCCAACCACTGAAGACTCCGTCACAGGGCTCCAGAAGCTCAGGGTTCCCAGAGGCCCAAACCCCATTTCCTTTCACTCAAAAGCCCCACACCCCCTGAACCCACACACGAGCCAGGAAAACAAATCGAAGGGGCAGTATTTTTAGAGGGCTCATATTCGTCAGAACAAGAAACAATCCTCAGTGAAAACATGAGTTAAGAGACCAGTCAGAGCCTATGAATATGAAACAAAAGAAATTTAATTTTAGAATATGATATGAATATAAAAGAAAAACAATGCATATAAGTGTTTCTTTACATATTCCATTACATACATACATAAATACATACATATATATAAGACAGTCAAATAAGAATGAACATTAAAAACAATGAAGCAATTAGGAAACCTGTTTCTCTTGCTAGCAAGCACAGGGATAGGGCAAAAGCAACCTCTGCTATGAAGAAAGGACTCTGCGCCTAGGAAATATTTTCCCCAAGTCCTGCTGGTCCCTAAACACGCCTAGGGGTGCTCAATGGCTCGTGAGCTAGCCAGGCTGCAGCCTCACACACTCCAGTTTCCATGGCAACCCTAGCACTCTAACTCCTCACTAGCCCCTCCACCAGCTCTCCACTGGTAGAAAGATCTCAGGCGTTGAGTTTGGAATTGGGTTAATCACCACTGGTTTGAAAATTCTCTTAGGAACCAGATCTACCCCAAATGCCAGGGCAACTCTGCCCAAATGCCGGAAACTCAGGTTTAGATCGAGGTTCTAGCTTCAGTACAAAGGCTTCAGGGTAGAGAAGGGCAAGCATGAGTGCTTTCCTAGGAACAGGAATTCAACTTCAAAAGAGCAGAATGGAGGCACCAGCTTTAGCACCTATGCAAGGACATGGCATGAACTCAGAAGTCTAGAGAAGTCCCTTCCCAAAACTGGCTTCCCTGTTCTGCAAGGGAGTTGGTGTGGCACAGCCCCAGTGACCACAGCTCTGAGAAGGCAGCACTTCAAACCGTATCTAACACAGACGCCTGTAAGGGAAGCAGAGCAGCAACACTGCTCTTAAGGAGAACAGATGGTTCTGCTCTGACATTCTGGGATCAACCAGCTTCACGGGCAGTGAAACAAGACCCCTCTGGAACATCCAGTGACCACCGCTGTTAACTGCCCTGCATTAGTCATTTCCCAAAGGTCACTCCTGACCAACTCTGGAAGGACATTTAAGACAAAGGCTCCTTTTACGAAAGACCAACATGTTTCAGTCATGGCTCATTAAGTACCGGCTCCTTTCCTAGGTTCTGACACTCAGGTACAGTCAGTGTCTCCTAATCTCTTTCACTGCTGCAGTGGAGTTTCTCAACCAAAGTCACTGTTCCCAGAGTGGCGGCCCATCACTATAAAGACTAGAAACTCTAGCATCTGCAGCTTTCATGATCCCACTGGTGAAGCTCACCTACTGCAAGCCTGAATCAAGGAGATGTGGTTGGCACTTTTATGCTTTTGTTCCCTGCCACAAATACTCTGCCTCCACCTGACACCACACCAAAACTTACCACAATTCACCTCAGAAAGAAATGAAATTTTAAAAGATGCAAGAGGCATTTCCAAAAAGATTGTTCCAGCATGAAAAATAAACATGACAAAACAAATCTTTAACATACCTTATGGATTTTTTTAAATTATTTTAAATTTAATTTTTAATTAAAAAAAATACTGGCTCAAAAATACCTACCCACCATATCAGAAGGGAGGTAGTACCCTTCCATAGTAAATGGCAAAAGGCTTTTGTCTTTGAGTTCCCCATAACACTCCACAGGATTAGAATAGTTACATACTGTAAAGCAGAAGGTTATGTTCTGTTTTCTTCAAACTCAGATTCCAACTAGATCACAGCTTCTAGAAGAAAAATGACCTATCATACCCTTAATGCAGGGACAGCATATTCAATAAATAACTTTAACGAAACACACATTACCTGAGACACACAGACTGCCCAAGGAGGCGAGCTATCTAGACGCATGTGCATGACAAACTCCTTCCTCACCACACAAGCCCAGGACACCAGTCTGGGGTACTGATTCCACTTAGCCATCAGACATCTCCTAAATCTCCACTCTTCCCTCAAATATAACCACAGAATGAATAAAAAGGTATCAGGTCACTGCTCTATGCTTGCTACTTGATGCCTGAACACAGCAAATAGGTTCTTTCCTCCAAAGAAACACTCAGACAACTAAGAAAAGGAAGTGTGGAGTTAAGGGAGAACACTACTTCACCCTGGTCATACTAACACAAGTTTCTGCTTGAATTCAGTGATGGCTGGTGCCAAGGAACTTAATTTTTTCTCAGTAAGAAAAACAGTCCAACAATGAGTTAGCTAATACTATTTTAAAGACTCATATAAGCTGCTCTGGAGATCGGGGCTTCTCAGCACCATTATACTCCTACCCATCAGCTGTTCATAAACTACACACTGGAAGGCCAAAGGTTACATTTTTCCTTCACTTTTCTTTTGCTGTTATAGCAGCAAAACAAAGTACAAAAAAGGACCAATACCTGGACAAACCCAAGCCCAGACTCATCTTTTGGTTCAGCTATAACACAGCATTTTCAGTGGTTTTAAAACATCAGAAAATCATACATTGATGAGAAACTGCTTCTGCACAGAGGCCGCCTCAGTTCTAGCACACGGGTGAGAATGTCCCACTGCTTAACAGAGAAGGCACGAACCCAGCATCTCCCCTGCCACGCGTTGCTCTCTGGGCAGCAGGCTCCACACCAGGTCACAGCCTTGCCACTTCTCACCTCAGACCTAAGGTCATGCCTAACCCAGTCAGAGGTGTGGCGCCATGAGCAAATACTCTGCATGCACATTCTGACAAGGAGCGGTCAGTGCAGCAGCAGCTCCTTAAACACTGGTGAAAGCCTCAGGTGCATCCAAAGAACATTTCCTCCTTTAATTCCTCTCAGGCCTGCAGACACCATTGCTCACACTTCCTTCCTCTGACTCCAACTTGCTCTCAAGATGTGGAATAGCCCACACCCCAGGTCCCTAAGAAGGATGCACTAAAGTCCCATCCATAAGGAGTTGTCCTGAACACACAGCCACTTGGCCCCATCCCAGTCACACTCCAGAGCGTCCACACGCACAGCTCTTTCAGCAAACAGCTAGAAAACTGTCAGTGACTTTCTCTGAGTCACGGTGATATGGCACCGAAGTATTACACTGGCACCAGAAATGTTGTAGGTGAGAGGAAACAGCTGGAAATGAGTTCAGCAACCACACAGCTATTTTGACATCACTGAGGAAAGGGAGAGAAGAATGGAGAGACACAATTTAACCGAAATTTGATAAAATATTTTAACATTCTAAACTCTCCTTTTTTAATATCACAAATCAAATATCCTATAATCTCGTATCCATGCAAAAATTTAAAATTTCTAGGAAAGCTATAAAATTTGGGGACACAATAAGATACTAAAGAATATAGCTTATGAAATAGCTTTCCCAAAGCTTGAGCTGGAGAAGGGTGAAAGGTATCTGCCTCAGAGCCCTTTTAGATTACCTATCCAAAAAATGGCTTTTAACAACAACAACAAATAAAAAACAACCAAAACCCCATAATACTATCAAAATAGAAAAGTCCAAAATATCAGTTAAAAATAACATCAATCCACTAGGATTGACAGTAATTAAAAAGGAAAAAAAAAAAATCACAGTTAAGCACAAATGTCATATTAAAAAAAAGTACAACCTGCCTAAGCAAATATACTGAATAAGTACTAGAACCCACCTGGCCTGTCCAGGTGTGCTGTGTAACCTGCCGTGTTAGTGGTCTTTCCCATAATAGTTTAAAAAAAAAAAAAGGCTGCTAGCACTGATTCAGAAGGCAGAGTGTACAGACATCATCCAGTGAGTGGGGTTAGAGGTATCAATAAGATCACAGATTAGTTGACTTTCACAACTCAAAATACAGCAAGCAAGCTGCAAGTCCAAGCTTCTCTGTGAGTGGTAAAGACTCCTGGCCCACTACAGAGAAAATCCTGGGTAGACGAGAGAGGTCTGGATGCTTCAGAGGAATCCTAGGTTACAAGAGAAAGAAGAGCATTAATCACATGTATAAATATTTCTTTTTGCAAACATTCACCTAAAAGCTAGTTTACTATTTTCTATAAACTGGGCATAAAAGAACACTGGTAATTTAGAGCTCTCTACCAGAGTGAACATCATTTTGTACACTTGTCTAATCTCAATTCATAAAACCATCTCAATGGCAGTAACAGCTACCACTTTATTAAGTATATAACTAAGCTACAGACACTACTCTGAGTACATTATCTCATTTGTCCTCACCGCCACCTGGCATGAGGTTCGCACTTTTGGCATTTTACAAGTGAGGAATGTGAAGCTTACACAAGTTATCACCCCAAGACACACAGTTATTGAGCAGTCAGTCTGGGAACTGAAACCCAAGCCTAAGTGAATGCAGAGTTCATATTCTTACCACTACTGTGAGAAGACTAGCAAATGTTTACTAACTGCCTACTAGATGGAAAGCACTGTCTTAATGAGAAGAAGAAAAAAAACAGAAAACAAGAAGCAACACATGAGAAATAAATAACTATATTAAATCATATTAAACACCAATGTTTTGATAAGTTGAATGAGTTCAAAAGAAAAAGTATATATGGCTGGATTAGTCAAAGCAGCTTTCAAAGAGGAGGTAGGGTGTTGGCTAGACTTTGAACACTGGCTCAGATTCTCACTGCTAAAAATAATGTCCATTAGTAAACAGGTGTTAAATCAGTATTTTATATCTAAGGATGATTTTTACCTCCTCCTCCCATTTTGGAATAACTTGTAATGCCTGGGACATTTTTGGTGTCAGAACTGGGCAGAGTATACTGCTGAGTAGAGACCAGGAATGCTGCAAACTTCTGACAATGCATAGGGCAGCTACACAGCAAAGAAATTTTTGAACCAAATTTTGCATAGTGCCAAGCTAAGAAACACTGTACTAAAAAAATGTCTTTTTGGAGGATGCTGAGAATGCTATTGGTGATGATGATAATAAAATTGGTTTGAATTTTTCAAAGAACATGTTACTTTTATAAAATCACCAAAAACTCTGATTGCTTCCATTGTGTAAAAAAATAGATGACACATAATTGGATCTGAGGGCTTAGAGAAGGAAGGAGTTCAGACCTGGGAGCAGTTATCCAGAGAGCAGAATTGAGCTGTGGAAACAGAGCAAGCTGTTAAGAGGTGGGAAAGCAAAAGCAGAGATGAGGAGAGAACTTAAGACAGACCGCTAATAATCACAAGAAGCAGACAGGCAGGCGGACAATAAGGCAGGCAGAAATGGGAAAGAAGTAGAGAGGAAAGACAAGACTAGTGCAGCAACATAACAGTCAAGGAGGCATTTCCAGACAGGGAGAGTGAGTTGGGACAGAGGAAAGTGAACACAGAAGGCCTCATCTGTGGACCTCCACTTTTCTGAATCACTAACATTTTTGAGATCCTAATAAAAATTATACTCTCCTTCAGAAAAATGCATAAATGTACCTACATGTAAAATTACATCAAAATCAGACAAATTAAGAACACCTGCTCAAAACTTCTTGGCAAACTTAAACTGGCTTTGTTTAAATGTATTTCTTCCTTCCAGAAATGGAACTGTCTATACAGAATTATTATTTCTTGATTGCTTCCATAAATGAAAGCAACAAAAGGGAGAACTGGTACAAACATGTTTGATTTTGATTCATGGATATATAGGTGGAAATATTTTTTTCAAGATTTGTTTTTTAAAGACTGACTTATTTATGCATGCAAGAACAGGCGTCTAGCCTCATTTTTCAGAAGCAAAAACAGGCTCAGAGAGAATGAAAGATTTTCCAGGACAGAGAAATGATGACTCATATCAAACCTATCTGCAAATTTCAAGAACACAATGCAAGCCCTCCCTGGTGGTGCAACAGGTTAGGACGCAGCACTGCAAGCGAGCCAAAGCCACCTTGGCCCCAGAGGTGACCCGCAGCAGACCTCTCCTGTCTCGCCTGCTGCTCCCCTCAGCAGTGTACTTCGTTGATCTGCCTGTTCTGCTCCCCACTCTGTCTTGGTGAATCCTCTCACCGCCCCTGCACTCTGGCCTGTACCCCAGTTCTGTATGCATAAATAATCTTTAAAACACAGCACAAACAACAGCTTCAACACTAAATATTCCTTCTTGTCTTAAATATTCTCAAAATCATGCTGTATGGTATAATTTCCAGGGCCCTTCAGCATCAGTTGTTCATGTAGGAAGCGTCACTGAATAAACAAGACTATTTCACATTTATTGATGATATTCTCAGCATGCCTGTGCTTGGTTTCACAAATTACTTTACACTTGTTTTTAATTTGCTTAACAAGTATTCTTAAGATATCTTTCATGTTTCCCATCTGTCCAAGAATACAAGGACCCTGTAGGTCTGTGTTCACAGCTCTACTCTTCAGCACCTGGGACAGTGCTGAATGCTGCTCATGAACCATCTGCTAAGTGAACTCAAGGGCAAGTACCCTGAAATTTTTACACTGCTTCTGGCTGCAACCATTCTACACAGGGAATTAAAAAAAAAAAAAAAATGTTACTGGCTGACTAGATGCAGAAAGGAGCTACACTCATTAAGAATACAGAATAAGAACACTTAGTACCTTTTTTCCCCTCTTTCTTCCCCTCAGACCATTTCAATCTTGTTGGGGTCATCATGACAGGTGGGGAGTCAGAAAATAACTGTAACAAGAAAAAAATTAGTGACATAAATGTGCTGATGTCATTCCCGTAGACAGACTACTTGTTCAAATGCAACATGAAAAGTTTTAATGAGACTGATATATTTTCATCATTAATTTTAACTTTATTGCTGGCCCAATGAAGTTACTCTGCCTGAGATATCTAAAGAACCAGCCCCCAGCTAATGTGCCAGGTAGGCCTAGCTCAAAGGTCATCTGCCCTATGGAGTCTCCCAGCAAAAGTGGCCACTCCAGCATTTTGTGGGGATATTCCACTGTATTGATCTTCTCTGCTTTTCACTAGCTATCTCCTCCTTCAACTCAAATGTATTTGTTGAGTAAACCAGTAAAAATCAACAGAAAGACACCCAGCATAAATGAAAAGATAACTGAGAAAAGGGAGTAACTGAATGGTACATTGAAACAAAGGAAAACAGATGACAGTATATCAATTGTCCTCCTTTCTACAAATGTACACAAAAGAGAGACAATCCAAAAAACAGTATCTTACTAGGTTCATATTTTCTTTGCTGGCTCTCTTCAATTCACCAAAAGCTACAGTTTCCAGAGCAGGGTTCTTATTTTTCGTTTCTGACATCACTGGATTTCCTAGGACCTTCCGCTGATTTAGGAGGAGAAAAAAAAAACTGGTTTAGAAACATCTACTATGTTCACATAGTAGACCTACCTTAAGAACCATAGTTTCTTAAGATAAAAAATAAACTCTGTTTTCTGATCAATTATGTAGGGGCTCTCCCAGGCCATTTGACACTAGAGAGGTCAAAGTGGTCTATAAAGAAAAACCCGGAAATAATTGCCTTTCTTTAGGTGATCAATTTTTCCTTTTTTGTTTTTTATAATAGATTTATTTACTTATGCATACAAGAGCTGAGGTACAGGCCAGATGTATGGGGGTGGGAGGATTTCACCTGAGACAAAGTAGGGAGCAGAACAGACATGTACTGAGGGTAACAGCAGGCAGATCAGGAGAGGTCTGCCATGCCATGTGGGTCAGCTCCCCGGCCAGGGATCAAACTCATGCTGCAGTGGCTGTGGAGAGCTTCATAGTGCTGCACTTTAACCACTGGGCCACCAGGGAGGGCCCGGATCACTTTTCCTTTACTGGGCTGAAATATGAGAGCAACTGTAGAGTCCATTTTAAATAGCTTATACAGGCAGTTATATTTCTATGAACATAAAAGAAAAGCCGGTTACTTTCCAGGGTAATTTTCCTCCTCTGAAGACATGCTATCTCTATTAGTTTGTCTTCCCCACTAAGGGATACTTATGCTGGGTCCACTCTAAGACTCTGCTTCCCTGACATGTTCTCATACAGGATTGGAAAATTTGGAGGAAATCTTTAAGAGTTTCTGATACAGCCACAAGAGAATAGATGTCTCCTTAAGAGGGTGAGATGACTACACTGACATTCACAGTAGGACTAAAAGCCCTTTCATCCTCAACAGTTAGATACAGCTGTAACTTACTGTAACAGCTGACAGTGACAAGTCTACCATTTTTGAAGAAATCTTCCCTTTTTGTCCTTAGAGAATAAATCTTGAATTCCAAAAAAAGGAGCACATCAAAACTAGAATAATAATCTCTAAATATAAATATTGGCAGAATATCCTGATGTAATACATTATTTATGAGATAAAAGTCTGAAAGAAAAAAGACTAGACTAGCCAAAAAACTGATCAAGGCAGGATATAAAGTGAATAGCTAAAACACAGAAATGCAGGGAAGGTAAAAGCAGTCCTTTCCAAATCAGATACTACCTCAAAAAAGCTAAACTGGGGGCGCCAGCAGCCAGAAAAGCTGCAATTTCCAGTGAACTTATGAAATAAGACATTGCATTATTTCACTGCTATTAAGCCAAACCCCACATTAATTATTAGCTCAAAAGTCTCTTCATTTACAATGAGAATCTTTTACTCTTCTTTTTTATGAAAGTAGCTAACATTTTTTTAAGTTGCTGATAGAATTCTAAAGTTCCAGATTCTCTCAGTAAAAGAAGTGGGCAGTTGCCAAGAGAATACTGTTTACTTACATTTCAAGCAACCATTAGCAATACACCTAGAACCAAGTGCTTACTACACATACCTAACTTTAGTCAAAGAAACACTTATTTGACTATAACTTCTCCTGTTATCAACACAGGGAAGTCAGGAATGTTAGGCTCTCAACTAAAAAGAACCACAGAAGTTCATTTTACTGGCCATGTGTGAGCAAGTGAATGCACTACTAAGGGACTGTTTTTTATTGTGGTAAATACACATAACATAAAATATACCGTTTAACCATTTTTAAATGGAGAGTTCAGTGGCATCAAGTACAGTCAGATTATATAAACATTAACCCCATCCATTTCCAGAACACTTTCAGACTCCCAAAGAGAACCTCTGTACCAGTAAACAGTCACTCCCCCCCCGGCAACCACCATTCTAGTTTCTGCTTCTACGAGTCTGGCTACTCTCAGCGCAAACGTGTAAGTATGCCACATACGTGGAACAATACGTTTGTTCTTTCGTAACTGGTTATTTCACTTAGCACAGTATTTTCAAGGTCCATCCTTCTTGACATGACTTACTTCCTTTGTAATATTTCATTATCCGCAAATGCTGCATTTTATTTCTCCATTCATCCTTCAGTGGACACTTGGTTGGCTTCTACCTTTTGACTACTGTGAATGATGTTGCCACAAACTTGAGTATATAAATATCTGTTCATGTTCCTACTTTCAATTCTTCTGAGTATGTACCCAGAAGTGGGTATGTTCGATTATGCAGTAATTCCTTTTTCAACTATTTGAGCAACATTAATACTATTTTTCATAGTGACTTATCATTTTAGATTCCCACCAACGGTGCAGCAGAACAGGGTTCCAATTTCTGCACATCCTCACTACACTTGTTACTTTGTTGTGTCTTCTTTGTAGTAAGTCACCAGTGGGTGTGAATTTGATTCTCACTGTGGTTTTAATTTGCGTTTCTGTAATGGCAGGTTAAGTTTGAGCATCTTTTTCATGTATTTACTAGCAACTTAAGTACATTTTCCAGAGATGTGTATAAAAATCTTCAGCATTTTTTAACCTGGTTGGGATTTTACTCTGGTTGTTAAAAATTCATACTCTGAATAGTAATCCCATATTAGACAAATGTTTTACAAACATATTCTCTGTTATGGGTTCCCTTTTGATTTTGTGACAGTTAAGGAAAGTTTCATATCAAGAAAAACCAGTGTCCTAGAGTCTATTCGGGCACTGTAGATCAGGAACGACAGTTAATATTAAACTTACCTATCAATGATAATAACAACTGCAGCTTAAAGAAGAAAATTATAAGCTACAGGGCATTTATTAGGGTACAAATTTTAATTTTATGCAAAGAACTCCTTGATTTTTGCTGGCAGGATTTCAAACATTTTGGAATGTTAAAACAATTTTAAAAACAGAAGAACAAGAAAAAGGTTAGTCTCTTTTTAAGTTAACCAGAAACTTACCCTTATTGATATCTAGAAATTTGAACCCATAGTCAAGTAATCTACTGCCACCTGCTGGCAATATCCCTTAACTACAAGGTCAGATTGTCCATGAAGAATGATAAACTTAGTCTGCAAACATAAATTGTGGTGGCAACAGCACAGAAATACATATATTGTAATTATTTTAAAAACAAGGCTTTTAGTGAATTTAATACACAGAAAGAAAATATAACAATGGATCAACATACTGAAATTATAAAAATTTGAATTACCTAATCCACTCTTAACAATTTCCCTAGTCTTGTCAACTTTCTCAATTCTGATTTCAGCAAACCACACAATGGAGCACAAAGCAGGTCATGAAGCAAAAGACTCATTACTCTGCCTAGGAACAAGAAACCTGTCCTTCTCTGATTTGAGATACAGCAAAATGCTTTGGATAATAAAAATATTTCCAAGTTCTATCCTTAACCCCTTACAGATGAACCCTTTAAAAGGATCCCAAAGAAAACAAGAAAGCTGTTCATGTGTAAGAAAAGTCAGACTGTTAAGTTTTCCGACAGTCAATGCTAAAAAGGAAAGCAAAGCATACTTACCTTAATAAGACCACTGAAGGACCGTGAACGTGCCCTCTTGTGTATGCAGGGAGTAGAAGGTTCTTGTCCTGGTGTCTGGGTCGCAGATTGCTTATTAAACTAAAAGAAAAGATAGAAAACATTTTGTTATTATTTTTGCATCAAAAGGGAACAGTCTATGACAATCAACAGAGTAAGTGTAATTATCCAGGAAAAAAAGAATGAGTGAGTCCATATACAAATAGATTAGCAAGTTGGCAAACAAATCAGAGAGGCATGATGCTGCTGAAAAAGAAGTCAGAGCTCACTCCAGAAATTACTATGAGGGGTAATTAAATTAAAAAGTACACACCACCAGGCCCTCCCTGGTGGTACATTAATTAGGTTAAAGGACTGCACTGCAACACTATCAACAACCGCCTCTGTACCAGTTCAGTCCCAGCCAGGGAGGTGACACATGGTGCGTCAGACCTTTCCTGTCTCACCTGCTGCTCCCCCTCAACAGTGTACTTCATCTTGCCTGTTTCACTGCCCCCTGACTCTGGTCAACCCTCTCACTGCCCCCACATCTCTGCCCTGTACCCCAGACCCCAGTTCTATGTGCATAAAACAAATAAATGTTTTATGCACCAATGTACCAAATGTACCAAATGTACATTGTACCAAAAAATGTACCAAAAAATGTACCAAAAAATGAAATCTGAATGAGATCAAGCTTTTAGAATCATAGAAGGATTGAGGAACACATTAAGTAACACTACAAGCATGACAGAAAATCTAGACTATGAAAAATAATCTGGTTTCTTTTAAAAGCACAAAGAGAGAAAGAGATGTATGTATTTGTGTTTAAATGCAATGAGGTACCCTGAAGGAGAAAAACAATTATTAGCGTAAAAACTGGTAAAATCTTAATAAAGTCTGTAATGTTAATAGTAATATACCAATGTTAATTTCTTAGTTTTGACAATGCCAACATTAGGGGGTAAGACTGGGTAAATGCTAAATGGGAATTCTCTGTACTATCTTTGCAATTTTCCTCTAAATTATTTCAAATTTAAATGTATTAAAATCAAGCAAACTTTGGTAATTTTTTTGGAGAGAAAAATGAATTCAGAGAGAGAAAGATGGTCCTGATATTAAAAGGACCTAGTACATGTATCAACCAAAAAGAGGGAAAAATAGCATGCCCTTTGGTCATGCCACTTCCAGGAAGTAATCAACAGTGAAAGTACTTGTGAACAAAACTTATCAAAAAAAAAAAATTACTTAAATTACTTATTTACTCAATGTGCCCTGTAGATGGCAAACTGTATAACATTAGATTATATGATGAAATATGCAGCCATTAAAAATGTTTATAGACTTTTAATGACATGGAAAATGTTCCTGATATGATGTTAAGTGAAAAGAGTAAGATATAAAAAACTAAATATATAGTATAATCTCAACTAAGCAAAAGGATAAAATGTGAAATACATGTTCATGATAAGAAACTCCAAAATGGTAAGTAATCTCTGGATAATTACAGGTGATTTTTTTACTTTTTTTCTTTACACTATTCTGGAAGTTTAAATATTTCTATAGTGAGAAATTTTTTGTGAAGAAAATTAACAAGTAGTAAAATTATAGAGTCTTCAAAATAAATGACAGCATTTTAAATCATGCAAGGAAGTTTATGTTGGTTTTTTTTTTGGTTTTTTTTTTTTTTTTTTTTTTTTTTTTTTTTTTTTTTTTTTTTTTTTGCATAGAACTGTGATATAG
The DNA here is from genome assembly GCF_000260355.1 of Condylura cristata. Classification (NCBI taxonomy): domain Eukaryota; kingdom Metazoa; phylum Chordata; class Mammalia; order Eulipotyphla; family Talpidae; genus Condylura; species Condylura cristata. Next base: position 20,392,077 of record NW_004567112.1, on the reverse strand, counting down.
CCTAGGGGTGGTGAGGGGTGTGAGAGGATTCATCAAAGACAGAGTAGGAAGTAAAACAGGATTTACAAAAGAACAATGCTAACGAGAGCAGTGGGCAAGACAGGAGAGGTCTGCTGTGTCATATGTGGGTCAGCTTCCTGGCTAGGAATTGAATTCAGGTGGCAGCCATGCTAATGCTGAGACTTAACCCTTAGGCAACCAGGGAGGCCCAATGAAAGGAGATTTCATGAGAAAATGTGTATGCTATAATGCTTAGTGACCAATGGAGAGATTAAAGAAAGTATACGGTAAGATTATAAGTCTGTAACAAACACACACACATATATATATATATCCATAAGAATTTGCTCTTATATATCTTTTTTCCTTTTAACTAAAAGAAATATTCAAAATACAAACACTGGTAAAATAAGTGGTTTAATTTCTTCTATCATTCCCAATGAAGTAAAAAATATTTTTTATACTTAATATTAAATGTAGGACCAGATATAAATGTTAAGAAAATGCTGGACTGAAATAAAAAATAAAAAAAAATTTCCATTTACTATCTTTAAACATCAATGTTCTTAAGGAGAAAAATTATACTTTTCCTACCTGAATTGCTGAATTGCAATACTCAGCAAAATTCCAGTCGTAGCACAAATTGCTCAAAGAACCTTCAAAGAGTGATAGAAAGCTTCTCATAAAGCACTTCCCCCACTGTTAAGAATAGTCCAGTCCAACATTTTCTTAACACTTATTTACATCTGGTCCTACATTTAAGATTAGGTGTTAAAAAATAAATAAAAACACAGACAACCCCCTCACGTAAGTTCCAGTGGAGTAAGAAGTCAAGAGGTTGACCTTGTTTGTTCAGCTAAAATTCAAGAGAAATTGAGGCAAATTCCGAGGGAAAAAAAACTGACCAATCACTAAAAAATAAATAATAACACAGACAACCCCCTCACGTAAGTTCCAGTGGAGTAAGAAGTCAAGAGGTTGACCTTATTTGTTCAGCTAAAATTCAAGAGAAATTGAGGCAAATTCCGAGGGGGAAAAAAACTGACCAATCATTAGGATTCACTCAAGCAACACTCTTGAGTCTCAAAATGGCAAAGAGGCCTAATTTTGCTCCTGTCGTTCCAAAATAAACTTAGCCACGAGAATTCCTAATTTTAGTATCAGATTGAACCCTTGTCATGTTTTCCAAATGCAAACAACTCATTAGTAAGAGCTATTACTTTTGTTCTCTCTCATCTTTACAGTGATGAAACATAGAACATCACAATCACACTTTACAAAATTGAAATTCAGAAAGATTACATTATTTGCCAAGAAAATGTGAAGGTTTCAAATTGTGACAATATAACCGCTGGTTCTCTCTCAGCATACTTGGTACATGACAAAATTAGAGAAACTTTTAACTCATTAGATATTCCAGGTTTGTTTGTTTAATATTTTTTTTATGCATACATGAACTAAGTGTAGACCAGAGGTGCTGGGGGGTTGAGAGGATTCACCAGAGACAGAGTAGGGAGCAGAACAAGCAGATCTACTGCTGATACTGCTGAGAAGAACAGCAGGCGAGACAGGAGAGATCTGCTGCACCAGTTTCCTGGCTGGGGATCGAACTCATGCTGCAATGTCTGGCGACAGTTTGAGACTTAACCCCTGGGCCACGAGGGAGGCCGTAGGTCCTCCTGTTTAACTACAGAAATCCAAAAGCCTCCACTCCTTCCCCAATGGAGCAGTAGTACAGACATCAGCCCCACAGTTCCACAGATAAGTTCGCTTCCTCAAGTGACTCAATACTTGGGGCCAATGAAAGCCCAAACTTAAATGAGATTCTTAAGAATATTTCCATTGATTCTATATTCTAAAAACCCCTGTCACACTTCCCTGATTTCAGGCACCTGTTTAATAAGTTGTTTCTTCTTTGCTGACTCTGGCATATTATGAACGTGTTGGAACAGTTCTCTCAGTGCCTCATCTGTACGCTGCTGGGTCTCCTCATGGGAGTAGGAATCCACTCGGTTCCGTTTCTGAGACTTTGTAAATTGGAAGGACTTAGTATGACATGAAACTGTCAAGTCAAGATCATCCTAGAGAAAAATTGAAAGGAAAGTGAATTAATATATCCTGCCAGTTTTATTTTCAGGCCCTACAACTCTGAAACAAAAAGAGAAGTTTGGGGGAAGAATATAAGATATTCTTATACCCAGGAAGACAAAGCTAAGTACTATTATCAGATAAAGATAAGCCTACAACTATAGGTTATATTAATAACTCACCTCCGTGACCTGCCCAGAGAATCTAAGTTCTTAACAGTTCATTTTTCAAATCTCATGTAATTCTCACTACTATGCTTTGAGGTAAGCAGGGAAGGTATCGCTCCCTTTTCACAGAGGAAAATAACTGAAGTTTAAAATTATCTAAATGACTATTAAAGTAACAGACTTGTCTTGGAGCCCAAATGCATGGGCTCTTGGCTAGTGCTCTTTCCCACACACGACAACATGATGTGATGACTACACAGCAGGACCAAAAACAACTCTCTAAGAAAAACCACACTCCAGTTAAACTAGCTGAAATCAAACGCTGCTTTCCTGGTCACACCAAACATTTGCTAAAAAAGTAGAAAAAACCAGAGCAGGAAAAAACAGCATGAGATGATAACTAAAGTTTCTAACCGAACTAAATAGAAATAATTTAAAATTACTTTCTTATCTCTGTGTGAGGTTTTTTAAACTTCTTTGCTTCTAAAGCTCAAAAATTACATGTTACCTTGTTAACAAGCATCTAACATTTGCTTTCTAAGCTCATGTAGTCACAAGTCTTTTAAATATTTGATGTAAGAATAACTTACCACTGAACTTGAAACAAGAATGTATTATATATACTTGTACTTTTATTATTGCACTTGTTATTTTCAAACTGTTTATATCATATGCTATACACACACGAGGGTTTTATGATAAAAGGTACTGGTGCAATCAATCCACACTAACACTAATACACACACACACACAGAGGACACCATCCACAGTGGAGCACCTTGGAAAGCAGATATTGTATAATGGCATTTTTATTTCAATACATAATTCTCCTCAATTTTTTTTTTAAATAACTGGATGATTTTGAATTCTAAAAGACAAACATTTATTTTCCATGGCTTTCTTTGATTGCATACTTTGTTTTAGAACTCCACTATTCTTAACTCTTGAACTAGGAGCAAGTTCCTATTCTTACCTTTGATGCTTGCACCACGGAGCCCAAATAGTGCAATCTGGCACATTCCCGAATATAGGCAGGAGCCTGGGCAGGATACAAAAGAAAAACAGACAGGACAGTTAGTAGTATCAAAAATTGTTTCAAGCCCCAGGAACAGTGGTTCTCAAAATTATTTAACTGGCAGGTTACTCTGGAAAAAGAAATTTCAAAATGCTCTATTCTCTATCTTTCATCAGAACAATATCTCGACAAATTTGACTGGGAACTGTTTGTAAAGACATCACTCTAGTGTTGCTGTTTCAATAAATCAAATATGGTCTCTATATACTCAAATGACCCAATAACAAAATATAGATATCTATAGTAATGTTTATTATATTTGACAAAAACCACCTCTAAAATTTTTACAAACAGTCCCCCAGTCACATTTTAGATTATACAGAAAATGCCAGTTAGAATTATTATGGGTTAGTAACAGACAAGGAAGAATTTAGCTTACGGATCCATTGTTAGTAATCCTGTAACAGGTATCTTGATTACAGTCTAGTAGAACTGCAAGATAATAATGCTCCACTATGAATGAGAATTTAACAACACCTAAAAAAATTTACCCTTAAATCCTTAAATTTCACTTCTAAGAATCTATCCTGAAGATGTAACTCCAGATGATTATTTTATATGATCTTAATAATACAATAAACTATAAATCTTGGATAAGACTAATCAAGGGTCCTCCCTGGTGGTGCAACGGGTAAAAGTACAGCACTATGAAGCTATCTGAAAGCCACTGAAGCACGAGTTTGATTCCCAGTCAGCGCCCTCTGCCTCTCCCAGTGTGGCAGACCTCTCCTGACCAACTCTCTACCCCCTCAGCAGTGTATTTCAGCCGTTCTGCCTGTTCTGCTCCCCATTCTGTCTCTGGTGAATCCTCTTACTGCCCCACACCTCTGGCCTATACCCCAGCTCTTGCCTATGTAAAATAAATAAATCTTTTAAAAAATGAAAAGATTAATCAAAAGATTGTCTACTAACAGGGCAAAGTGGGATGAAATCATATAATTCCATACGATGCCAAGCCACAGTGATTAAAAATGAAGGAAAGAAAAAGAGGGTGGGAGGGAAGAAAACACTTCATGAACTAAAATGGGTTACACCAAGATCTGTTGAGTGAGAAGAGTTACAGAACAGTGATTAAAGTATTCATATGAGAAAGAAGAGGAAATAAAGAAACACTGAAAGGATAAACCAGGAAATAATGAAATGTTTATAGAGAAAGGACTGAAATTCCTCTAATCTCAAAATTCCTTTTGCTATAATTTTGACTTTCAACCAGAATAAAAAAAATAAAATTCAAAAGGAGAAAAGGCAAATCCTAAAAATGAACATAAACAGGAAAAAAAGAACATATCTATATCAAATTAATAACAGGTATAACTTTTTTTGAGTTAACAACCATATTGAGATATAATCCAGGAAAAAGGAAACACAAGGAAATCTTAAACTTCTATCAACTAATAGCAACAATTACAATATTTTGAAACTTTTATTTATATTGTGGGATAAAACAAATATATAAATTCTGTGAAAATCTGGAGTTTGCAACATAAGATACAAAAGTAAAAAAAAGGTCAAAAGTAAAAAAAAAGTCTCTGTAATGCTAATTATGAATTAGAAATATTTATACGAACTAATGGCTTCTTGAAACAAAATTGAATCTACTTTCTTGTCCTCAAAGAGCCTAGAGGCAATGCCGTTCTAGAAACAAAGAACATACCAACTATTATTCAAAAGAACAGGGCTCTGGAGAGGAGCAGGCAGAGGGATCAAAACAGGGGAGGGAAGAACACATGGGGCTGTGGAGATGGCACACGGGGTAAACTGACGGTGGAAATTTTACGGGAACGACACTGAAGAGAAAACGTACATCGTACAAAAAGGTACAATGATGTAAAATATATTTAAAAAATAAGCTTTTTTTAATGAAAAAATAAAGGAAAAAACAGGGCTCATTAAAGAAAATAACTGATTCCAGGCCCAGGACACAGCCAAGTATAAACTGAACCTAGGACATTTTATTTGAGAAAGGAAATACCCAAAGGATATTGGAATCAAGTTAAAAAGATACAGTAGGAACCAGATTGCAAGGGCAATCACTGGTCAAATTTGAGACAATCTGAATATCAAAAATAATACCTGAAATTGATTAACATTTTAAATACCTCAAAGTCCATAAAGATAATCATAAAAAAATTAGAAAAAAGCTCTTCTCCAAAGAAAAGCCAGCTAATAAAGATTAAATAATAGAATTAGAAAATCACTATTTTGTAATACCCAATGTAGTCGCAGATTCCAACAGGATTATTATCACTGCATGCTAAAATCATTGTATCAGACAATCTCCCTACAGGCTAAATACTAATTGCTAAGGGAAAAATGTAACTTTTTAATTGAGAGAGGTAGAAGTTAGCAAAATTAGCAACACCCTGAGTATATATCTGATATTCTGTGTCTCCTAATGTGATGCAATATGATGAAACATGACACACAAGGGCAATACCTATGAAATATCTTTGCCAACGTGCTTTTAGCCTAAGTTTAAATGTGCTTTTAGCCTAAGTTTATCTAATCAAGCCTCTAGACCTAACTTTCACTATGAGGAATTACATAACATAGAAGGGAAGAGTGGAACAACTTAAATGACCTTGAAAAAACAATAAGACAAGTGTAAATATGGAATATTTTATAACAACTGGCCAGGACATGCCATCAAATCAATGATATGAAAAAACATTAGATTATTAATGCTTACTTAGTAATTAGTAGTAGTAATTAGCAGCAGTAGTTAACTTACCACTGCAGATTAGAAATGATAAAACAATCAAAAGCAATTGACAAGAAATATTTTTCACATAAGCTCAGATAGCTTATGCTTTTTAACAAAAGCCAAACACCTATGAGGCACCTATGTGGTATCAAGATGCAGCACTATGAAGCTCTCGCCAGCCTCTGCAGCATGACCTCAACCCCCAGCCAGGGAGCTGACCCACATGGCGCAGCAGAACTCTCCTGTCTCACCCACTGCTCCCCTCAGCAGTGTATTTCAGTCAATCTGCCTGTTCTGCTCCCCACTTTGTCTCTGGTGGATCCTCTTACTCTCTGCACCTCTGGCCTACCCCCCAGTTCTTGCATGTATAAATAAAAATAAATCATTATTTTTAAAAAGCACTTATAAAATACATACTTAGAACAACTGGAGAAATTTGATTATGTACTGAGTATTGGCAGATTTGAAATTCTTATTTATTTTCTTAGCTGTGGTAACAGTATTGTGACTACGCAGAGAATATTCTCAAGAAATGTATGCGGGCCCTCCCTGGTGGCACAATGGGTTAAAGCACAGCACTGAGAAGCTAGCAGCAGCCACTTCAGCCACAAGTTCAATACTGGGCACGGAAGTGACCCACATGGCACAGCAGATCTCTCCTATCTCACCCACTGCTCTCCTCAGCAGTGTACTTTGTCAATCTGCCTGCTCTGCTCCCCACTCTGTCTCTGCTGAATCCTTTTATCACCCCTGCACCTCTGGCCTGTACCCCAATTCTGTGTGCATAAGTAAATAAATCTTAAAAAAAAGAAAAAGTGGGCCCTCCCTGGTGGCGCAGCAGGTTAAAGCACAACACGGAGAAGCTTAAGCACTTCCGCCATGAGTTCAATCCCCATCTGCCCTGAAGGAGATACATGGCACAGCAGACCTCTCCTGACCCACCCGCTGCTCCCCTCAGCAGTGTAATTCGTCGATCTGCCTGTTCTATACCCCACTCTGTCTCTGGTGAATCCTCTCACCCTCCGCATCTCTGGCCTGTATCCCAGTTCTGTACGAATAAATAAATAAATTTAAAAAAAAGAAAAGAAAAAGAAATGTATACTTAAGTAATCGGGATAAAGTGTCATGATAGTTGCAATAATTGTCAGTGTTTCAGCCAAAAGAAAAAGTACAGTCATAAAATAAATATGCAAGTGATACATTTGCTGATTCTTAGGGACAGTTCATGAGCATTTAATGTTTTACTCTTTCAAATTTCCTCCATATTTGACCATTTTTATAATAAAATTATTTTTTAAAAAGTCTGGTGACCAAGATGATATTATCATCATCATCACTATCCTCTCCCAAAGAGTTAGCTAGGCTATCTCAACATGTCCAGAGTAGGCCTCTTCCAGTAAGTGTCACTTGATATGAACTAAAGATTGGTGGAGACCCATTTGCCTCAGAAAGTCTATTACCATTATTGAAAGAATACAGATTATTTTAAATTAAGAGAAATAAAGGTCCTCGGAAACTGATCTTTCCCCTTTTTCCTAATTAAAGAATCAGTACTCCTCCTTTTACAACCAAGAAGACTATACTGTGGGGACTATCAGCCAGATGTAGATTTATCTAGAACATGTCCTCTCCAAGAGTAAAGGTAAGGTCATCCCTTTTGTGTCTATCTTGTGAGCTTTCTCCCTCTCTGTCCTCGGAGTCCCAGGCCCTGAAACACAGAATAACTGTACCTGGTCTACTCTTATTCCTCATAATGCACAGTTGTGTGAATTCCCCATATGTATGTTACTAACTTTTGGCCTTTTCTCCTACTAATCTCTCTGGAGTTAATCTGTTTTAACTGTCCTGTCAGAAGAACCCATATGAGGTGAGGGGGTAGGGAGTTTTCCTCCTGAATTCACACAATAGCTAATGGCATCATTTTTAACTTGAAAAACTATAAAGTAGAACTCAAACCCAAGATAAATTTTCCCCCAAACAAGAATATGACAGAACCACATCACCTAATCTACAAACTGAAAAAAAAAATCTGCCCCAAAAGATACTTTAGCTGAGGGGATACCCATAAAGGGTGCAAGAGGCAGATCGTTTGAAATGAAAATATGAGAGGTGTAAGTATTTGACAGAAGGAAATGACGTTTCATAGGAAACAACAAAAGGACTTCCCAGATAAAATGGGAATTGACCTTAACTATACATATGTCTCTAGGAAAAGATGTGGTAACTTGTGTTAGGGAAGAGATAAAACCAGACTCGGTCAGATAGTAGAGGACAGAACTATAAACAGTTAAAGGGAATTTTAGGAAAAATGATAGGACAGGAAAAAAAAGAAAGAACACTAAATGAGAAAAAAAAAAAATTTAAGGTGGTAAAAAGTCCACCCAAAGAAGCCTAAAAATAAAAACAAACCTGAGATAAAACGGAACTGTACAATAAGTGATCGTTTTTCATCCAAACGGAACTGTACAATAAGTGATCGTTTTTCATCCAAGGGAAAAGTTCAGAGTAGAACCTAGTCAGGTGCCCACAAGAAAAACAGCCCTGACCTGAATCCAAAGGGAAGACTTAAAAGACCAGAACAAATTTCCAAAACAAAATTATTTTTTCTCCTTTAGAGATCAACAGAGGCTCAAAGAAAGTTCATACTAACCTGGAAACAAAGGTAAAGTAGCAAATATGAATTAAAACCCCAAGGATGAGAAGCTGAAAGAGGAATATAGTTGGAAAAGAAAAAAGAAGGTATAAAAACAGAATGCCTGAAGGGCTCTCCCTGGTGAAGCAACAGTTTAAAGCACCTCATTATGAGGCTTGCCGAAGCCACTGCAGCACGATCCCCAGCCACGGAGCTGACCCACATGGCATGGCAGACTTCTCCTGTCCCGCAGACCTCTCCTGACCCACCCACTGCTCCCCTCAGCAGTGTACTTTGTCAATCTGCCTGTTCTGCTCCCCACTCTGTCTCTGGTG
>NW_004567112.1:20348155-20382241 GCF_000260355.1 Condylura cristata | reverse complement strand
AAAAAAAATGTGCAAAATGATGTAAAAATAAACTTTGTAATAAAAAAAAAAAAAAAAAGAATGCCTGAGTCTTAAATAATGAGAACTTGTTACATCTAGGAGACTATTCTTGTTTATCTCTAAGGTATGTAATCTATATCTTAAAATTTCTTCATAGTGATATAACTTATATGTTAAAAGGTATTTGCTGGTGTGATTAAGGACCAAGTATTGGAAAGATTGGACCAGATTATCCAGGTGGGACCCAGTATAATCACCTAAAAATCACCCAGTTATAGTCTGAAAGAAATGTGACTATAGAAGAAAGGCCAAAGAAATGCAACATTACTACCCCTGAAGACAGAGAAAGAAGACCATGATCCAAGCAAGCAGACAATCTCCAGAAGGTGAAACAGGCAAGTAAAGAGATCCTCTCCTACAACAACTAGAAAAGAGTGCAGCTCTGCCAACGCCTTGCTTTGGGTCTAGTGACTCAGGTCAGACATCTACAGAGCTGTTCCAACCATGTATTTGTTGTTTTTAGTCACTTTTTTAAAGACTACTTCACAGTGAAATACAACTTCAAAATGTACTTGAATTGTGTACACTGGACAATGGACAAGGGAAAAAAGACTCCAGGGGTGAAGATCAGAGGGTGGAAAGGCTAGGAACTGAGATCCAGTATGATCGCTGAGAGCCCACCTTTATTTCAACTTGTAGTTGGTGCCTATGAAAAGTTAACCCTGTGGCAATGCCAACAAGAGAACTTTTATTAGGAGCTGAAACAAGAAGGTCCCCATTTTGATTCACTGTAACTGTCAGGTAAATACCTCACTGTCCAAATTCACCCCTCCTCTCTCTCTCGTATAAACCCATGCTTAAGAACTAGTTCTCACGGGATTATGGTGATGGCACACGGGTGACTTGGTGATGGGAAACCCGCGGGGATTACAATTGAGATGGAAAAAAAAAATGTACAAAATGATGTAAAAATAAACTTTTGTAAAATAAAAAAAAAGAACTAGTTCTTGCCTTAAACAGGAAATATATGAAGAACTAGTTTGACAGCTCTTTGTTCATCATTTAAAACCATTCCTTCTCCTTTTGTCCTATTTTTGATGTTTTTTGATGTTTTTTGGTTTTTTTTAAAGATTTATTTATTTGTACATACAGAACTGAGGTACAGGCCAGAGGCTGAGGGGTGGCGAGAGGCTTCACCAAAGACAGAACAGGCAGATTGAACAAATACACTGCTGAGGGGAGCAGCGGGCGGGTCAGGAGAGGTCTGCCACGCCATGTGGTCACCTCCGGGGCAGGCAGGGATCGAACTCATGCAGAAGTGGCTTTATCTTCTCAGTGCAGTGCTTTAACCCGCTGCGCCACCAGGGAGGGACCTATTTTTGCTGTTTTAATTCACTGGTATAGCTCTTAACCTCTTATTGACCACACTCTTTGGTCTAGGTGCCTAAACCCAGGATGCAAATCTAACCCTTTGTTTTCCAGTCGACTCTAAGTCAAAGATTCTGAAGTAAAATTTTTTTATACTCTAGAAATGCAGGTAGCCAACAAGCATATGAAAAAAGGTTCAACATCACTCGTAATAAGGGAGATGCAAATTAAAACCACAATGAGATACCACCTCACATCAGTGAGAATGGCACATCTTAAAACAAACAGCAACAACAAATGTTGGCAAGGATGTGGAGAAAAAGGAACTCCTGCACTGCTGGTGGAATGCAAACTGATCTAACCACTGTGGAAAACTATTTGGAGGTTTCTCAAACTGCTAAACATGGAGCTTCCATATGACCTAGCAATCCCACTCCTGGGTATCTACCCAAAAGACACAAAAACACTGATTCAAAAAGATACCTGCACCCCCGTGTTTATTGCTGCTTTATTTACAATTGGAAAGACATGGAAACAGACCAAATGCCCAAAAGTGGATGACTGGATTAAAAAGATGTGGTACATATACACAATGGAATATTACTCAGCAACCAAAACAAATAAACACATGCCTTTTGCAGCACCATGGATGGAGCTGGAAAAGATCATGTTTAGTGAAATAAGCCAGGAAGAAAAGGAAAAATACCAGATGGTTTCACTCATAGCAGGAGTATAATGGACCAGGTAAGAAAATAATAATGAACAGTTATATACCAAAGATATTTTATGGGGGTAGAGTGGGGAATGGGATCAAAAATAGTGGGGGAAGGGAAATGCACTGGACTGTGGTGATGGCACACGGGTGATTTGATGATGGGAAGCCCACGGGGATTACAACTGAGACGGAAAAATGCACAAAATGATGTAAGAGTAAACTATTTTTTTTAATGTTATACTTTAAAATTCTGTATGCTTATAATCCTGTGGTGGCTAAATCCTAGGTTGAGCTTGTGGTCATAATCCCTTCTTGAGTGTGAGCAGGACTTATGATTTGTTTCTAATACTAATGGCTGAATGTCATTTCTGTGATGATTAAGTTATACTACATGCCTAAGGAGATGGAAAGACATGACCATAATTAGCCTACAATCTCTGTGTGTGTATGAGTATATGAGAACCCAAGAATGGAAGGAAGTATTTGCACATTGTAGGGAAACAAAACTCTGTGACCCCAAAAATATATCTCTTTGGCAAAGAACTATTACCTAAGATAGGATCTAAAATTGGTTGTAAGACTGACTGTCCTGTCATAAGAGACATTTACATTTATAGAGAAAAATTTTCTTCTGTCTCAATCAATGTAACATTCTTATCTAGAAGGAAAAGAATTTAAATCTGGGGCCTCTCTGGTGGCACAGGGGTTAAGTCTCAGTGCTATCACCACTGCTGCATGAGTTCAACCCCCAGCCAGGGAACTGACCCGCATGGCAAGCAGCCCTCTGTCTCACCCACCACTCCCCTCAGCAGTGTATTTCAGTACATCTGCGTGTTCTGCTCCCCACTCTGTCTCTGGTGAATACCCTAAACCCCCTGCAGAACCTTTGTGTTGCACCTCAGTTCTATGCAAAAATAAATAAATAATATGTTGGGGGTAAAAAAAAGAAATCTGACTAAAGGTTATGCACCTGCTTATTGTGCCTTCCCGATTACCTCTCACAGCTGATCTCCCTCTCCCAAGCCTTTGTCTCAACAGAGATATTTAAGACGGTGACTGAAGCAATTTTGGTGGGTGACTCAGTCTTACTTGGGTTTCTCCTATGTATACAGGAGACATACATGTGTGTGTATACCCAGAAATGGATATTTCTCTTGACAGTCTGTTTGCCATTTATTTGATTAGTTGCCCAGCTAGAACTCAGAGGGGTATGGAAAGATTTTTTCCTGTGCTTCTACATCCTACATGTAATAAGGGATTAATATCCAGATTATATAAACATCTTAACAACAACAAATAAAACTCAATTCAAAAACAAGCAAAAGACTGGCCCTCCCTGGTGGCGCTAGGGGTAAGGACTCAGCACTGCAAGAAGCCACAGCAGCTTCAATGTGAGTTCAATCCCCAGGCCCGGAGGTGACCCACATGGCACAGCAGACTTCTCCTGACCTGCACACTGCTCCCCTCAGCAGTATATTTCAGTACATCTGCCTAGTCTGCTCCCCACTGTCTCTGGTGAATCCTCTTACCGCCCCTGTACCTCTGGCCTGTACCCCAGTTCTGTATGTATAAATAACTAAATCTTTAAAAAAGAAAAAGGACTCAGCGGTGGAGTCAATGGCCCAGAGGGCAAAACCTACTTAGCCTCTAAGTATTTTCCTTTCCTCCCCACTCTGGATAGTCCTGGATTTTGCCACTGTCCATTTGGTTTCCAGTCCCAGTCAGGGAATTCCTTGCTTAGTCATCTTCAGTCCTGCTGAGGACCACACTTATGTTCTATCCCCCTCGTCCTATCCCACCACTTACTTACCTTAAAAAGTTTCTGGGAGTGTTTAATCATAAAAGCCATCCCATTGTTTAACTTTGCAATATTCTCTTGTAGGTCATTTGCAGTGACCTATTCAGAGAAAAAGAAGCCAGAAAGGGGAAATTAAGAGTAAGAAGGAGAAGGCAGATACTCCATTTACTGACCAATATTCTTTCAAAAGTATGAGTTTCTATCCCTAACAAAATGCCTCTAAATATTTTAATTCTGGAAAAGCTTTCTGGTTCAGTGCATTTCCACCAGACCTGACATAATTTGGGAAGAACCAAGTGTCCCTGAAATGACCAAGAAATTCAAGAAATACCTGAGAACTAATCATTATTTCCTAATTCAACTTGAGAATTAAATGTGCAAGCAGAATTACTAAAAGAAAAGACCTTAGAAGGGATTTCAAAATGAGCAGACTTTGTACCAACCATCAAGGACAGTGCCTCTTCAGAAAATGAGTTTTCAAAAAAAACTGTCACTAATGGATACCTGTTTCTTAAAAACAGCAAAATGATCACTGATTCCCTTCTTGTTTCTCCTGCCTCCTTGTTAAGCACTTCAGCATCCTACTATACCAAGTCCTCATCCCTAACATGTACCATTGTTACTTAATCTCTCTGCTTTCACCAAGAGCTCTTAAATATTTCTCTTTATAGATACAGATTACTCATTCCTTTTTCCCAGTCTCATTTAGCTAATTTTAAAATTCTTCCATTATAAGGTTTGATCTTCATATGGACAAATGCTGGTGTTCCTTTACTTCTCAAACACCCCCCACACTCTGGCCAGAGGCTCTTGCTAGCCTTGAACTTTACATTATTTTTCCACTAATTATTAGTTAGATAAAATGTTCCACACAAACTCTCTCCTTTAACTTTCCTAATTCCTTATAATATTAAAATCCCTTCTAAGTCACTATATCCTATCTATTTATCTATTATCATCCCCAAAACCTTGTGAGATAAGTGGTAAAGTAATATGTCTGACCAATATACAGAGATGCCGAAGCATAAACAGGGTAAAGGACACAGCTGATTTGCATCTTCTTTAAAGAAAAAAAAGGGACCCTTCCTGATGGCACAATACGTTAAAGCATAGTACTGTGAAGCTGTCTGCAGCCACTTCAGCATGAATTTGATTCCTGGCCAGGGAGGTGACCCACATGGTGTGACAGACTTCTCCTGACCCACCCGCTGCTCCCCTCAGCAGTGTACTTTGTCGATCTGCCTGTTCTGCTCCCCACTCTGTCTCTGGTGAATCCTCTCACCTCTCTCCTCTCCCTCAGCCTGTATCCCAGTCCTTGTGTACATAAGTAAATAAATCTTTTTAAAATTTTTATTTTATTTATTTATGCATACAAGAACTGGGCTGCAGGGGGTAGGAGGGCTAGGAGGATTCACCAAAGTAGGGAGCACAACAGGCAGATTTACTGAAATACACTGCTGAGGGGAGCAGCAGGTAAAACAGGAGACATCTACTGCTCCATGTGGGTCACCTCCCTGCCCAAAGACTAAACTCCAGTGGCTACTGATAGTTTCACAGTGCTGTGTTTTAACTTGTTGTGCCATCAGGGAGGCCCCAGTTGGCAACTTCTAACCCAGGTATCCTGCTTCCAATTTCATCACACAGTAAAACCTATGTTATGAATAGACAAGAATATGAAGCTTATGTCTCCAGGTGAAGAAATAGTACAAAAGATTTTAGATATTTTACTTATTTCTCATGTAGCTATGAGAAACCATGATCTCAATAACAAGAAGTACATTCAGTTTTATTCAAGGAATTTAACTGTAAGGAAAGAAAGTTACCACCAAAATAACTGTGTCCTCTTATCGAAAAGTTTAGTAACACTCCTGTCAAGTCATAAAGCTCCATTCTAAATTTATACTATGCAACCCTCCAGACATCAATTTGAATTTCCAAGGTTTTTGTATTAAGAAGGAATTCAGACTAGGCATCCCTGGTGGCCTAGGGGTTAAATCTCAGCACTATCACCACTATGGCCTGAGTTTGATTCCTGTGCAGGTAGCTGATCCACATATTGTACAGCAGACCTCTCCTGTCTTGCCTGTTGCTCCCCTTAACAATATATTTCAATCAATCTGCCTGTTCTGATCCCCACTGTCTCTGGAGAATCCTCTCACCCCAACCCCCCACCCCATCTCTGGCCTACAACCCAGTTCTTCTAAAAAAAAAAAAAAAATAAAAAAAAAAAAAGGAATTCCAACTAACCAGCCAAAACCATTATTTAAAAATTAGCAATTTTCAACTAAGAGTCTCCACTAATAAATGTCATTTAAGTTTATCAGAGACTGATTACAGGTGAGATTAACAGAAAGCAGTCCCTCTATGTTTGATGACTCTTAATTGATCAGTAAAATTCTTTAATGACCTAGTAAAAAGTGATCTAGTAAAAAGTTCCTAACATCATAAAGTTGAAAACTAGACCTTGAACCCTACACTTGCTAACTTCACCAAAGTACAATCACAGGATGAGGCCCAGCCCAAGAAAACCTAACAATCTTTGCTTGTCCCCTCAACACTTACATTTTTTGGCCATAAAACATGGGGTGCAAACATAAGGGCCAAATTATAGGCAGACATCTTATTCTTGTCTTGTTTCTTTGCTGTCTGGTACAGGAGATCAAGCAATAACTTCAGCAAGTTACGATTGGGTGGAGGGAGAATAAGGAAGAGCAACCGAAGAGCCTCAATCTGCCGTTCCTTATCTGGTACGTTGGTCTTGTTCCCTTTATCATCAAACTGCATCAAATCTTGAGGGCCAAAGAAATGATTGCAATGTAAGTAGAAAACACAAGCAATAAAAATCAATGTTCCTATTATAATCTTCCCCTCAATTCCAATAAAAGAAATGAAAAAATATATTCAGGCATAATCTTAGATTACAACAAAATGTAGTAACAAAAGACAAAAACACAACTAAAAACAAGCAAAAGACAGACATTCCCCCAAAGAAGATACACAAATGGTCCGTAAGCATTAGTACACTCAGTTTCACTAGCTATCAGGGAAATGTATATGTAAAATCAAAACCACAGTGAGATTCTACTTCCTACCTAACATAGCACAGTTATAATCAAAAGACTGATAAAACCAAACATTGGCAGGAATGTTGAGAAAATTAAACTGACATTGCAGTGAGATTGCAAAATGATGCAACCACTTTGGAAAACAGTGTGGAAGTTCCACAAAAATCTAAACAGTTACCTTAGGACCGAGCAATCCCATTCCTAGGTATACTAAACCTAGAAGAAATGAAAAGCATGTCCATACGTATCTTTAATAATGCTACCCCTTGCGCCTTCCTTCACCCATGATGTTATTGCTAAAAAAAATATAAGAGTGAATTATGACCCAAGTAGCTCCTCATGGGATCAGAATCACTGTTGCACCTTTACAAGGATATACAGGTTATAACAAAGACAGTCTACTGGATAATCAGCATTTCAAGGACACTGATAAGCCACATAGGTATAATTCATATAGACCTGAAAATGATTAGTGTGTTATTTAAACCATGTAACTTCATTAACACTTCTGGATTTATGAAGGGAAGAAAATATTTCTATAAGCTGTTCCCTGTTAATTTGAAATTGAAAACAAACATCCCTTCCAATCATCATAAAGGTGTATCAAACTCTATGTCTGTGCTACCTCAATGTGATCTCAAAGAACAGTGAATCCCAGAGTGGGGGAAAGGAATTCAAATAATGCACTAAATTAACTCAAGAGGAAGTGCAAAAAAAAAAAAAAAAACCTAATCTTACTAGATTTTAGAAATTCAAAACTAAACTTTTTAGTAGTAAAAGTTATTTGAAAGAAAAAAATCTTATATTGAATATTTTTCCTTCAAATTAGAAGAAAATACTCAAGGGCAGAAAGCGAAGTAGACTCAGTATGGATTTTGATGCTGTGCATACTTAGCGCCTACAGCAGCATAACAGCTGTGCAATCTAAAAATGAACTCCTGACCACACAAACATAAAGGAAAATGAGAAGACTATTTATGAGCTAAAAATGGAACATTCTCCAAGATATATTCTGTGAAAAGAGCAGACTAAAGAACTATGTAATATTCCATCATTACATGAAAAGAGAGAAAGGAAAATATGTAAGTTTTGCAAGATTATAAAATATCTCTGGAATGATACACTAAAAATCAAAAGCTTGAGTTGCCTCCAGGAAGAAAAAGAGGGCATGAGGAACAGGGTAAGTTAAGGTAAAAGGCTTTTCACTATATATTCTTGAAGCTTTTGAATTCTGAACCATGAGAATATATTGCCTATTTAAAAAGCCATAAAATTGTCCCTCTCTGTGGCACAACAGGTAAGGACACAGAACTGCAAGCGAGCCACAGCCACTTCAGTGCAAGTTTGATCCCCAGTCCTGAAGATGACCCACATGGCATGGCAGACCTCTCCTCACCCGCCGCTGCTCCCCTCAGCAGTGTACTTCATTGATCTGCCTATTCTGTTCCTCGCTCTGTCTTTAGTGAAGCCTCTCGCAGCCCCTGCACCTCTGGCCTGTACCCCAGTTCTGTATGAATAAATAATCTTTTTTAAAAATTAGTTTAAAAAACAAATTTCTGATGTAAAAATAAACTGTTATAAAAAAAAATTTCTAAGAATAGAAGTTATCTGGGACCTCCCTGGTGGCGCAGCGGGTTAAAGCACTGCACTGAGAATCTAAAGCTGCTTCCGCATGAGTTCAATTCCCGCCTGCCCCGGAGGAGTCCACATGGCGAGGCAGACCTCTCCTGACCCGCCCGCTGCTCCCCTCAGCAGTGTACTTCGTCGATCTGCCTGTTCTGCTCCCCACTCTGCCTCTGGTGAAGCCTCTCACCGCCCCTGAGCCTCTGGCCTGTACCCCAGTTCTGTATGTACAAATAAATAAATCTTTAAAAAAAAAAAAAAAAGAATAGAAGTTATCTCAGTCGAGGCATAATAATACTTAGCAAAAGTCCCATAGCAAGGCAAATATACCAAACCTGTATCCATCTCTGATATGTGAAATCATCCACTGGAAAACATGCATTTATTCCAAGCTACTAAATTGAAAGAAATGCATTTATATCTCACTTCCTATACTCACCAGCAATTTTAAGGTGTGCATGGAAATGTTTATGTGTCAGCAGGGGCTCAGGTAACTCTCCCAGAAACATCTTCAGCAAGGTGGCAACATCATTTGAGTGAAACTCTCCTGATTCCAAGTCAATATCAGTTCCATTATTGAGAGCATCCCTTAAAATCTGTTGTCGGACACTATTCCCTGGTACTCTAAACAAACCCTCTACTCGCAAGTCTGTTTAGCATGGAAGACAACAGAAGGCATCAAAAAGTTATTATTAAAAAAGAGAAGTTATTATTAAAATAAGTCATCTAAAAGACTACTTTTTCATAATTCAAAGACCCTTTGCAAGACCTTAGAAGGTTTCTGTCTTGTCCCAGAGTAGTTTAAAACCACTGCCCCTAAAGAGACACATCTTAACATTTCTGAGCACCTGGCAATCTCCCACACTCAGAGATGGTCTCCCAGGAGCCATTGAATGTCCTGAGTGCCCTAAACAATGGTCAGAATGCATCTGAAAAATAAGTTGGAAGAAAAGCCAAACCTCCCTAAAGGTACCTCCCTTCTTTTGTCTTCACAGAAGGGAGACTGAGTTCATATGAGGTTCGTTTTTCCTGTAAATGGTTTCCCAAATCAAAACAAATCAAGACTCTGCCTGTTGTCCAGGAATTAGAACTTTAACCTGTTAGATTACCTTTCACACTAAGAGATTCCCAGAAGTGCAGGGTCATTCTGGGTTAACTATTCTTCCCTCCCAACTAGGTCCTAAACTAATCTAACGAGATTTAAAAAAAAAAAAAAATGGTCTACATAGTTTTTGTTTGATCTGTAAGAAGTGTGAGAGTTCAAGTTTCAAACTTAGGTAAATATTTACTTTTGCATATAGCCTCTTAATTCAGGGCTCCAAGTTCAAATGCCTACAGTGCAGGCAGGTAACAATAAATGAATGAAAAGAACCCATAACAATCTGGAGCGCTCCAGTAGATCATGTCCAAGAAGATGGCTAAAGGACTCTGTATCTGCCTAGCATCCAAAAAGCTAAAATTATGAAGTCTCCCTCCCCATATTAAAACTGGTAATTTTATTTTTTAATTTAATCTTTTGCCGACAAATAAAACATGAATAGAGATGACTTAAGTCCTTACATCTCAGTTTGTAACTCTACTCTCCTGGCATGGTGTCCCACATAGAATATGCCATAAGTAACAAGTTGAATTCAAAGCATCACAAAAAGCCACAAAATTTCACATGCTGTATCAAGCATTTAGAGCAATGACATAACCAGCATGACTACTAAAAATGAATAGAAAGTAAGATTGTATTTTAATCATAGAACTTTAGAGATGAGAAGTATCTCTGGCACTTACTCATGCTCCCTTGTGTTATAATTTTCTAGGGACAATGTATTTTTCCAGAAATGTCTCTAAATGAAGAGGAAAATGTGATTTCACAGAC
Organism: Condylura cristata; assembly: GCF_000260355.1. Classification (NCBI taxonomy): domain Eukaryota; kingdom Metazoa; phylum Chordata; class Mammalia; order Eulipotyphla; family Talpidae; genus Condylura; species Condylura cristata. The sequence goes on along the minus strand of NW_004567112.1, from coordinate 20,371,802 downwards.
ACTATCTAATCTATATTCATCTTTGATAGTATAAAATCAATACATGCAATGAAATTTAAGAGGAAATATATTTAAAAACATGCCACCTGAGAACATCACCAATTAGTGTCACTGTTGATGGTTAACAGATGCCCACTGATTCAAAAAGTTAACTCTCAATAATAAACTCATAATTTTTCACTAACAAAGAACAAAATTTTGAGTAGTCTTACTTTTGTGTAGATATTCAATCAGCTGGTATATCTGGGCAATGCCTTCCTCTGTCAAAGGAGATCCAAATACTACTCCTTTTTCTAAAAAAAAAAAAAAAAAAAGACAGGAATGGGCTGCCTTTTCCACAAACAGTACAAAACCATCAAACTTAAAACCACCCAAGCATCTATACTACAATTCTGCAAACGTTTTTATGGAGTTAGTACCAGAAAAAGACAGTCAGGGAAACTCTCAATCAACTCTCTACATGTTTAATAGTAAACTCTAAGTTCCCTGAAAGCAAAGACCATATTCTTATGTAAGTATCAATACCAAGAATGTTGATATTTACCAAAAAAACAGAACTTAGAGCCACTGAACTGTCAAAGCATGACAAATTATCCACTGAAGTGGTACAGTGTGATCGGTGACCTGTTTCAATGTCTAAACTTTTTTCTCTTAAATGAAGTCCTTATATTTAACAAAATAGTGCCTCTTTCATAGCACAGTGCTACAATTATTTTCTGAAAACTTTTTTTGGATGATTCATAGTCATTCATAGTCATAGTGCTTGTCCAAAGCACTCAGAGAACTCAGAGAATAAAAATGTTTAAAAACCACTGCAATAAAAAAGGTTCAAATTTCCCTTACTGGACTGTCCAACTGTGTGATTTTGTTGTTGTTTAATATTATTTTAGTATAGCATTAGAACATGAAAATCAAGGTGACCTTGATAACTACCTAAACTAATTATGGCACTTCTTAAGGACTGACTATATTTACTTTGTCTCTTTAGCTAGATTATGATTTTTATTACTATTAAATAAGGTTCTGCTACATAAAAAGGAGAAAATAACAAAAAAATCCTTTACAGTCACAGTAATTTCACTGCAAATGTAAATGTCAGCAGTGAAGCCCGGGGACCCAGCCTTCACCGACACATCTCCTACCCTTCCGCTTGAGAGACATCAGAGACCGGAAGAATCCTGATGCTGGACCAGCCCCACCAGGCAACTTAAGGTCCACTTCCCCCATTAGCTGAGCCAACTCAGTTCCAGGTAGATCGATGAGCCTTGTAATATTGCTGACCACCAACTCAGTGAACACCTCAGGTTTCTCATGTCGGAGTTTTTCCACAAAAAAGTCAGGATTGAAGATAATAGGCTGACCCCGAAGGGAAGAGTCCTTGCAGAGAACAAAACTGCAGATAGCATCACTGGAAAATATGAAACAAGAATTGAGATAATTTTTGCATGCGTTTCTCGGGTCCTCTCAACCACACCCTTTCTGTGGATTTCATCATGTTGGTCTTTGGAAAAACCTAATCCTTAATCTGCTGTCTGCACAAAAGAAGATAACTTGGACTTGCTACTCAGGTGATATTCACCTGAACACTTAAGTACTTAGTTTAATGAAAAAAATCAACAGCCAGTCTGACATGACCTAAGTTTGTCTCTTACTTTCAGACATACAGTGCAGGAAGATACAGATTTACAGACTCCCAGGTCTAACAGAGTATTAGTGGTAGTCACATGGGCCATGTTCCCTTATGAAACTGTCAAACCCTGGATTAATTACTGCTAAAAACTTGTAAGACATTAGACTGTAGCTGTTTCCCTTAACTGAGTAGTGGATAATCATTAAATTAAGGCCTTCTTGAGAAGGCCTTAGAATCACCAACTGCTCACAGGACCATCATCAGACCACATTCATGACAGTAAACCTGAGACTGTGTAAAAACTAACACTATAATAATGTAATAGACACTTCCTTATAATCAGACCCCTTTAATTGAGCCAGATGCCCTTGAATTCCATTCCTGACAACCAAAAAGCCTTCACTAGAATGAACGACATTTTAGAGGTACATTAAATAAATGCTAATTCAGCCTTGCCCAGGTTGAGAACTAGGTTTTATTCTTTTTTTTTTAAGCTATAGTTATTCATACAAGAGCTGATGTGTAAGCCAAAGATGTATGGAGTGGGATGGTGTGAGAGGCTTCACCAGAGACAGAATGAGAAGCAAGCAGGTGGATCAACACTGCTGAGGGGAGCAGCAAGCAAGATGGGAGAGGTCTGTTGTGCCATGCGGGTTACCCCTGGCAGGAGACTAGACTCATGCTGCAGTGGCTGCTCATGGCTTCATAGTGCTGAGACTTAACCCCTGTGACACCAGAGAGACCCAAGTTTTATTTTAAATCCTGTAATTCTCAATGCCTCTCTCCCATCATCTAAGTCCAATCTTAATTTGGACAGGTGCTTCCCTCCAGAGTACTTGGGAAATTGCATTTGCTTCTAATTTCATTCTTCTATCACTGAATAACACTAAGTTCTGCTGGCCTCTAGCTTATTTTCCACTCCTACATGACCTTGCTATACTCCCAGAAAAGCTCTTCTGACTCTCAGAAATATTTTCTTCCCTGATCTTTGTTTCCTAATGCCTAATTACTATACGCCATTGTACTTTTAATATGGTAGATATAAAAACAGCATTATTGCATCCTACAGCAGACACATCACTTATCAATTATCTAGAAACAGTCATTTATTAGATAACCTCTGAGTAGATAAAAACACAAACCAGAAAGGACAACTTATCACATCTATCAAGCAAAGTCGACATTCACCTGACTCACACAGTATTTCCACAATTAAAAAATCACAACTTAAAAAGTCTCTCGTGGCACCAAAACACTGCCCCCAAGAAAAATGGCACTCCAAGTATTAAATATAAGTAATCTATGACACACCTTGCCAATATGATGTGGATAATTTTTAATAACGCTATAACAAAAAATAAGGTTTAGGTATACTTCAAAGTTCATCTGTACAACTTTGAAAAATTATTAATTAATCAACAGTCCAAATTTACAATTGATAGCTAACTAAAATAACTTTTCTCTAAAATGGTAAGAATTCAGGCAAAAATTTAAAATCATAAATGCATGTTCTCAGGCCAAAAAGTTATTGAAGAAAGACAACTTAAATGCTTGCCTCCTCAAGCCTTTTACACAGTTTAATTTAGGCTATCTGTTAGATTATCTTTCCTGTACAAACTTAAAATGCCAACTGCGTGTAAGCCAATTAAAATCAAAATCAACTCTATCCTAAATCATTAACAAGTTCTTTTTTTAAACATCAGCTTATTTCTGTCAACTAGAATCAATATAAAACTATTGTTTATAATCACTGTCAATGAAAAATTAATATCCTACTTAGAGTCAGAAAAACACGAGTCTGAGAATGATTATATTCAGATTGAATATTAACATTCACATCATATCAAGCCCAAACTATGATTTTATGAAATCCACATCCCTTTTAATTTATCAGAGATATCAGATCATATTAGCCTATCACAGAAAAGTACATGAACAGTATCCAGTAAATGCCTGAGGTAGAAACGGGTACATACATACAACCTCCAACTTCTTGTGTTACTGATGTCCAAAGCAAGACTAAGTTAAGATTCTAAACCTTACATCACAGTTGACCCTCCAACACCGACTATATCAAACACAAGTAGAAAAAGAGATAGAAAGACAAAGCCCCAGCTACAGTGTTTTTCAACAGAATTCTTTCAATCTAGGCATCAACCCCTAGACAGCACCCTCTTAACTAAGTGTAGTAGGCAGAAAATAAAGAAGGTCAAGGTTGTTTCTACCTATTCACAAACAATATAAGAGAAATATGTCTCTGGTGCTCTAAAGCACAAGTAACCTGTTACTTCCCTTCTGCTTTTCCTCCCTCCCACTATCACTTACTCTTAGTTTGTCCTACATTAACTTCTTCAACCTATTTCCCTTTTTCCTCTTCCTCACTTATTCTGAGAAGAACATTTGGTAAGACAAGAGCCAAGATAGTGAGATGGTTAAGAAATAAAAGATAAACAACAGAAAAGACTTTAGTTACTCCCACCGCGCCCACTACTCCCTTTCCACAAAATACACAATACCACAGTATAAAGCTGAGACTATCAAGGAACATTGTTAAAACTTAAGGGATTCTTAAGAATCTTAGAGCTAAAAAGATAACATCCTGCTATACAGTATTTTTTTAAACAAACTCAAATTTTGCTCAAGTTCAAGAAAAAACAAATTTCTTACATAAGTGCTGAAAGCTTCTGATGAGGCATTGGTACATCGATGGGACAAGAAAAAAGCTTTCTCCTTAGTGTGACAAAAGAGCCCTCCTTTCCCCACCCCATCTTAGCCTACACAAATTCCAAACATGTCAGAAGACACAAGGACACATTATGGGACCTGAAAGGCAGACTTATTAGAACTCTAAGCACTTATCTGCAAGTAGGAACAAAACAGAAATTTTCAAGACCTGGACTAGTAGTCCCCAACTTGCTTAAATTCAATAGTATCTTCCATCACCACTCAAAGTTGTTCTCGACAAAATAATCCCCCAAAGTAAAGGTACAAGTAGTTTTATGATATGGAGGAGTATAATCCCTACCTCATAAAACATGCAAAAAATAAGTTCCAAACAGAATGTAGATCGAAAAATGAACAGCCTAAATTTGCAAACTCTAAAAAATAGCATAGAAGAACAAATTAATGAGGCAGAGGAAAGGTCTCTTAAACAAAAGATAAAAAGCACAATCCACAAAGACAAACAATACAGAAGTGTATTAAAATTTAAAATGTCTGTAGAGCAAATGACATTATAAACATTTTTTTTTAATGAAGTCACAATGCCTTTGGAGCGAAACCGGATGAAAGAACAGGAGTGGGAGAGAAACTTTTCACTGTATGCTCTTTTGTATTTTGTGAATTTTTGATACATGTGAACATACTACCCATTCATAAATAAACTCAAAACTTTAAAATAATAAAGACAAGCCATAAACTAGAAAAAGAAATTTGCCCCTATATAAAAGTAGTATTCAGAATATCAGTGTGCCTAAAATTTAAAAGAAAAATACATTCACTCAACTGAAAATTAGTAAGTAAATTCAGAGAAGAGGGGGCCTAAATGACTAATGAACATGAAAAGAAACCCAACTCTAGCAATTATATGGTAAAACAAGTTTTCAAATGCTATCTTTCTTTTTTTCTTTTAAAGATTTATTTATTTATACATACAAGAACTGGGTGTATGTTGGGGAGGGGGGATGAGAGAATTCACCAGAGACAGAGAAGGAAGCAGAACAGGAGAGGTCTGTTACGCTATATGTAGGTTAGCTCCCTGGACTGGGATTGAACTCATAGCTTGACAGCACTGGGTAGCACTTTAACCCCTGTATCACCAGGCAGGCCCAAATGGTAGCTTTCTCTAACCATCCATCACTTTGGCAAAAACTATGAGATTCAGGCTGTTTCTTTTTATCCTAGTATACTATAGCATTATTTGTTTATAAAAATGAGTCAGTTTCTGTTTCTCTATTAATGATATTTTTCTCCTTTATTTTGTATGATAAATGACACTAATTCTCTAATGTTAAACCAACCAACCTTGCATGTCTAGAGTAAACTCAATGCTGTTACAATGTACTGTCAACTTTATATGTTGTCAAATTTAGTATACTGTAAGTTTGTTTAGGCTTCTCCATACTTGTGATTGGTCTGGAATTGTCTTTTCTTGTATTGTCTTCATTAGGTTTCACATCAAGACTGTGCTGGTCTTAAAAAGTTAGTTGAGAAGTCAGTCTTACTTTTCTGTTTTCTGAAAAAGTTTATGTAAGACTGGCTACTAAAGCGGCTGATGAAACCATCTGGACCTAGAATCTACTTTGTAAGTTATTTAAATATATATTCATTTTGTGTAATAGGACTATTCAAATTTTCTATTCTTGTATTAACTTTGGTAAGCTTTATATTTATGAAAATCTGTTTATTTCACATAAATTTTCAATTTACTAAATATCCTCTCAGGAATATTTTAATGTGTCTAGGTGACATAGCGATACCCTCTTTGCTCCTAATTTGGTAATCTGTTTTCTCTCTAAATTTATAAATCTATTATAGGTTTATCAATTTTATTAGCTTTGTCAAGGTTCCAAGTTTTGGTTTTTTAATTCCTTTATTGCATGTTTGCTATTTAGTTCATATCTTTATTACTTCCTCTATCTTCCTTACTGGATTCAGGATGAAGGTGGAACTGCCAATTCCACCTCCATGGATGACCTTTGACTTACAGTCAAAAAGGAGAACTTGGACATCAATGGCAGGAGGAATGACATCTGATACCTATTTCTGTACAGCAAGTGACATTATAAACAATTTTTTTGTGTATATGCACTACATATAAAGAGCTCCAGGTGAATTTTGGATCTAAAGATGGAGAGTAAAACAAACTTCCCCAATACTGAAGATTACAGAACTTGACAGAGGGATATAATTTTTAAATAAAAAATATATCTGACTTCATCGTAGTAAAGATCTTGTGTTCAAAATACACCATTAAGTGAAAAAGCAAGTCAGAGTAGGAAAATATATATTAATATTATAGTTATAGACAAAGATATACAGCAAAAAAGGATTCATATCTTGAGTATACTAAGAATTCCTACAAATCAAATACGAAAAAGAAACAATAAAAAAAGAGGGTTCAATAAAATGAGAAAAAATGACCAATATAGTCATGAAAAAAACTGTTCAGTATCATTAGACATCAGCAAAACGCAAATATAAAACAGTAACATCCTATTATCCAACAATAGATTGACTAAAATTGAAGAGATTAACATTAAGGTTTAAAGAAAATAACAGTAATTCTTTTATACTGCTATTGTAAAAAACTGTTTGGTCTGATCTACTAAGTTGAACAAGTTACCCCCATGACCCAGCAATTCTATTCCAAGCGTAACATATAACAAGAATTTTCAACAGCCAAAACTGGAAGCATAATGTCCAAAACGATTTTAAAATTATGACATATATAGTGGCATAATTTGCAGCAATAAAAATGAAGGAATCCCAGTTACATGCACCATCACGGAGAAATCTTACATATAATGATGATCAAAAGAATCATATATATAAAATTAAGCACACACAGAGACAACTACCTACTATATATAAAGCCATTTCCACTGAAGTTTAAGAAGAAAACTCTACTGTTTAGACAAGCTTGCTTAAATGGGCAAATTGTAAAGAGAAGCAAAAATGTATTTAATTCAAGATGATGAAAATTTGTAGCAGTTAATGAGTAAGAAGCAGCATGAGAGGGCCTCCCTGGCAGCCTAGGGGTTAACTCTTAACACTATCACTGGGACAACCTGAGTTCTATCTCGAGCCAGGGAGCTAACTCCACATATGACCCAGCAGGCCTCTCCTGTCTGGCCCGCTGCTCCCCTCAGCAGTGTACTTCGTCAATCTGCCTGTTCTGCTGTCTCTGATGAATCCTCTCACACTCCTGCACCACTGGCCTCTACCCCAGTTCTGTATGCACAAATAAATATATCTTTTAAAATAAATAAATCATTGGTCAATGGGGGAAAAGAAAACAATTAATTTGAAGTAAGTACGTCAAATATTAAGAATAGTTGAAGCTGGCTGACAGGAAATCTACTGAGTAGATTTATTCTATACTTACATGTATAAGCAACATTTTCTATGACAAAATTTTTTGAAGAAATCAAGTAATTCTGACCAAATTTTGCTACAATTTCATGTAACTATCATAGAAAATAAAAGAATATACTACCCTAACCATAAAAGTGATGATCAGAACCTGAATTGTTAGTAAGTATATCCGCATATAGAGAGAGCAATAGAGAGAGAGCAAGAGTTCGGTATTTAAATGCATATACGAGGCAACCACCATTAGAGTGATAAAGGTTCTCCCCATAATCCAAAAATACAACCTCCTAAAACAAACCAAATAAGGAAGATCTGTTTTCAGGAAGTGGAGGGAAGCCTGTAGAGGTAAGATCTACCTCTCGAAAAGATCAATTTTTAAAATCTACGTAGTCTGCAATTACCACTGTTACCACTAGATGGAACTCTACACGTAAAGTGATAAGGAACAGAAACAATCCACAGCTGAAAAGTCAATTACAGAAAAGTGAAATCTTTTGAGGCATGTTGCACACATGAATCTGCAAAATTCAAGGCAGTAGGGGAAACAAACCTGTATCCTGTAGATGTATCTTTTGGCTGGCGACTACCAAAACTGCATACCCACAAAACTAAATGTTTCCTCCCTAGTGAATTGCTTAACTTGATTTGTTCTCCAAGAACCACAACCTTGGCAACATCTATCAAAATGTGAGCTATATTTAAAGTTGTCTAAATTGGATTTACCACCCTGAGAAAAGTATGCACTCTCTTACTGCCTTTTCAACCCTAAAAGCTTCTGAATATGTCACTTTATTGGAGAATTTTAAATAGGAACACAAACAAGTGATAAACAAGAGGCTTTTTGAATAGCTCAAAGTTGGTAATACCAAGAGTTCAGGGAACAGTATCCTGTATCTTAGACAAAAACTGAAAATATCTACATGCAAGATTTGCCCTTAGCTGTCCAAGACTTTGCAAACTGGACCTCTTATCTCTAATTTGAATTCCAGCAGTACACAAAAATATGGAAGGCCCTTATTTTTTTTTTTTTTATTGAGGTAACAGTAGTTTACATCACTGTTAGGGTTTCTCACCTTATAGCAACCTTATGTGCAATTTCTCACCTTATAGCAACTATCACCCCACACCATACCCATCACCGAATGCCCAGTCACCATTGTTGGTCTCTCTATCTATTCTCTCCCACCGACTGCACAATCGTAATAAACATACCCTGAAGTCAAATTTTCAATGAAGTTAAGAAATGACATAAGTATTACCTTTCATATCAGTGGACTTATTTTTAATTTGTCATGTTTTATTTGACGAAAACAGACTGAAAAGTGATCTCTTGTTCATCCGAACCATTTAGGCAGACTGAGCACCAGATGTAATTGTTTTAATCATAAAGATAGCTACTACAAAAATGACCTTACCAAATGAAAAAAATAATAAAAGGGACCATGCTGGGCCCTCCCTGGTGGCACAACAGATTAAAGTGAAGCACCGTGAAGCCATCCACAGCCACTGCAGCCAGAGGGGTGACCCACATGACACAGCAGACCTCTCCTGACCCTCCCGCTACTCCCCTCAGCAGTGTATTTCAGATCTACCGATTCTGCTCCCCACTCTGTTTCTGGTGAATCCTCTCACCCACCGCACCCCTCTTACCTGTATCCCAGTTCTTGCATACATAAATAAATAGGTCTTTAAAAAATAAACAAAATGGACCATGATACTTGAGTGAAGAAACTATTGTGGTCAGTGAAGGGGTTTTAGGGATCCTGAACTTCATAAATCTTTAAAATAATAAACAGGCTTAAGTATACAAAACCTAGCCATATTTCAGAGTGCATGTGATGATCTCTAGATAGCAGAAAATATCTGATATCTTCTAACATGTTACTAATAATACTGCTGTACATTCTCTTGGTGTCTGATCTTCATGATTCCTGGTTTCCTGTTTTTGTTGTGTTTTCCTTTAGTTTCATTGTTATTACTAATGTGGCTTGACTTTTTGGCAATTGTGTTCTACATGAAAATAAATGAACTTTTTCATTATGTAATCCCAGTATCATTCTTTTTTTAAGGTTTATTTTTATTTATTTATGCATACAAGAACTGGGGTGTAGACCAGAGGTATAGGGGTGGAAAAGGGGTGTTGAGAGGAGTCATCAGAGATTGAGTGGGGAGCAGAACAGGTGGATCTACTGAAATACACTGCAGAGGAGCAGAGGGTGAGAGACTAAGAGAGGTCTACTATGCCATCTGTGGATCTGCTCCCTGGTTGGGGATTGAACTCAGGCCTCAAAGCATTTCTTTTCTTAATTAAGTGATTGAAGCAATTTAAAGTATCTGTTAAGAATACAATATAACAATTTAAAGTATCTATTAGGAATATAATATGAAGAGAAATAGTTCTAAATGAGTGATTATCTATTCTCCATTTACATATTCTCCTTTTTGAATGATAATTCAACATGCAAAATAGGTAATGACCTGTGTAAATCAGGCTATTCCTTCCTCTTCTTTGAGCTACAAAGAAAAAAACAACATGACCTTCAAAAGTTTAATATCTACAGGGCAAAAAAGGGAAGTGGTATGGTATATATCATTGCAAGGTAATATTTTATGTCTTAGAGATGACAAAGACTATTATTCATTCATCAAAGACCGCCTACACACAACTAAGTGCCTGGTATATATAAATGTGTGCAGGTGTGTGCATGGGTGTATTGGATCAGGGAGGTCCTGCCCCAAAAGCATTATAGGAACACAAACTTCTCTTTTATGCACAATTGATGTTACATTTGACAAACAGTGGAAATGATAATTCAGGTTCAGATATCTGTGTCTGTGAATATCTGTTAATCATGTGATTAGTACCCAAAATTTTAATTCAATTAGCAACATACTTCATGGAATTCATATTTCAGGTTTTCATTCACAAGGCAACCTTTGAGTAGGATGATGGCTGATCTAAATAATCAGATCTAGCAATCCCTCTATGGTTTCCAGGCAAAAAAACAGCCAATCACTTATAGACAGTTACAAGAATGGAAAACTCTTTCCTATAAAATATCAAGTAACACATTCAACCATGGACATCTCAGGCAGGGAAGGTGTCTGGTGCTCACTCATAAACCCAGCTTCCCAATACCTGAAATCTCCCATTCAGTACTTAGGACAGGAGACATCAAAGGGTCTTACTGGATTACAGCTGCAATGTAAATAAGCTCACTCTACAGCATCCTAATGTATACATATGTAAACAATTACAACTAAGACCTCAGGCTGGAGGAAGAACACCAGAAAATTCTTTGTGGGATATGCTACATTTCAGTGTGTGTGCTTAGGAGAGAAGCTCTGTAGAAATTATGCAATGATTTCCAAAACTAAAACCCCTCTGCTCTGTTCTTCAGTTTTCTACTAGGAGAAAGTAAAATCTATCATGTTATTGAATGTATTAACTATCTAATTAATCCTGACATTTTCTCTAATAAACATCATGACATATAAATAAAGAAACTGAAGCTGAGTGAGGTTTATAACTTGGCCTGAGTATTTTATTATTTGATATTGTAAATAATACAGATTTCCTAATTTCCTTGTCAGACAGTTCACAGCATATAGAAACAATGGGTTTCTGTATATTTTATATCCTGTAACTTGACTAAATTTATTAGTTCTAACAGTTCTTTACTGTTGTTAAATCTTCAGTTTCTTATATATGTATATATAAGATCATGTTGCAAACTGGGACAATTTCATTTGTTCCTTCCAATTTATATGACTTTCCTTTCTTTTTCTTGCCTAACTTGTTACCTAGGACTTCTATTACTTCACTGAATAGAAGGGGCAAGAGTGGGCCCCCTTGCCATGCTCCTGATCACAATGAGATAGCACCTCATACCTGTTAGGATGGCTATTAAAAAAAAAAAGAGTGTTGGTGAGAACAACAGGAAACTGGAACCTCTGTACACTGTTAGGAGTATAAAAAGGTGTGCCTGCTCTGGAAGTAGTATGGTGAGTCCTTAGAATAATGAAAATACCAAATTCAGCGACCCCACCTCTGGATATTTTCTCAAAGTACTGGGATCACAATCTTAAAGAGAAGCTAGCATTCCCATGTTCACAAACAGAACATGTTAATGTTGACCTGCCAAAGTGTGAAAATACCTTAAACGTCCAGGGATGGAGAAGAAAAATGTCGTATATACATAGAATGGAATTATCATTAAGCTTTAAAAAAGGAAGGAAATTCTGACATATACAACATGGATGGAACTCGAAAACATTATGCTAGGTGAAAGTTACAGTTACAGGAAGACAAAATATTGCATGATTCTAAAATACTATCAAATTAAATATAATTAAAATAATAAAATGTATAGAATTAAAATGGATCAGTGGTTGCCAGGGGCTGAGGGTCGGGGAGGGAGTGACGAGTTAACAGACAATGTCTCACAATGAGTAAGTTCTTGCGAGCTGCAGTACAATACGGTACCTACAGTCAACAATACTGGATTGCGTACTAAATATTCCGCTAGGGTAGGTCTCCTTTTGAAAAGTCCTTAACCACCACGATTTAAAAAAAAAATTTTTTTAATCGATCCAAGGCCTAAAACCCAATTCTGACATTCAAATCCATGCTCTGACTTAATCACGTAAACTGCAGCGAAGCCCACTGAAAGGTACCGACAGCGCTCGCTGTGTGACTTGGGCGATCTGGCTTAACAGCTCTGGGCTGTTTCCTCACCAGCCCGAGAAGCCTCAGCGCCACGGCCCACAGCGCTGCCCCAGCAGTGGTCTATCTGCAGCCAAGACAGGAGATGACCTCCCACCGCATCAGCAGGACCCAACCCGCGCCCTAGCCGGGCCTCAGCCCCCGCAGGCACGACGTGCGCAACGCGGCGAGGAAAGCCACAAAGCCCAGTCCCGCTAGGTCGCCGTGACCCAAAGGAAAGGCGTCAGTGTGACCAGCCCACGGCTTCGTTTCCTAGGCAGCTGGACCAAGAACTCAGCTCACCTCCGGCCGGGTTCGCGGGTTGGCACCTCCCCTTCACCCTGCGCCTCAGCCGCCATCTTAGTCAGCAAACTTCTTTTACCGCCCCACCTCAGGCCCCGCCCCCATGACTCTGGATTGGCTGAGGTGCTTCTTCCTCTTCATACCATTGGGTAACCTGATCGCTCCCGCCTCAACATGAATTTCGTGATATTATTGGTCTATTCAAATAAGTAACCGTCGTGGGTGATTGCGCCAGCTCAGGCCACCGAGAACCCCGCCTCGAGGCATGCCGGGAGTTGTAGTTTTTATTTTGATTATGCCTTGGCATTCCACCCGCGTTTAGATTCTACTTAAGCCCAACTATTGTTCTGACGTGTAAATCTCCGAATTACAGAACTCACAGTATGCTTTCTTCAGACCACAGTTGCTTGCTTACAACTTTCTAGAGATCCCAGTTTCCCCCTCAGATCTGTATCTTGAAACCAAAAGCTATATAACATCACTTTGTCCCTAACTGATCTTAATCCTCGGGTAGAAATAACCGACATTATGCTAGCCCTCCCTGCTTCACAGGCGTCTGATGAAGAGTAAATAAGGCAGCAGATGTGTAAGAACATTGTAAAGTTAAAGCATTTTTCTGTTGTTTTTTAAGCTGAATTTTTCTAGGGATTTTTTTCAGTTGTTTCTTCTGTCATCCAAAATTTTCCCAGGATGCTCCCCAACAAATGATTCCATTTCTCCACAAACTCTTCCCAACTTCAGTCTTTGCATGTGCTGCTTTTTCTCACCCTCCAGTTTTCACTTCATTGTCTTTCAGGTCCCAATTTAAATGCAACTGAGGCAGCTATTCCGGTGGCTGACAATAGCTTGGTGGCAGTGAGACTTACGCCTTGTGCCACCAGGGAAGCATTAATTACAGTTGTTTCTGTGGCCATTTGTTTAATGCGAAGGTTTCCAACTAGACTTTCTGCCAAAAGTGGTCAGGAAGGCCTCCCGATGGCACACCGTTAACTCTCAGCACTAAGAAGCTCTCAGCAGTCACTGCAGCATGAGTTTGATCCCGGGACCAGCCAGCTGACCCATGTGGCACAGCAGACCTCTCCTGACCAGCCCACTGCTTCCCTCAGTAGTGTATTTCAGTGGATTCACCTGTTCTCTGTTCTGCTCCCCACTCTGTGTCTGGTGAATCCTCTCACCCCTTGCACCTCTGGCCTCCACCCCAGTTCTTATCTACATTAATAAATACATTAAAAAAAAAAAAAAAGCAGTCAGCGACTAAGTCTATTCTGCCCCCGTGACATTTTGCACATAGTGGCCTTTCAGTAAATATTTTTTAAACAAATGACTAAACAAGTTCTTAGACTTGCTTTCCGACTCAAAAATTGAATCACCTTTAGTTTTATGCTTAACAATTTACCTTCATTGAGCAAAGCATGAAGAGAAACACAAAATTCAACAAAGATTTATCAGTGAAATTTTTCATTGAACCCCAAATAGCCACAAAAAATTCAGTCTGTGTAGCTGCTATCTATACAAAGCAAGGAACCCAAAACTCAATGTAGTCCTTTTCCCAGAGTATGGACTGGTTTGTTTTATTTTGTTTGTTTGTTTTTTCCTGGTGCCATGACACCCAGCACATTGATTGATTGGATTAAATAGATGTTTTTCACATAGAAGAAATGTTCAAATCTTCAGATATGAAAAGAACACCATGCAACTCTATTTCTGGATCAACTTTTGCATGACATATTTTTAAGATTTATTTATTTATTCATACAATAACTGGGGTGCAGGCAAGAGGTGCAGGGGGTGAAAGAATTCACCAGAGACAGAGTGGGGAGCAGGACAGGCAGATACACTGAAATAACACTGCTAAGGGGAGCAGCAGGCAGGTCAGGGGAGGTCTGCTGTGCCATATAGGTCAGCTCCCTGGCCAGGGATTGAGCTCATACTGAAGCAGTTGCAGATAACTTCATTGTGCTGTGCTTTGACCCACTGTACCGCCAGGAAGGGCCCTGGATGATATTTTTACATAAAATCCATAATGTTTGGAGACAGAGAGCCCAGTAGTGAGGGGCAGATGTCCGGAATCAGCCTAGGTTCAAATCCAGACTTCATCATTTAGAGCCTGTATGACCTCAGAAAAAGTAACTCAACTTTCTGATAATATTACTTCTTCTGGAACATAAGGATAACAAAAATTCTAAGAAGGAGTACTGGGAAGATTAAATTAGATAACCGCTGAAAAGCTGCTACACAGAACAGTGTCTGGCCCCTACCAAGACTAGATAAAAGCTCGAGGTGATATGATGAATATTTGAATGCTACACTCCTTTCTCAGAAAACTTTCTGTCCCCATCGTGATAGGGACCAGACATTATACTTATAGTGACAGTTTAATCAGTTACTCTGAAGAAGGATATATTCTATTTCTCCTCATAAACAATTGTTCCTCTGTGACTTCTGATTAAAAGTGACTATCAATGCTAAGTGCTATAAAGGTGCCCCCCAATTAATAAGGCTGCACACCCTGTTTTGGCAAAGGTAATACAGCTCCCCTGAAATCATCATACTCCTTCCAGGTAGTGATTGTTAACCTGGTGATAAGCAGGCTCTATAGCAGGAAATCACAAAAGTTCAGCAAGTCATCTGTTTTCCAACAGTCTGACTGAACAAAAGGTCACAGTAAAGTGGCCCCAACCCTCAAGGAGTTTACAATAGACTTGGGGAGACAAAACGAACATACATAAGTCACATCAGAAGGCTGTTTAGAATTGTGGAGTGTTAAATATCAAAGTAGAAAATGGACGCCTAGGAATTCAGAAGTATGCAGATGGGAAGAAGGCCAGGACTGTGGATGGTTTCAGAGCAATACCATGAGCTTAGCTACTGTAAAAGACTAAATTTCTGAGGTAGAAGAGCTGTTCTAATCTCCTAGCCTTGAGATGGGAAGGTGGGAAAGAAAGGTGAAGGAAATAAAAGAAAGAACAAGATGGAAGAGAAAGAGAAGGGCCTGCCCCGATCCTGTTGATCTCAAGCAAAAATGTTCAGTTATTCCAGCCACAAAATGGGTTTATTCGGTAGCAAGCCATGGGAAGAGGGCAGACTGGAGAGTGTACGCATGGCAGGTCCCTCATGTTGGTCCCTGAATCCAAGGCGAACAGTCCTTATATATTCTCAACCTCCTGTATATAGCCCACAATTCTATATATTGATGTACACAGCCCCCCATCCCAAGATCATCCCCTCCATATACCCCAACAAATTCACCCTCCAAGTCATACAAATGACTTGCAGTTCTGCATCTGTTTTTCACTTTCGTGTGTTCTGCATAAATTGAGACAGGATATTTTGATGTCCACACCAGAAAGTAAAGTATCACATACATGCACGATAAGCATTTCTGAATCTGGCATCAGTGTTGCACCTGGTTAGGGATAGTACTTATTAACTATTTTTTAAAAAGGAAAAACAAGGGCCCTCCCTGGTAGCGCAGCGGGTTAAAGCACTGCACTAAGAAGCTTAAGCCAATTCCACATGAGTTCGATCCCCGCCTGCCCCGGAGGTGACCACATGGCGTGGCAGACCTCTCCTGACCCGCCCACTGCTCTCCCCAGCAGTGTACTTCTTCAATCTGCCTGTTCTGCTCCCCACTCTGTTCCTGGTGAATCCTCTCACCTTCCGCATCTCTGGCCTGTATCCCAGTTCTGTATGAATAAATAAATAAATCTTTTAAAAAAAAAACAAAGGAAAAACAAAAATTGAATAGTTTGTTCTCTTGTCAAAATGTCCAACAGCCCCAGGAAAATGTCATGTACTTACCTAGAATAACTATTATTTCCACTTGTCTTTGACAGCTAACTTTGCCAGTATTTGTTATAATGGCCTTTGAAATCATCTATTTTAATGACTTTCTCACCATCTGTTATATAGTTTTCTTTTTATACTGTTTAAACAATAATATGTGAAGGCATTTTCCTCATTAAAAAAAATAAAATAAAATAATACAAATAAAGTCTTCCCTGTCATGCAGCCCAAGAATTAGTCCCTCCTCTAAAAAGTCACTATTTTCAGTTTGACATGTGTTTGTCTAGATCTTTTCCTATACAGTGCATTCATTAAATGAATATTTTTGAATCCCCACTGTGTGCCAGCTACTGTTTAGACCTGGAGAAATAAGCATGAACAAAATAAAGTCCTTTCATGGGTCATTTTATTCTACTAGTAACACACACACATAAATGTACAATGATAACTTGTAGCCAAGTGGTGCTATACAGCACTTGTCCTGTTGCCCTTTCTTGCTTCTCTCGAAGAGCTTCCCAGCTCAGTACACATCAAGCTGCCATTACTCTTGTACTGCTGTGTAGTGACCCATGTTTCCAACATCCCTGATTTGTTTAAACCATGTCCTCCAATGACACATGTAGGTTTCTGTCAAACTGGGTTGCAAGTACTGGGAATTGACTTTGGCTAAGATAACAGAAACTGGCTTTGTTAGAAAGATAATAGGTTGAAAAACTGGCAGGAAGGGAGGGGCTAAGTTGCTGGGAACGGCCAAGGTCACAGCAGTCGGTGCCACTTGACTCTTGAAAGCCCACCAGTCCTGGGGTGGCTATAGCACCTGCTGGAGAGGTAGTCACGGGTGGGAACATGGATTGCCTGGAATGAGGTTCTGGGTCTCCGCCCTCTACCCAGAGGAGATCCTCGTCTCCCCCCCAAAGCTCTCCTATGGGGAACTCTCCCTAAAGGGGGAAAAAAATAAAGGATAAATATATACTACAAGTCATTTCCAATTTTCTGCTTCCTGGTGCACCTGTTTATTCTGAGCTGGGCAAAGTTTAACTCTCCAATCTCCTTCAGATACACCAAAAACTAACAGCTGCATTATTCCATGTGCTGAAAAAAGAAAACTCTTTTCAGCAGAACCCTCTCAAGATCAACCACAGTCAGAGAATCGAGAGTCAACTCTGTGAAGTGAAGAAAAGACAAACCTATTCTCAGCTAAAATCTAACAAGTTCATGGCTGGACCCCTGGGTAAACCTCTGAGAGTCACTTCCTCAGCCAGAAGAACAAACCGGGCAATAGACAGGTACTGCAAGAGGCTGGCAGAGAGCTGGGCTGGATTCACAGTGCTCACAGGCATCTGTGGTTGAATTCACCATCTGTCCAGCCCTGAACTCAGTCAGCATTTAGGGCTAGAGAGGTGAGAGAGCTGTGAATCTTAGCCTCTGCTTGATCTGACTATAGCCAGAGGGCAAGGGAACCACTCTGCCTGAGCCAAACAGAGGGAAGGACCAAACTCTGAAAGCCAGATCCACTAAGCCACCAGTCCTGGCGTGGGCCCCCATATGAGGCAATAGTCCTGAATTGTGCAGAGTAAGTAGAAATCCCAGCAGGCCCCCCCGGTGGTGCAAAGGATTAGGATGAAGCAGGCTGGCCACTGCCGCTTCAGTGCAAGTTCAATGCCTGGCCCCAGAGGAGACCCACATGGCGAGCCAGACCTCTCCTAACCCGCCCGCTGCTTCCTCAGCAGTGTACTTCGTCGATCTGCCTGTTCTGCTCCCCACTCTGTCTCTGGTGAAGCCTCTCACCACCCCTGAGCCTCTGGCCTGTACCCCAGTTCTGTATGCATAAATAAATAAATAAATCTTTAAAAAAAAAAAAAAGAAAAAGAAAAAAGAAAGTAAAGGAATCCCTGCAAATTGAGCAAGTCCTATTGAATTGGAATGTCTCTGGCATGCTAATCAGAAACACCCCAGACCTCAGGTCAGGAGGCCCCAGGTACTGGTGATAAGTTTCAAAGTAGTAACATCTATGTAACATTCACAAATGAGCCAGAACATTGCGAACTCTCATGTTGGCTGTTATCTCCAAGGTCATGTGAGCTGGAATCTGGTTGGAACCTTTTTATCCTGCACTGTAACCTATTCTCATGGAACTTATTTTTCTGTAGCTGTTTGTGAGTAGGGTGAAGGTCAAGAAAGGCCCCAAGACTCCTCTACCTCTCTGTCCTCTAGAAAGAACCTTTGGAGTCATCTTTGAGGACTCCCCCATTCATAATCAGAAAGGAAAGGAAACTGGTCTTGTGGCCAGGCCTTCACTGGCCTGGCCTCCAATGGCATCTCCACCACAGACTTAGACAGAGAGACCTGTGGTGTTCATTCATGTACACTGCAGTGGGAATTAAATCCAAAGGTACTTCTTGGAACATGTGAATTCAAAGGATCACTTCTATTCCCTGAAATAAAGGCTTGTCACCCAGTTAAAGTAATGTCACAGTCATTGGATTAGGAAACACAAAAGTCTTCTGGGGACGCAATCGTTGCTTATCACAATACTGATCTTACACTTGCTGCCGGTCTAGATTTGTTTATATGATTGTTTGATTAGTGTTTGTTTCTCCCACTTGGCTGCAGACTCAATGGGTTAAGAACTATATTTGGTTCTGCTTGCCCAAGTTTTTTGTTGAATGAATAAACAAATGAATCAACTAAATAATTACATTGAGACTATTAGGCCTCACAGAAAAACTACATCCTGCCTATACTGGATATAGGTTTTGTTTGAGATGCAACAGACATCTCTTTAGGGATTCTCTGCACCTCATTGGCCCCTGCATTTGGGGTAATATTGATCCTATCTCTGGCTACAGGGCCAAGTGGAAGACCTCTCGACGTAGGCAGCGACTGTGGACACTGCAGCTCGAGTTCAATCCCCAGCCAGGGAGCTGACCCACATGGCACAGCAGACCTCTCCTGTCTTCTCCTGCTGTATTTCCACCCATCAGTTAGTTCTGCTCCCCACTCTGTCCTGGTAAATCCTCTCACCTCCTGTACCTCTGGCCTGTACCCCAGTGCTTGTGTGCATAAATAATTTTTAAAAAAAATCTTACAGTTCAGAACAGCCCAAATAACTACCAAAAAGAAGTGGGTGGTAAGAGTCCCTTTGGGGGAACAGAATAGGTAGGGAGGCAGAGGGCTGGAGAAAGCACTGCCAGTGGGGAGACCAGAGAAACAGCATGCAGAGGTTTGTTGCTAAACTGAACAAGATTTAGGAGATTGAGGTGGGAAGATGTAAGACGTGCCTAGAAGTTGGCAAGAGCTAAGTCTGACCGGAGCAAAGGGCCTCTATATGAATGGAGGTCAAGATAAGTAGCAAAAATGGACCAGGGTCAGGCCTCTAGAAGTTCTGGGTACTGTGTTAATGATGGAACCTTAGAAAAAATTAGGATGGGAGATCTCAAAGGACAAGCACCCAAGCGAGAAGCAGATATGATTAAAAATAAACCCAGCAATGAAAGTGTCCAGGAATCTGAGGTGGGTCAGAAAAGATTATCAGCCAGAGGTGGGAGCAGAGAGGATTACAGATCTTTAGAAGACCAATCCAACCTGACCCCAGGTGATAATTTCCACAATAATTCCATCAAAGGATATTTAAAAAGAACACCCCTTGCCTAGCAAGACACACTGCTTGTCCTTTAAAACTGCTCCTCTGGGGCCTCCCAGATGGCCTTAGGGGTCGTCTCAGCACTATGAAGCTGTCACCACTAAGGTCTGAGCACAATCCTGACCTGGGAGCTGACCCACATGGCACAGCAGACCTCTCCTGTCTCACCTGCCTCTCCCTCCGCAGTGTATTTCAGTGGATCCACCTGTTCTGCTCCCCACTCTGTCTCTGGTGAATCCTCCCATACCCAGCACCTCTGGCCTACACCTCTTCTAAGCATAATAAACAAATAAATCTTGATGGGAAGCCCACGGGGATTACAACTGAGATGAAAAAATGCACAAAAGGATATAAAAATAAACTATTATATTATCTTAAATAAATAAATCTTAAAGAAAAACAAAAGCTGCCGTCTGTGCCTGCAGGCACCTCTTTTTTGCCTTTCCTGCATACACATACCTTGTGCTGATGAATGGCAACATCTGCTAAATTCTTTCTCAGAGGAGCTCAAGAACCCCATATACCATACCTCATCATCTAAACCCCATTGTCCTCAGGAGGCAATGGGGAGCTCTTCAGAGGGGTGCGTCACCTGAGTAGGGAGGGCTGGGCACCAGGATGCTGTCCTGCCAGAAGAGTGGATTAAAAGGAAGTAGGTTATGGCCAGAAACAAGTTGCATGAGCCTGGCCAAAGAAACATGAAGGGCATCAGCCATGGGACCCAAAATAGGGCATGATTCCTGGCAGAGGCACTAAAGGAAAGGAATGAACAGGCCTTGGGGAGTAGGAACTAGCCAGGTGAAGAAGTCTGGGTAGCAGCCTCTGAGGAGAGCCTTGAGAGCGATGGCATCGAGCAAACTGTTTAAACCCCAGTTCTGTCATTGGTTGTTTGTGCAATCTTGGGCAAGTTTCTTATCTCTGGGACTTGGTCTTCTTATACATGAAAAGGAGATAATAATATCAAACTCAGAGATTATTGGAAGATGAAAAGAAATAATAACTACGAAGCCTGTTTCAAAGTGCCAGGTATATAGCTATAGAATATATAGCCAGTCGGTACAAAGTTTCTTGTTGGAGTCATGCAAATGTTCTAATATTAGATCAGATTGAAGGTTGCGCAACTCTGTAAGTCTATTAACTATTTAATTTACATTTAAAATGGGTGAGTTCGAAGGTATGTAAATTGTATCTCAAAAAAAATCTTACAAAATAATACAAGGGGCCCTCCCTGGTGGAGAAATGGGTTAAAGCGCAGCACTAGGAAGCTACTGCAGCTGTTTCAGTGTGAGTTGGATCCCCAGCCAGGGAGCTGACCCACAGGGCACAACAGACATCTCCTGTGCCGCCCGCTGCTCCCTCAGCAGATCTGCCTGTTCTGCTCCCCACTGTGTCTCTAGTGAATCATTTCACTGCCTCTGCACCTCTGGTCTGTACCCCAGTTCTGTATGCATAAATAAATTAATCTTTTTTTAATAAAATTATCAACATGTGGTAGCTACTATTATTGCCTGCTTTATTTCCTGTCTGAGCACTTCTCATAGGTCTGACTGACAGCGCTCTCCAAGCCACCTCTGCAGATTTTCTGATAGTAGCCTTGTTTTAGTTCCTGGTTCAGATCAAATGTTATTTCTTTCTTACATAAAAGACCACAGAGATTATATGAGATGGAAAAAGGCACATAATGATGTAAAAATAAACTATTATATTATTGAAAAGAAAAAGAAAGACACCCAGAAGTGTATCTGTGTCTTCAGACACTCCTGAGGCCTCTCCAGCTGCACAGCTCTCGCCTGATTCATATGGCTGCTAGAGCTCTCACCATCACATCCATCTTCCAGGCAAAAAAAGGAAAGAGAAAGAGAAGGACTTGGTCCCCTACCTCTAGGGGAATTTTGTACAAGTAGCACATGACCCTCCCATTTACTATCTCCTGAGAACATAGTCACGGTCCCCTGGAGCAGCAAGAGAGGCTAAGAAATGTGCCGTGGGATCTGGTGCTGCAGGTGCAGCAGAATTGGAGAGGTCACAGGGCAGCAGACAGCAGCCTCTGCTATAGCCACTACTTGTCTAAGGGGCAGAATGGGTAAATGCATACAATATCTTGCAAAAGAATACAAACAGTGAACAGGAGTTTGCTCATGGAGGAAAACTGGATTACTGGGATGAGTGGGGTACTTTCACTTTGACTTTCAGAATTTTGAAGCGTACAGTGGGTAGTTTATCTGGTCAAGTAAAACTAGAATTTTTTAAAAGATTTATTTATTTATGCATACAGAGCTGGGGTACAAGCCAGAGGTGCAGAGGTGGTGAGCGGCTTCACCAGAAATGGAGTGGGGAGCAGGACATGCAGACTGACGAAGTACATGACTGAGGGGAGCAGCAGGCAGGTCAGGAGAGGTCTGCGGCGCCATGTGGGTCACCTCCAGGGCGGGGATCGAACTCATGCTGAAGTGGCTTTAGCTTCTTAGTGCTGAGCTTTAACCCGCTGTGCCACCAGGGAGGGCCCAAAACGAGAATATTTTTAATACTGAATTTTGTCACCTGAGTGTGTCTCCTGATTTCCAGTTATGTCCCAGGCATCCAGATGGGAAGCCTCTACAGCTGTGGGCTCTCTAGCCCTTGACACCTACAGTCCATCTCTCTGCAGTCTGGAGCATCTGATTTTCCATTCCCACTGCCAATCATTTGGCCAGGGCGTGTGGTCATTTCTGCAATCCCAGAAATGGGAGACAACTGCATCAGCCTACAGGTCAACCTAGTAAGTCCCTGTGGTATTCCTGACATGACCATTTTTAACCTAGAATCAACTTATAATGAGAGGTTCACTATATGTTGAAGTAAGTTGTCTTGCTGTATGCTGAAATGCCCCTTATTTCTTCATCTCATTTCTTATTCCTGTTCAAATGGGAAACCTGGCAGGGCCTAGCATAACCCAGCAACTATTGGGGAGATACTCAACCCTTTAACTTTTCCTCTAATTTTCAGAATTACCCCCAGAACCTCATCAAATTTTTCCATGGGCTTATACATTTTAAAGAATTCCTCAAAGTATCTGCACTAATTTCCCAGAACTACCATAACAAATTACCATAATCTGGTGTCCTAAAATCACCACTGTTTATTCTTCCACAGTTTTGGAGGTCAGAGACCTAGATCATGTATCAGTCAGCAAGGCTGGTTCCTTCTCAATGAGTCCAAGGGAGAAGCTGCTCCGAGCTCTCTCCTAGCAGTCCCTGATTCATGTATTTTTGCATACAGAACTGGAGGATAAGCCAGAGGTGCAAGGGCAGTGAGAGGAGAGCAGCGGGAGAGGTCTGCTGCGCCATGAGGGTCACCTCCACGGCCAGGGATCGAACTTGCACTGCAGTGGCTGCTGCCAGCTTGCAGTTCTGTGCTTTAATTCACTGCATCACCAGGGAGGGCCCAAATGTTGCTTTTTATAAAGCCAGCTGTCTGCATCAGGACCCATTTCAATACAGTTTGAGCT
>NW_004567112.1:20342332-20346775 GCF_000260355.1 Condylura cristata | reverse complement strand
TTAAGCCTCAAGCCTGCCACACAATTACAACTCCTCCATGGTGGGCAGGAATTTAGTCAACCCACAACCCGTCTACACCATTTCAACACTGAAGTGAGTCTGCACTTCAGTTGCTCCCTTGTGGAGCAATCAGTAATCCACCAGCAGGGTGTACCTCCTTTCTTCTCCCCCCACCCTCTTTCCTTCCCAACAGTCAGCGCTTTTTTTTTTTTTTCCGTCTGGGCAGTTCTAAAGCAAGTCACAAAGTTAATCACCCTTTCCTGTGGCTTATTTTTTCTCACATTTTATTCTAAAGTTTGCCAGTCAAGGAAAACCAAAAGAATTTGATAGTGAACACCCTATTACATTATCGAGCACTTCGATGCTCTCTAGATTCTACATTCCATCATTGCCATGTTTTAGCATTTAAAAAGTTGAGATACACTTCCCAGAGTGAAATTATATATTTTGAAGTACACACTTCAGTGATTTTCAGTATACTCAGTATGGTACACAAAGATCACCACTGTTTAATTCCAGAGTATTTTTATCACCGCAGTAGTGACCCCTAATTTTCCTCTCCTCCCACCCCAGGCAACCACTAACCTACTTGCTGTCTCTACAGATTTGTCTACTCTGGACATTCATACAAATGCAGTCATCTATCATTTCATCTTCTGTGTCTGATTTCTTTCATTAGGATAATGTCATTAAGGGTCAGTCCTGTTGTAGCATATAATAGTACTCAACCCTTTGGATGGTAAACAATATTTTATTGTATGAAAAGACATTTTATTCATCTATTCATTAGTTAATAAACATGTGGTTTGCTCCACTTTTGGGCTATTATAAATAATGCTGCTATAACCTTTTATGTGCACAAATTTTTATATAAATATGTTTTTAATTTTGTTTAGATATAAGTAGGAATGGAATTATTGTGTCATACACTAATATTAACATTTTACCATACCGGCTTTATCATATATCTAACTATCAAAACTGTTCCAACCACACATTAATCCACCTCACCTTGTGTGCACTTGGGAATAAAGTGTACACAACACTATTCCTTAACCCCTTAATTCATCAGCATATCCACTAATTAGAATTCCATATTTATAGGTTTTCTTTTCACTGAAGATTTACATGAGTTTCTAAGGTAACACTGAACGAGTTTTAGTACCTGCATACACTGTGAAATGCAAATCAGGAGATGAAAATATAGAATATTACCACCATCCTCTAATGTTCCCTCAAGCCTCTTCTAAGTCATTCTCTCCCTAAACCCCATCCTTTCTAAAGATAAAATCAATCTTCTGAGCTTTTTCCCATCATAAGTTAATTTTGCCTATTGTGTAGCATCATATAAGTAGAATCATATGGTATGTGCTGTTTTGTCTCATTTCGTTTTACAAACTGTTCCTGAGGTTCGTCTGTTGTTGTATATAGTCATACGTCCACCCACTTTGCTAACTATTCTCTGTCATTGTCACTTCATCAGTGTCTCATATTTATTCATTCATCAGTGATAAACACTTGAACTGCTTCTAATTTATAACTTCTAGGATAAAGCTATGCACATGTGCTTTCAGGAGTTCATGTGGAGCTGTTTTTACTTTTCTTAGGTAAATATCTAGAATTAAAATTGTTCCACAGGATAGGTATGTCTAATTTTGTAAGAAACTTCCAGATCTTTTCCCAAAGTGGTTATACCAATTGTAAGTCCACAAAAATGCAAGAAGATTACAAATTACAAATTGAACCCAAGAATAGAACCATTAACTGCAAATTGCTACTTATTATTTTCATTTTTAAATGTTAATCAGGTTCAGAGCACTCTAGCTAACAATCAGCTACCTTGACCATACTCTCAAAAGAACAACTAAAGAAAAGGGATAATCTTTCCATGATTTAAAAAAAAAAACAAAAAACAGTCAACAAACCAGGAAGGGGAGGCAATGTTCTCAATGTGAAAAAAGTCATTGATAAAAACCTACAGCTAATATCATCGTTAGTGATAAAACCCCAAATATTTCCTCAGGAACAAGACGAAGATGTCTGCTCCCACACTTTTATTCAACGTTGTTCTAGAAGTGCTAACCTGTGCAATTAGCTTAGAAAAATAAAGGGCATCCAGATTGAAAAAGAAGACTAACTCTGTTTGCAGGTGGCATGACCTTATATGTAGAAAATTCTAAAGAATAAAAGGCATAAAATTCACAAAGTTAGCAGGCAACCATAAATCAGAGACATTCTGTGAGGAAGGGGGAGGAAAAGGATCAAAACAGGGGAGATAGTAGCACAAGAGACTATAGTGATGGCTCATGGGTGAATCGATGGGGGGAATTTCACAGAGAATACACCTAAAAGGAGAAGCAAACAGCATACATTGAACAAAAAATGAACAATGATGCAATATACATATATATATACCTACACATATGTATAAGACATAACATTTTATGTCACCCTATAGAAGTCCTCATTGCCAAGAACTGAAAACTTAATGGCTTCCTTCAAACTCTCTCTTCCTTTGTTCTCACATTGTTCCCTCCATACATGACAAAAAAATAAGTCCACCTCTTTTTAAAGATTTATTTTATTTTTGCATACAAGAGCTGGAGTGCAGGTCAGAGATGTTGGGGGAGGGGTGTGTGTGTGTGTGAGAGGATTCACCAGAGACAGACTGGTGAGCACCACAGGCAGGTGTACTGAAATACACTGCTGAGGGGAATGTTGGGGGAGACAGGAGAGGTCTGCTGCACCATGATCAAACTTGTGCAGCAGTGGCTGCCAATAGCTTCATAGTGCTGAGACTTAACCCCTTGTACCACCAGAGAGGCCGGAGCATCCTAAGTCTTGAGAGAGTTACAGTAAAGCAAGGGAAGTCGAAGCCTTCAAACACTTTTCCTCTCCCTCTCTTGTCATCATTCCCTTTCATTGGTCTATCTTTTTCACCATGGCCCTCAGTGACACAAGCAGATTAAACTTAGGATGGCCTTTACTGAATATAAATGAGATAACATAAGTAACAGACGGTTAGGTAGAAGAGTTCAACATTGAGAAGGCTCATCAGGTGCAAGCTCATAGACTGAAGGAATACATAAGTAGAGCCAACTGAGCAGAAGAGAACTCAGATACCTAATTTGATGAATCAAGCAATGTTCACTCTCAGAGTGAGAGATGCCCTTACTGCAGACCTACTAACTGAAGTAAAAGAGACACAGCCAGGTACCAAGTACTGCTGGGAAACTGGCCCTGCAGGGTTAGCACTAATGATCCAAGGCCTAAACAATGTATTGTTCGCTGCAGGAGACAGGATTTCTCTCTAGTCTCGGCTGCATTGCAAAAAGCAATCTCTACAAAATTGCCACCCAAAAAAAAGACGTTGATGTCCAAATTGACCAGAAGATCTTCCTGCCTGCAGAAAGAGCTGTTGGAGTTCAGATCTATAATGGGGGATCACAAACTAAAGGTTTCCAATACCCGGAAAAGCCACAGTCCAGTGGATGATGCCAGAAGTAGAGTAGTGAGGGCCCCATTTGCCGACACATGTTTGGATTAAGCCTCTAGAAGGTGTTCACCCACTGCTCTACTGCTGTGATATGTGAGGTTCTGATGTTTGAAAAAAACAAGGTTATCGCTGTAGCTTCCTCTTTGCTATTCTAATATTTGTATTTATCAATGGGTGAACTCTTGGTTAATTATTAAATCAGCCATAACATCTTGAAGGCCCAAATCTACATTTCCATGCAAACAGCTGACCATTTTTCTCTCCTGCTACGCTTCAAACAGGATACTCCCCTACTGGAATGAGGCATTCCTAAAACGAAATGTCTAGCTCAGAGACCCTCCCAAAACTTGCAACCACTTCCTCCCCGGTAATGCCACCCGCAGTTCATACCCAACAAGCCCACGTTGCTGACCAAGAAAAATTAACTTGTGGTCTTTCTAGCCATTCCCAACTTCACCACCCCCACAGCCCACACGACGTCTTCCTATTCATCTCTATCAGCCTTCTTTCCCTAATCTCTAGATACATCCCTAGCCTGGCCTCTATTCTCGCCTAGCCTGACTTTCCTAGTCTCCCCTTATTCGCCTTATCACCGCCTAAAGGCCGGCACCCCAGAACTCAAAAGCGCAAAGGATTACACCAAATCAGTAGACCCGCCTAGAGAAGGGGGGTGTGTGGGTGTAAGTGTATACGCTTGTGAGTGGAAGAAACCAACAGAGTCCACGCGGGTGTCACTCTTCCAGAAATGCCAGTGGCGACCGGCTGAGAAAGCGACGATCAGCTCCCCATTGCACCCCAGCAGACTGCAATTCCAACAACGCAGCTCAGACGCCGCAGGCTTCATCCAGGACCCCCCGCCAGCAGGCGCCCCGCCCCCCCGCGGCGCGGCGCCCCCCGGGCCCCGGCGGTGGTAGGGTCCGGTGGCGACGTCACCCATTGTTTACAAA
>NW_004567112.1:20328815-20341787 GCF_000260355.1 Condylura cristata | reverse complement strand
GGCGCCCCCGGGGGCCCTGCGCTGCGCCCTCGGGGACCGCGGCCGCGTGAGGGACCGGGCAGCGCCCTACTTTGTGGCGGAGCTCGCCGCAGGCCCCAGCGCGCCCTCCCCGTTGCCCCCTCAACCTGGCTTTGAAGCGTCTTCAGGAGCCGACAAGCGGGGCGCCCCGCAGCCGCTGTCCGGCCCGTGCCGGCGAGGATGGCTGCGGGGCGCCACCGCCTCCCGCCGCCTGCAGCAGCGACGCGGGCCTCCACCAGAAGCCGGCACGGGAGAAGACGACCCTCACCGGCTCCTGCAGCAGCTCGTGCTCTCCGGCAACCTCATCAAAGAGGCCGTGCGGAGACTCCATTCGCGACGGCTGCGGTTACACGCGAAGCTTCCCCAACGCTCGCTCCTGGGGCCTCTGTCGGCCCCGGTGCATGAGCCCCCTTCACCCCGCAGCCCTCGCGCCGCCTGCAGCGAGCCAGGCGCCCCCGGGAGAAAGGCTCTTCTTAGAACTGGCGAAGGCTTTCTGGTCCCTGGCAGCTAACGCCCCGAGAATGGCCACAGCGCCAGTCTGACTGGAGGGCAAGGGCGGGGGGTGGGGGTGGGGGGCGCAGGGGCAGTTGTCCTGCTCTGACTGGTGAATCCGCGCTTTGGGAGCAAGAAAATAAGCTAATGAAGACGAAGGATCGAAAAATCACAACTGTTTTCTCCAAGGAACCGAGGGACACCCTCCCCCCCATGTTCGATAAACCGGACTTGATTGGCCCTGTTTGGGCAGATTGCCTGACGCACCAGCGCTCACAGTCAGCAGGACTCCTGACCAGTGCTGGCGACCAGTGTCCCCTTCCACGCAGCCTCTCCAGCGACCATGTGGCCAAGTTCACGCTCCTCAGGCTCGCCGAGCGCCGAAGGCCAAGGATGGTCGCGGCGACTGGCCCTACCTGCCCAGGGCAGCTTCCTGGACCCTTTGAGGGAGGGGAGCATGAGTCGATGGTCATTTCAGTGAGCACTGCGAACTCTCTCAGACTCGAACATTTACAATACTTACGAAAACCCATCTCATGTTTTTTGGGGTGTTGGTTCTTAATATAAAACACGTGGTACCATGACAAAACCTTCTTGAGACTTAAATAGGCTAACTTTCCCTCTGCCCCCGCTTAGTTACTGACTGAGGCTCGCAAGTCGCGGGGACGGCCGAGCGCAGCGGCTGCAAGCTGGGGCAGGGGTAGCGGGAGGCCTGGAGTGAACCTTACAGCGCCCTAACGTGTATGTTCGCGGCGCCCGCCTGCCCGCCCTGCCTCAGGTTCAAGGTCATTATTTCCTGAACGCACTTGGGTTGCGAGGCCCCAGCACAGCCCCAGAGTCGCGGGTTTCCGCTGGTACTCGGAGTAGAGCGCGGTGCTTTGCAAGTGCTGGAGTCTCCCGAGGACAAGCGCGCTGCGGATGCGGAGACGCTGGGATCTGCCGGGCGCCGGCGCCCCGGGCTTTCACGAAAACACGGACCTGGGGCCCCTCATCTCGCCCTCAGTTCTGCTGCCCTGCTCCAGCGGGTTGGTGGTGCTGCTCCTGGGGGCCCGAGCTGGGGCAACACCACGTGACAGCCACTCCAGGGACACCCGCACAGCAGCATATAATGGGCTCTCCGGGGCCATTTGCAATAACAGCTGCAATTCCCGGGATAGTTGGTTTCCTCCCTTTGCCCTTCCCCCAGCCGGGCCATGTCGCCTTTGTAAGTGAAGGAAACTGAGTAGAAAATGTGACCCTCCGAATGGAGAAGCTGCAGGCTTTGCCATTGTGAGCCGCCGTGAAGTGGTTGTGATAGACTGTGTGTTCACCCTTGAGGGATCTTAAGACCGGTTTTTGTGGGTGTTTTAGTTTTATAAGATTCAATGGCTTGTGCATCATCCAGATGTGGCTGTTGACATATCTACACTTCGCACCGGAGTGTCTGGAATTGTGGCCATCCTGATTATAGGATTTTAACTTAACTGGAATTTCTGTTTTTAATAAATGTGTTGGGTTTGGGGTTTGGTTTTATTTTATACTTGCTGTCGGTGGGAAAGATGTACAGAACACTTTTCTCTGATCTCCATGAACATGAAAACACTTGAAATCCTTGTCAGCCTGGCTTGCAGATGGTAATTAGAGTGCCTTTGTGTCTGAGCAGCTCACTAGTTAGACAGGGTCTGCTCGCCTGGGTGTGTATTGGTGCTGGCATGAAATTAAATGAAAGTGAGGTCAGGTTTTGGACCAATCCCATTCACCAAAACCTTAGAACCTTTCTAGTCAGTGATGGAGCTGTTTTATGAAGCCGCCTCTGACTGTATTAGCAAAGGACATAAGCTCAGTCAGTCACTGCAGACAAGGTTTAACACTTTATTCTCCTGTGGTCATCATGTGAACTTGTTTCACAAGGCAGCCCGAAAACTGGGACAGCTGTTGATTAGCTACTGAGGAGATACGCCTCCTGTGGGAAGGTTAGCGGGTGGATTAAGGGGTTCTTCTCTTCCCTAAACTGATGAAGCAAGGCCCACTGCTCCCCCCAGTTGTGCCCTACGCCAGCCTAGTCCCTCCAGGAAGGAACCAGCCTGTTGACAGGAGATTCCAGGTTCAAGTCCTCTTACTAAGCAGGGACCTTAGACAAGATGCTCAACTACTATGGGCTTCAGTTTCCTCATCTTGTACAACAGATGAGAAATGAGGTGAGAAAAAGGGTTCCTGGTGACTGGCATGTATTGGTATTGGAGATAAGCAACACGTAGACCCTACCCCCTCTTTTCCAGGACTGTCCCCAAGTAGGTGAACGAAAAGGTCCTTGATTTCTCATGAAACTAGGGCATTACATGATTCCGGGTGTTCTGGATTGACTTAAGAGTCCTAATTTCCTGCCCCCTCACCCCCCCTTTTTTTTTTTTTAAGATTTATGTATGCATACAAGAGCTGGGGTGTAGGTCAGGGGTACAAGGGGTTGGGGGTGAGAGGACTCACCTGAGACAGCAGAACACGTGGATCCACTGAAATACACTGCTGAGGGGAGACAGGAGAGGTCTGCTGTGCCATGTGGGTTAGCCCCCAGGCGAGGGACTGAACTTGTGCTGCATTGGTTGTAGATTGCTTCAGAGTGCTGAGACAACCCCTTGCGCCACCTGGGAGGCCCCTGACCCCCTTTTTGACCTAACACCAGTTAGGCTGTATCTCCCCTCTCTCTCATGAATGTACATGCAAACCATAATGGTCTCTTGAGAAAAGTACCTTCAGAACACAAGAAACCAGCATTTCCCACAACCTGCCCAGAGAGGGTTGTGGGCAGCTCAGTCTCTTGATGCCCAGCAAGGGAAGGATGTTATGAAAGCTCTTGCAAAAATTGAGTAAGGGAACCTCCAACAATGCAGAGGGCTACCACATCTGGGCGCTGAGCAACAGGGGAAAGTGGTCAGGTACTGACTTGCCCTGCTGCTGGAGTAGCTTGGAGACAGCTTGGAGTGGGGTTTCTTGGCAGTCAAGGCGTTAGGCGCTCCCCATGGCCCAGCTGACGGAGATGTAAGGCCACTGCACAGACCTCACTTCTTGTGATAAGAATGACTGGTTTAAGAAAACTCAATTAGAGAGTCCACACAATACAACCCCCTCCTTGAATAAAAAAGATGGGGAGGGGCCCTCTTGGGTGGCACAATGGGTTAAAAGCTCAGCACTGCAAGCTAGCTGCAGCAGCTTCAGTGCCAGTTCACTTCAGTGCCAGTTCACTTCAGTGCCAGTTCGATCCCCGCCCTGGAGGTGATCCACATGACGCAGCAGACCTCTCCTGCCTCACACGCTGCTCCCCTCAGCAGTATACTTCCTCTATCTGCCTGTTCTGCTCCCCACTCTGTCTCTGGTGAATCCTCTCACCAGCCCTGCACCTCTGGCCTGTACTCCAGTCCTGTATGCATGAATAATAAATCTTAAAAGAAAAAAGAATATAGGAAAACAAATGCACTCTAACACTATCACTCATCCATCCATCTTTGTAAAAATCCTTCAAGGCCTTACTAGTCACCCCCAGTTCACAGCACAACTCCACAAATACAACATGAATAACACCCCTGCAGTTGTTTGATGTGGTGGCCCTGTCACTGGGACCCAGAAAACTGCCTGGCTCCCCCGGCTGAGTTCAGAAAAGGCATGTACATGTTTCTCAAAATGTTTTCATAGTCTATGAAAACAGCTGGCCACAGAAAATGGCCTGCGTAAGATAAAAGACCAGAGTCATTTCATTATAAAGATGGAAAAAATAAACTAAAATGTAGAAATTGGCAAATAACACGGGGTTTGAAGAATGACATATTTCACAGAGACCTCCAGGGCCAGCCACCCAAAGATTTCATTCTAAATTAGGCATACATGCTACAATATTTGGATTCCGTTTTTTTTACTTTTTTTTTTTCCTCTTTCCTTTTCCAGCTCAGAAGCAGAAACATGGAGCCAAGATCAGACACACTTTCCTATCTAGCAAAGTCTGTGTCCAACCCTGTGATCCCTTCCTTCCAATCAGGAAAGAGTTACCCTGGCAACCAAATTACCAACTCACTCAATTAGCTCCCCCCTCTTCCACCAATGCTCAGTAATCACAGAATGTCAGCCCCGGGGAGCTCAGCCTTCAGCAGTGCTACCACCTCATTTAGTGATGGAAGCCCAGGGAGTTTCCACTGCAAGGTGCGCGCCAACTGAACACTGAAACGGGCTCGGGCAAAGGGGTAAAGACTCTCTTGGGCACCATGCAGTGCTGCCGCCCGGTTTTCTTCCCATCCATAACTGAAGGGAGAAAAAGTCACCCACCCACCCGTAGCCGTTTCCCAGAAGGCATAATAGATAGGAGCCGGGGCTCTGCAGGCAGCCATTCATTGCTGGCTGTGTGATTTGGGAGGTCTCTCAACTCATCTGCAAAATGGGCATCAGAACAGAGCTTGCCTTGAAGGGTCATGTGCAGATTAAATGAGCAGACAGAAGACACTAAACGCGCCGATAATAAAATATCGTTCCTGGAAACTACTGCATTTGAGACCACTATTGGGTCTTTCTGTGAACAGTCCTGCCTCTAAATGTCTGCTTTGATCCGTTTCTTAAAAGGTATAGAGGTGGCCCTCCCTGGTGGCGCAGCGGGTTAAAGCACAGCACTGAGAAGCTAAGGCCACTTCTGCATGAGTTCGATTCCCGCCTGCCCGGGAGGAGATCCACATGGCGTGGCAGACCTCTCCTGGCCCGCCCGCTGCTCCCTCAGCAGTGTACTTCCTCACTCTGCCTGTTCTCTCCCCACTCTGTCTCTGGTGAATCCTCTCACCCTCCGCATCTCTGGCCTGTACCCCAGTTCTGTATGAATAAATAAATAAATCTTTAAAAAAAAAAAAAAGGTATAGAGGTATAAATCTGTTCCTCTGAAGTCCGGTGTCTTGAGCGCGCACCTCTCTTGTGTGGCTCAGTGGCAGGGGAGGTATAAAGGCCGGGGATGACCTGTCCATAATTTCGGGAACCTTCAAGCCAGCTCAGGACTGGGACTGCAGAGGGCTGCGAGGAATGTTGTAATTGGTTTGTGATAAGGACAGGCTCCACTCAACTCCCATTTCCATCAGAGCCCCCTGCCCCCGTTTCGATGGAAAGTCTGCTCAGCTGAACCTCTACTGCCAACCTCTACACTGTCCACTTTGTCTATAATTTGTACTGAGAAAAGTGTGCGATTTCTTCACAGGCGCTTATCTTCAAGTTCATTTTGTTCTCTCCATTTTATTTACTGTTATTATAGGATTATCTCAGGGGCTCATATGGGAATGTTTTTTTTTTTTTCTAAAGAGATTATTCTTTGATGACAGAGGAGTGACAACATGAAGAGAATGTTTTAGGCAGATTATCAGGCAACTCAGAGTAGGGGATGGGCTGAGGTCGAGGGGGAACTTTATGGCCAACCAGATCAGTTGAATGGCTGTTAAGCATCCAGTCATAGGCGATAAGGGGTTGGGTAGGAACAGAGGAAAAGAGGCATTTTTCAAAGAGAAAACCCGCAGACCTCAACACAGTACCAGGTTTAAAATGCAGACTCTGGAGCCAGGCTGCCTTGGTGGAAAAGCTTGCTCTTTTTAAAAGAGTGATTTCCAATAACCATGGGCTTGACATTCCTGACCTCACATTCCCCACTCTCGAAGTCTGATAAAAATAAAGTCTCTGCTTCGTCATGTTGTGAAGATTCATTGAGCTAATGATGGTTAAAAACGCTTCGGCCATTGCCCAGAACATAACTGCATTTACTGATACCACCTGGGTATTGCCATTTAGTAAATATTTGCACAGCCAACAAATGGGGTGATTTCAACAGACTTGTGGAAGCTGACAGAGGGATATCGGGGCACAGAGACAGGATGGGAATGGAATTACTCAACCAGGTGAGAACTGTTCTTATCCCACCGCAGATGCAGATATGAAAAGGGCAAGACTGAGCCTCTCCCTGGCGAGGCTCAGGGAGATTGTGGAGGTAAATTGCCACAGACTGTCTTACCCCAGCGAGGCCACAGGTTAACATCGGCTCTTGAAACCACTTTGTCTGATATTTCATGCCTGGATGACTGAACATGTTTTGTTGTTTTTTGT
Organism: Condylura cristata; assembly: GCF_000260355.1. Taxonomy (NCBI): domain Eukaryota; kingdom Metazoa; phylum Chordata; class Mammalia; order Eulipotyphla; family Talpidae; genus Condylura; species Condylura cristata. Next base: position 20,335,187 of record NW_004567112.1, on the reverse strand, counting down.
ATGAATGAGTCCTTCCTCTCTTTATCTTACACTTCAGAATGATGCCAAGGAGTTTATTAACTGTTCCCGCTATCAATGAACTGACTCAGAGGAAGTAAAATTCACAACCCCCACTGATAGGCTGTTCAGGCAGTTTGTTTGACTTATTGATCTAGGTTAGTTTTAAAAAAAAGTCACAAGCGCATTATCATCTTGTTACCTTTGCCCTGCCTTTTGCCTGTTTCGTTTCTACCATCTAAACTGGAATCCAGTCTAGGATGAGTTAAAATTCATTTTCCTAAAAATCTCCCCCAGATCCTGATGCACCATAAATAGCACTTTTTTCCCCAACTGATTAAGGAAGGGGCAGACTCAGTGCAGATGTTCAAAACACGCTACTTACGGGTGCTGATAAAGGGAAGTTGAATAACTTCAGGGTTGAAAAAAGACAATGAAAGTCACTGACAGGCCCTCCCTGGCGCAATGGGTTAAAGCGCAGCTCTGCAAGGGAACTGAACACCTGCTCAGTGTGAGTTCAATCCCCGCCCGCCCTGGTGACCCCCTATGGCACAGCAGACTTTTCCTGACCCACCCACTGCTCCCCTAAGCAGTGTGCTTCATCAATCTGCCTGTTCTGCTCCTCACTGTTTCTGCTGAATTCTCTCACACCCTGCACCTCTGACCTGCATCCCAGTTCTGTATGTATAAATTTAAAAAATCTTAAAAAAAAAATAAGTCACTGACTAGACCTCTGGTTCCATATACCCTGGCTGACCGCAGAGGAGACACAGCAGCAACTTCAATTTAGCTGTGTGGTGTGCACACGCATGCAGACATACTGATATCCCACCATCCCTTACAGTTCACTTCTCGCCTTGGCTTTTTGGTTCTACACTTACTCTGCCTGCACTTTTGTTTACTCTTCTTCCTCCCACATAAATTTGATGAGCTGGTCTTTATGAAGTACTTGGAATAAGGTAAGCACTATATACATTAGCTAGCTCTACTTCCCAACTGATAGCATCTCCCAGGCTGCACGCACCCCTCTTAGCTCTAACTGCCAAGTCTTTATCATCTTCAGCTGGATGTCTCTCCAGCGCCTAGTCATTTGTGAAGCACCAGGTTGCTCTCCCTGTAGTTTCTCATATGAACAAATGTACATACACACACACACACACTCCTCCTTGCTGGTTCTGTCTTTGCTCTGGTCCTTCAGGGCTCACGATTTACATAAGAAATCTTGGCCTTTGGCCCCTTCAAAAGGCAAAGTTGTCCCAACTCTAAGGGTATATAGGGTTAACCCAGCCTGAATCATTCCTGGGTCAAGTATCAGTAGGTTCTTTCAAGTGCAACACCTTGGAACTGGCCATCACTTCCTTGACATGGAGTCACTTGCTAGGTCTGAGACCAGGCCTAATCTGTCCTTAGCCTCTGCAAATGGCTGAATCAGTAACAGGAACTGAGGTTCATGAGGAAAGGTGTGGGTGGGTGGGCTAAAACTGGAGACAACACCATTGACTTAATTGCAGTGAGTTTAAATCCTGCTCCAGCACCAAAAATTCCTCTCCCCAAGTAACACCTTGTAGAAGGTGCCTATCAGAGCAAAGCCTGTAACGGGGCTGTTAGTTCCCTTTCCCTTGCTTCTTAGGCCCTGCAGATTTTCTTTTCCTGTAGTCACCATTCTAACTTCATTCCTGAATGCTAGTCTGGCCATATTTCAGATCCAAAGGATGTTGGCACTGGATGAAACCTCACCATCTTGATCCTATGCCTTCCTTGTAAGAGGATTCAAGTTTAAAAGCAGCAGCCATACATAATATTGTTGCCTTTCATGCAAACCTGCACATGGGCTTTTCCAGGATGTATGAAAGCTGCCTCACCCCAGGTCCACAGCACCCTGGTCCCCAGTACCCTGCACACACTGGGTGGTGATGCTATTGTATTATTTACTGCGGCAGAGTTTGTAGGATGCTATTGAGAACTTCAATCATCACTTAAAAATGGTGTTCAGGCCCTCCCTTGTGGCGCAGCGGGTTAAAGCACAGCACTGAGAAGCTTAAGCCACTTCTGCAAGAGTTCGATTCCCGCCTGCCCTGGAGGAGACCACAAGGCGCCGCAGACCTCTCCTGACCCGCCCGCTGCTCCCCTCAGCAGTGTACTTTGTTGATCTGTCTGTTCTGCTCCCTGCTCTGTCTCTGGTGAATCCTCTCACCCTCTGCATCTCTGGCCTGTTCCCCAGTTCTATATGAATAAATAAATAAATCTTAAAAAAAAAAAAAATGGTGTTCAGTCTCATAGTATGACTGAAGGATCTGGTTGATGGAGGCAAATTCCAGAGCCAGACTATTTGGGTTCAAATCCCAGCACCACCATTTAGAAGGTGACTGCAGGCAAGTGACTTAATCTCCTGGACCTCAGTGTCCCAATTTATAAACTGGAGAAAACAGTGCCTAACTCATGACACATAAAAGTGTATGAAATGACTTATAGTCCCCAAAATAGTCCCTGGCACATGTATGCTCAGTGAACGCTATCCCCCAGAAAAATGAGAGCAGGGAGAGGCCATTTGGAAAGTATTTGGAGACATCATTTTGGAAGTTCAGGAAAAAGTAGGGTACAGCTGCAGACGAGGCTAGAGACAGCTTGTGCTCATAGTGGAAAAAAAGGGGTGGCTGGAAAGTTAGTGAGAGTCAGTGGGGCACATTTAAAAGAACGATATGGGACCTCTGGGGGAGGAAGGGGCTGCAGTGTTACTGAGAATGAGCAGCTGTCAGTTTTCAACACTAGACACCTCAAGTCCTCATTTAGCTATGAAGTACCAACCACAGCTTCAAGGAAAAACGGCAGTGACTTGCCCCCCAGCACACAGCTGGTGAGCAGCAGGGCTGAATGCAGCCAAGTCAGCCAAGCCAGGTGAGCACTGGCCTCCTCCTGCAGCCCCAGGTGGGAGGGCAGGCAGGTAAGAAGAGATGCCAAGCAGAGGTCCCCAAGAGCTGGCCAGTGCAACTGGAGTGTACCAATAAAGGCTTCCTTGAAAAGGCCAGGGAGCAACTGGGAAGCGGCTTAGCAAGATGCTTATGCTTGGTGGAGATGGAACTCTGGGCCAGGGCTCTAAGGGCCCACTTACTATTCTAGCTCTAGTCTGCTCGAGCCAAACCATATTCCAACTACCAAAAACCAAGCCCAGGACTCCCTGGTGGCGCAGGGGTTAAAAATCTCAGTACTACCAAGCTATTGACAGGCATTGCAGTATAAGCTGGATCCCTGATCATGGAGTGAACCCACATATGAAACAGCCTCTCCTGTCTTGGCCACTGTTCCCCTCACTCAGCAGTGTATTTCAGTAGATCCACTTGTACTGCTCCCCACTCTGTTTCTGGTGAATTCTCTCCCTCCCCACCGCCACCAACCCTCACCTCTGTCCTAGAGTCCAGTCCTTGGAATAAATCTTTAAAATATTAAAAAAAAAAAAAATACAACATGGGCCCTCCCTGGTGGTGCAGGGGTTTAAAGTACAGCACTAAGAAGCTAAAGCCACTTCCGCATGAGTTCGATTCCCGCCTGCCCCAGAGGTGACCACATGGAATGGCAGACCTCTCCTGACCAGCCCGCTGCTCCCCTCAGCAGTGTACTTCGTTGATCTGCCTGTTCTGCTCCCCACTCTGTCTCTGGTGAATCCTCTCACCCTCCACATCTCTGGCCTGTACCCCAGTTCTGTATGCATAAATAAATAAATCTTTAAAAAAATAAAACAAAAAAAAATACAACATGGTCTTCCTGGTGGTACAAGGGGTTAAGTCGCAGCACTGTGAAGTGATCCGTAGCCACTCCCTGCCAGGGACAGACCTCTCCTGTCCCACCTACAGCTCCCCTCTGAAGTATATTTCTGTAAATCTGCCTGTTCGGCTCCCCACTGTCTCTGGTAAATCCTCTTACCCCCACACCTCTGGCCTGTACCCCAGTTCTTGTATGCATGAATAAATATATCTAAAAAATAGGGCCCTCCCTGGTGGCACAATGGGTTAGGAGGAACCACTGCAAGCAAGCCATAGCCACTTCAGTGCTAATTCGATCCCCAGCCTGAGGTGACCTACATGACATGCCCGCTGCTCCCCTCAGCAGTGTACTTCATCCATCTGCGTGTTCTGTTCCCCACTTTGTCTCTGCTGAAGCCTCTCACTGCGCCTGCACCTCTACCTTGTACCCCAGTTCTGTATGCATGAATAAGTAAATCTTTAAATACATACATATATATATATATATATATATATATAGTAACACAACCACCAACAACCACCAAACTCTGCTCCTTTATGTGAGCCATAGTTCAGTACTGGGTGTCTCACGGGAGAAAACTGGCCTGCACCCTCCCCTTTCTTCACATACAAGAAATCCAGATGGAAACTCACAACCAACCACCTTCCTCCAGACCCAGCAAATAGCTTGGCCTCTGACCTCCAGCCTAGAGAGTGTTTCTGGAGTATGTTCTTACTCCACAAAGGGAGAGAGGGTAAGCCCATGGAGCAGCTTTTAAAAACCTGTACTCAATTTGCTGACCTTGTGGAGTATCAGTGCATACTCAAGCAGTGGAACTCTACTTGGTATTCTGGGCTGAAGGGACCCCAAACATTGGCCCAGACTATCCCCAGCCTGCACATTCTTTATTATTACCTGTTTTTCTTTCTCCCTCCTTCCACCAAAAAGTCAAGCCATGCTCCAAAACAAAAATCAAATTTATTCAGCAGACATTTTAATTAAGAAATCCTATAAATCAGGACCACCACAATTCCAGACACTCCGTTGCGAAGTGTACATCAATAGCTACATCTGGAGGATGTACAAGCCATTGAATTTTTTTTAATTGATTTGGCTACCTTAAAGTTTGGGGGTGGCACCTTATTTAAAGCGCCATCAAGTTTCACTAGGGTAGAGCCAACAGTTTCTCCTCTCGGAGAGTCACATTTTATAAAAGGTTTCAGTCACTCACAAAGAAGAGCTGGTGGCAGGAGGAAACAGTGAGGGGTGGTGAGGCCCCAGGGAGGATGCGGCCCAGGACTCCACCGGGACAAGAAATGAGCAGGAAAACAACCAGTCTCATCCACCCGGTGCAGATACCAGAAAGAGTGGGACAAGGAAGGCCATCCGGGAGGACAGGAAAGAGACTCCAGAGATTGTTTATGACTGTTTCTGAGAAAGCTCATGGCATGGCCAACAGCGGCCTCATGGGAGGAGGCAACGTTCTGGAAAGAGGAAAGCATAAAAAAACAACTCTCCTCACATGCCTGTGTGTCCTCAGGAGACTCGAAGAGGTAGCAAAGCACAGACAGGGCTCTTCTTGGAGCGAGAAAGAAAGTCAAGGGGGTGAGAGAGCTCTCCCTGGAACTCCACAGCCTTCCCAGTACAGCACACCATGACCTTGAACTACAGGTGGCAAGGTCAAGTCATTTAAAAGTACACCTTCAACCCCAACTCACCACTTTCAAATATCCTCCACCTCAGTCCGACCCCCAAAACTGGAGCTCAAATCTCCCACCTCCACCAGCCGTTGATCAGGGGAGAGAAGGGAGCTGATGTCTAGCCACCCACCACCAAGCTTTTACATTCTTCTTTTCCCCTCAGGAATTTCTTTGCACAGCAATTGTAGCACCATTTTCACTAAGCTCCTCCACCATAAAATAAAGAAAATATATGTGTGTCATTACTTTTCAAGTATTTTTAAAGCCCTAGCAATTCCCACCCCTTGGAGCCTTATCTTAAACAATCCAAACACACGATGCCCCCAAGGGTTAATCAGGTACAAGTCAATGCAAGTAGCTGCCATAGTTCTCCCAGTTTATCCGAGGTCCTAGGCCCCGACGTGGCCGGGGAAATTCTCACGCGGCACGGAAGCGTCCTGGCCCGTGCATTTCTCCAAGCTCAAGTTTTCTCCGACAGCCTCGCTGGGGCCGGTAACTTTTCGGCGTAAGGTCTCTCCCCACCTGCTTCCCCGAAGTCTAGGCGACCGCTCTCGGGATGGCGACGGCGGCTTCTGCTCGCGGCTGGTGTCTGCAGGACATTGACAGATCAGCGCAGAGACCTCCTCTTAGGGGTCCCGGGTCAGAGCAAGGTGCCTGAGGGTTGCAGGGAAACGGTATCCGGTCCGCTGCGGCCGCCCCCGGGCACCGGGGCGCCGGCGGGGCCTGTGGCCGCCACTGCGGCGACTGCACGCTGGAGCCTCCGCACGGCCTCCTTGATGAGGTTTCCCGAGAGCACCAGCTGCTGCAGGAGCCGGTGAGGGTCGTCGTCGCGGGCACGGGCTCCCGTCGGGGGCCATCGTCGCTGTTGCAGGCGACGGGAGGACACGGCGCCCCGGAGCCACCCTCGCCGGCACGGCCCTGGCAGAGCGCTGGGGCC
>NW_004567112.1:20326540-20327567 GCF_000260355.1 Condylura cristata | reverse complement strand
TAACATTGGATGATACAGGGCTGTGGGTTCTCAGCTCTTGAGATGTATGCGACAGCACCACACCAAAGCACCAGTCACCCTTCACCATAGAACTTTGTTCATTTGAAAATAAAAGAGTCGAATACAGGGCTGTGGCAACGAGCATCCATATAATGCTCGTTCATGCTTCACACATTTTTCCCTTCCAGCCTTCAACGTAAGTATGTCACACAAACAACCACAGTTACGAGACGACGGTCGTGTTGCATACACTTGGAAAACTTGCAACGATGACGTAAGTTTCCATCAAGTGTGTGGAGCATAAATTATTAAGCAGTTCTTTTAACATTTGCTGTTTCCTTCATTTTACCTTTGTCAATGAGTGTAAATTTACTCCATGTTGATTCTTTTCTAAGAATATAGTCTCGGGAGTGGACATTTTAAGCTTTCTGATAAATGTACCACATTGCTTCCTTCCGAGCGCGGGTGAGTTTGCCGGCCCAGCATTAATGCGAGAGCATACTTACTCATTACGCCTTCACCAGTAGCCAGTAGCACAGTTAGGATTTTTCTTCCTGATTTCATAGGTGGAAATGGTATCTCTGCTCAGTTTTCATCTCTGATTTGAATTAGAGCAATTTTCTAAATGTATGTTAACCACTGGACTTCCTTTTTTGTGAATTGTCTGTTCCCTAATAAGTTTTCCCTTGTGAGTGTTTTCTTATGTATTTGCATGACTCCTCTACATACCAGAAGTTAACCCTTTTCTTTCATATTTTGCTGCAAATATCTGTTCAGGATTTTCATTGAATCTCAACAGTCTTTTTTTTTTATTTCATTAGAACTTAAACAAATTTTAATCTTCCTTTGAGACTTCTAACACAATGCAAAATTTAGTCTTCTTGCCTCCAGAAAGTTATTAAATAATCAGTTTTATTTTCCTTAGATTTTTTCTAATGCCTTGCTTTTTTTTCAAGTCCATCTGGGGTTAATTTTGCTCTTTGGTGCAGAGAGCCTATAAGGGATATATATATATATATATATATAT
>NW_004567112.1:20292024-20326440 GCF_000260355.1 Condylura cristata | reverse complement strand
TTCCTCCAGAGAGCAGCTTGGAGGCCTGGGCTGTATTGCTTCATTAGGACAGAGGTGTGTGGGCAGTATAAACATAACTCTGTCCCAGTGAGTTCAGGTTGCTGGTTAAACTGATGGTTGTAAGATCTGGGTGGGGCTGGGAATCTTTTGATCATCTGTTGTGTAGAGTCAAAGAACCCTGAACAGGTTGTACAAAGACCGAGATTCAAGTCAACTTCCTGCCATCCTGGGTGTGTGGCTCCTGGCAAATCAGTTTACAAGTGTTTTCACTTGTAAAATGGAAAAAATAATCCCTGCCCCTGCCTCCCTCTGAGGATTGTTTTCGGGATCAAATGAGATAATGGGAACAGGCTTTGTCAGGCATTACACAAATGTAATGTGGGATTAGTTAGGGCCAATGGTTTACTAGCAGAGGCCTGGCTCAATGCCAGCGATTCCCCCAGGGTAACAGCTAATATATTAAATATACAGGTTCCCCCTTGCAGTCCCTTCAGTAAAACATACCCTGAAGGCATAACTTCCTTGAACTTGTCTGGTCCCTAGACTTCTGTTTGCTGTCTACCCTGACCTGGGATTGTTTAAGGCCTTACCGAAGTCAGCCCAGAAGCCCGGTCCAGGCTTGCGTCAGCACAACCAGTTCTGCAGGTTTTGGTGACTGGTCCTTCCCAGGCAGCCTTCCTTCTCCATCGCATGGAGGGCGCTTCACACACTTTACTGATGAGATTGGAAGCCATTCCCTCCAGAGACAGCAATTCTCATTTTCATTCTGATGATGCTTACTGGAGAATTTCAAGGGGGATGAAATTAGAGGGGGGGTTGGGTGTTATGGATTTCTCTAGAGTTAAATGGCAATTCCCCACCCCCACCCCCAAGATGCTGCCTGCCTGTAAGTAGAGAAAAGCAGTTTTATGCTCCATTGACTTTAAACATTAATGGGGCTGGTGTAGCTATTGTCTCTAACCCAGCATCCCTGGAAATTCTTTTTTTTTTTTGTCTTCTTGTCGGGGTAATTCCCATAGAATTCCTAGTAGCACAGGAAATAGAGCTTTGAGATGGCATTCTTGAAAAGAGAAATCACTCCTTTGTAATGTTGCTTTTGTGTGGAGATTGCCACATAAATATACGGGGACTCAGATATTATACTGTTTGTTATAGAAATGAATTCATTAGAGGAGACTAACTCCATTTTCTGGGGGCACTTCTCGGGAGAGCTCTGAGAGAAGGAAATGCTGTGCTGAACCAGTGGGAGGCAGATAAATGTCCTGGATTAGGAATCAAAATACAAGATGCTAGAGAGACTCAGATGCAATTAAAAGTAATGAGAGGGTATCAGAACGGGAAGCAATGAGAGCTGTGTGCCTGGCACGCTGGCTGCCTGCCTGGAAAGAGGCGCTTGCAGAGGGTACTCAGCACCACTTGTGGAAGGAAACAGAATTCAGGGTTCACTGCATTCCCTTAGATTGCCTTGATGTCCTCCCCAAGGAGTTTGCTTTCCATAGGGGGCACTTCCTTTTCAGTTACATACACCCAGAAACTTCAACTGGGGTAAAGTCGGGCAGAAACCCAATTTGCAATCCCTCCTGGATCTGCTAACTTTATCCTTCTGTGTCTCAGATTCCAAATATATAAAATAGAACTAAATCTCTTTTTTACAAGATTGTTATATTTTGGAGCATGTGTATTGGTAGGTCTATTACATGACCCTTTGGGGTGATGTTGGAGTTCAACCCTGGGGACTAGAAATACTAATGTTCATGTTCAAAAAAGGGCGAATTCGGCCCTCCCTGGTGGCGCAGCGGGTTAAAGCACAGCACTGAGAATCTAAAGCCGCTTCCGCATGAGTTCGATTCCCGCCTGCCCCGGAGGTGACCCACATGGTGTGGCAGACCTCTCCTGACCCGCCCGCTGCTCCCCTCAGCAGTGTACTTCGTCAATCTGCCTGTTCTGCTCCCCGCTCTGTCTCTGGTGAAGCTTCTCACCGCCCCTGAGCCTCTGGCCTGTACCCCAGTTCTGTATGCACAAATAAATAAATCTTTAAAAAAAAAAAAAGGGCGAATTCTATGTTGTGATGAATGGATAAACAAATTGTAGTGTACGTATACGATGGAATATTACTCAGCCATAAACAGGAATTGTGTGCTACAACTCTACTACAAGGTTATATTCAAAAACATTATGCTAAGTGAAAGAAGCCAGACACAAAAGATCAAGTATGGTTCCACCTAGGGGAAATATCCAGAATTTGAAAATGCATAGAGACAAAAAGTAGACTGGTGGTTGCTTAGGCTGGGGGTGAGGATGAGGTTGAGGGTTAATAGGTATTAGGTTTTCTTTGGGGTATTGAAATGTCTTGGAACTTGATAGAGTTGGTGTTTGCACACCACTGTGGGTGTACTTTGTATACTTTAAAATGGTTAATTTTATGTTATATGACTTTCATCTCAAGAAAACTCTACTGTATCTGATATTTGCTCTAGTTCTTTCTTGGTAATTGTAACTGCAATTAATTTGCCGATGTGAAGTATTCATCAGATCTTCACCATGCTCCCAATGCAGGCTGCTGACCGTTTTCAACTTTGAGATCACATTGAAAATCCCAGCACACCTGATTCAATGGCTTTTCTGGCCCAGGTGAACTGGGTTGTTGTTTATCCTGTACATGGAAGTGGAGGATGGGCCAGTGAGTGGCAGCCAGGGGACCAAAGTGGACCCGATGAAAACCTTTAGTAACCCCCATCCCAAAGTTTTCCTCTGGTCACCTGCTTCTCTCCTTTGTGCTAAGCATCTAGGTTGGGAAGGAAGTAGAACTCAATGCATAAAGAAGCAATAAAATTACTCCCTAGGTAATCTTGATTAAAATTTGCCTTGGGCAAAGCTATAGGCTCAGATAACAGATCAGTGGTTCCCAGTGGTTGATAGTTGGTGGAGAGCTGTGACTGACTACAAAGAGGAGTTGGAGGGAATTTGCATGGGTGGGGGATGATGGGTTATTCAATAACCTGATTGTGGTGATGGTGCCACACGCCCCTATAGAACTTAACACATAAGCATATGCTGAAACAGCAACACAAACTATAAAACACACGCTCAATATTCCTTGTGGTAGTGGTTGCATGGTGTATACATTTGTCAAAAGGGAGTGACTATTTAAACATGGGTAAATTGATTATGTATAAATTACATGTCAACAAGTTTATTTAAAAAAATTTGCCCTGGAACATGGAATTCAGATGCCTTGCAAATTCTCCATAAGCCACATCATATGGGAAACAGGAGAGATGACAAATGGAGTGCTGGATGCTTGCCCGGCCAGCACCCTGGGGAAGAGGGAAGTCTTGGCAGGGTCATCACATCCTGGGGCTCAGCTTGGGCAGCCATATCCTCATGCAGTCTATTGCCCAACACTCAGAAGAGACGGTGCCCACCTGTAAGGCCACAGCAGCGAGCTGCAGAGGCAGGCTGCACAAAGCCCCATTTTGGTGGTTGAAAAAACAGCGGCAGAAGTCTCTGGTTTGCCCGCTGGAGCTTGTGACTATGTCCCCTTAGATGGCTAAAGGGCTTCACAGATGGGCTCGGGTGGAAGATCTCGAGGTGGAAACTTCGACTTGCATTCTCCCGAAGGGCCTCACAGGGTTTGTTGTAAGAGGGATGCAGGAGTCATGAGAGAAGGAAGTAAGATAGTGGAAAAAGAGGTTGGATGACATGATTGCTGGCTAGGAAGATGAAGGGAATAGGAGCCAAGAAATAAAGCTGCTTCTAGAAGCAGGAAAAGGCAAGGAAACACCTTCTCCTCAAGCTTCTAGAGACCTTGATTTCTCCTCAGGCCCTCTGAGACCTTGATTTCAGCCGCTGTGACCACACTTCAAACTTCAGAACTCCACACTGTCAGATGATAAAATTGTGTTGTTTTAAGCCACTAAGTTTGAGGCAATTTGTTGAAGCAGCAGAATGAACAATTACTGTACCCGCCTGTAACGTGGCCATGAAGGGACAGGGCTGCAAGTCTGGCTCATCCAGGAAGGGGCAACTCAACCCACTAGGAAATCTGTTCTGTGAAAGGGGCCCAGAACTCCAGGTGTGACCAAGCAATCACAAAAGTCTCTGCCCTCTCCCCTAGGAACAGAATGGGTTTCTCAGAGTCCATGCTATTTAATGTGCTCAAGTAACAATTCTAGCCAAGGAAATGTAAGCAGAAATGAGCATATTGACCGTAGAAATCGCTCATAATCACCCAGGGCTTTTTTGTCTGTGCCTGAAAGTGGGAAGGGTGTTGGGGGCCATGTCTGGGGAAATCTGAAATCATTTTTGCAAGATGCCAACTTCCACTGCCATCTGGAACACGCACCATCTAGAAACACCAATATGAATTGCTATGAGAATTTGAAAATAACTTCATTATCTTTAGCACTGAAAATCTGTGTGTGTTATGTGTGTTTTTAAGATTGATTTATTTATGCATACAAGAACTGGGGTACAGGCCAGAGGTGTGGAGGGGAGAAAGGCTTCATCAGAGACAGAGAGGGGAGCAGAACAGGCAGAGGGACTGAAATACACTGCTGAGGGGAGCAGCGGGAGTGTCAGGAGAGGTCTGCTGCATCATGTGGGGCAGCTCCTTGGCTGGGGATGGAACTCCTGCTGCAGTGGCTGTGGAGAGCTTCATAGCACTGCATTTTAACCTCTTGCGCCCCCAGGGAGGGCCCTGACAGCTTTTTCAAAGGGCTGAGATGGCCAGGTTGGGCTGACTTAGTTCACATGCTCCTGGCCGAGCCAATCCTGCAGACCAGAAGCTCACCTCCACTGGCAGCTAAGCCCTACTCCTGAGTGGTGATAGTGTCGGCCTCTCTAACACCACATTATGACTGGGACTGAAATCAAGAGTCCTGGGAAGGGCAAAGAATGAAATGAATGCTGAGGAAGTAACTAGGAAATGCTGCCATTGAGAAAGAGACAGCACAGTGAGATGAGTGAAGTCAGAGGTATACAGACCGCCGGGGCAATGTTCTTGTCTGCGGTTTATACTCTTTCTTATTTCCTATTTGTAAATGAAAAAGAGTATTTTCCAGAGTAGAGAGAAGATGCAGCCCTACAAACTATAAACTGTGTGTTGTAAAGTATTAGAAAACAAACACTTGGCTCCTAGCACTCAACACTTTGCTCTCTAGTCTGGACACACTTGGTGCAAATGGGCAAACAGCCGGAGGCTCTGACCCAGCCGTGAGCCGGCAGGTTGGCTGCAGACACATGGGAGGTGAAGTTGGACAGGATGAGAAGGAGCAGAAAGCACAGAAGGCAGGAAAATAATGTGACAGTAAGCCCGAGCCAGCTAGAAGGCGGCCAGGAGCCGCTTCCGACAGGGTGAGCAGTGTCCTGACAGCCTTTCTGCTATTTCCACCGTACACACGCCCTTCACAAGCAGCTAGAGGGATGGAGGATGAAGCACAGCCTGCTCCTCCTTTACTGTCTCCCGGTGTACCTGGTGACCTTTGACTGGACACTGGGTATTGTGTTTTAAAGAGTACTTGTAGAAATAATTGGGGACCCAGGATGATGTTGTCATCCTCCACAGTGAATTTTTGTGTTTTTGTCTGCGGTTTATACTCTTTCTTATTTCCTATTTGTAAATGAAAAAGAGTATTTTCCAGGGTAGAGAGAAGATGCAGCCCTACCAACTGTAAGCTGTTTGATTCCTGGGAGTACTAGAGATCCAGAAGCACTGTGACCTAGATTTAACTTCCAGATTCCCTGGGTGGCCCAGAGGACCTGACTGTAGCTTGCAAGTGTATGAATGCATGTTAGACACACCCTCCCCCCAGCAGAGGCCACAGAGGGCCCAGACCACCGCGTGCTCCTATCCAAGCCTTCACTCTTAGTTATTCCAGACCTCCAACTTTTTTGTTCCATTTCCGATGAAGCCACCAAAAGTGCTTTCCAGCCTCCCAGTGTACTTCCTAATTTGCAACCCCACCTCCCAAGCAAGAATTCCCCCTTTGCTGGGCTCTCCTCTCGTTCCTATTTAGTCCTGAAGTTTATTCAGGTAATTCCCTGTTATCCTGTTCCTTCTTTGTGGCTTTTAAGATTTTTTTTTTTAAGATTTATTCATTTATGCATTCAAGGACTGGGGTATAGGCAAGAGGTACGGGGTAGGTTGGTGGTGAGAAGATTCAGCAGAGACAGAGTGGGGAGCGGAACAGGCAGATGGACGAAGTACACTGCTGAGGGGAGCATCGGGTGGGACAGGAGAGGTCTGCGGTGCCATGTGGGTCAGCTCCTGGCCAGGGATCCAACACATACTGCAGTGGCTTCAGACAGCTTCATAATGCGGTGCTTTAACCCATTGCGCCACCAGGGAGAGCCCAGAGAGTGCTGTGTCTTTAACCTCTGCACCACTAGGGAAGCCCTTAAGCTTTATTTTAAAACACATCTCATCTGGCTTTTTAAATGTGAGAGAAGAATGGGTTGAATAGACTAGTTCTCAGATCTCTTCACCAGTGACCTCCATGTTACTAAATCCAATAACCCTATTTGTTGGATCTTTTAGCATCTCTGACAGTCAATACCCGTTTCCTTAAAATGTTATCTTTGCTTAGCTTCTGGGATGTCACCTTCTGTTTTTGTCTGCTTTGTTTCCTCCAGCTCACTGACAGTACTGAATGTTGGCGTGTCCCAAGCTTTGAGCTTCTCCTCTCTATCTACGCTTGTTGATATACATCTGTTTGCTTGTAACACACATGCACAAACCCTACATCCAGCCCAGATCAGCTCCCTAACTTCCAGATTCATATATCCAGCTGCTGAAGCTGTCCCAGGGCCATCTGGGAGTCTAATAGCCATCTCAAACTCAGCATATCAGAAAGACTCCCCTGCCCCAAAGGCTCCAACTTCAGTCTCCCCACTCCCCTAGTGAGTGGCTGGCTCCTCCAGACCCTATGATCTGTGTTCACAGCTTGCCAACGACTCCATTGGGAGGAAAAGCCGAAGTCTTTGCCTACAACACTCGGTACCGTCTGAGCCCTGTTCACGTTCTGCTCTCATCTCCCTCTCACTCTCTTGACTCCAGTTGCTTTTCTTCAAATCTACCAAGCATATGCCCTCTCCTTTGCATTTTCTGCTTCTTCCATCTAGAGGAGTCACCACCCTCTCTGTTGCCAAACTTTAAAGTTGAAACCACCCCGCCCTCTCCATCCCCTTTCCACTGTATTTCTCTATAACACTTATCACTATCTAACTACCTGAAATTACATGTTTATTTTTGTTTGATCCCCCATGAAGTTCTGTTTGTCTTGTTCTCTGAAGTATCCCCTGGACCTAGGACAGTACCTAATTATGGGGCGGCGGGGGCGGGAGGGGGGAAGGTACAACAAAAAAGAGCTGAATGATTAAGTGATTGAACTTTGTCCAGACTTTGTGGTCCAATAAGCAAGGGACTGGTTTCCCCAGCAGAAGCTCAAGATAAGGCCGCTAAGCACTGAACTTCAGGTTGAGTTGGCTTTTTTTTTTTTTTCTTCTGAAAGATTTATTTATTTATACATACAAGAACTGGAGTACAGGCCAGAGGCATGGGGATGAGAGGATTCACTGGAGGGATTAGGGAGCAGAACAGACAGATCTACTGAAATACACTGCTGAGGGGAGCAGCGGGCGGGTCAGGAGAGGCCTGCCATGCCATGTGGGTCACCTCCTTGGTCGGGGATCGAACTCTGCTGCAGTGGCTGCAGACAGCTTCGTAATGCCAGGCTTTAACCTGTTGCGCCACCCGGGAAGGCCCATGTTGCAGTTTTCATATCATTGCAGTCACTTGCCATCTCCATCACTGCCACCCCCCATTCGCCCACCCCAGTCTGATGCACCCCACGCTCCACTTTTGTCTGGATTATAAGTGCAGCTTCCTAGCAGGTCTCATTACCTCTTGTTCTGCTCCAACTTATGAGCTACACAGCAGTCATCTTTTTTCTTTTAAAAAAGCAAGTCAGGGCTTCTGGTGGTGCAGTGATTACAGTCTCAGCACGACCAAGCTCTGGCCAGCCTCTGCAGCAGGAGTTCGATCTTGGCCAGGGAGCTGACCCACATGGCACAGCAGACCTCTCCCACGGCTCCCCTCGCAGTGTGTGTCAGTAGATCCACCTATTCTGCTCCCCACTCTGTCTATGGTGAATCTTCTCACCTCCTATACCTCTGGCCTATACCCCAGTCCCTGTATGTATAAATAAATTAAAATGATACTTTAGAAAAGAGAAAAAGCAAGTCCGACCAGGTCAGCCCTCTGTGACCCATCTCCTAACCCTCCACTCCTACAGCCCCACGAGAGGCTGATTCAAAGTCCTGTAAGACCATCACCAGCGGCAGCATGTCCAGCCTTTGGGTGCCCCCCTGTCCTCCTTGTTCTTCCAGGCCAACAACTCTGGCTAAGTTCTTTCCACCCTGGGACCACTGCATTTGCTGTTCCTCAGTCGGGAGCATGGCCCAGAAGTGGATTAGAGGAGCTTTAGCAGCACCACCCCCATCCTCAACCACACACACACACACACACACACATATGCAATCTGGGCGAGAACAGTGGGCCTGCTGTGCAGCAGACCTTCAACACAAGTCCAGCCTGAACCCACCTTCCAGCCAGACCACTGCTCTGAGGCCCAAGGAGCTAGAAATTCTAGAGCATTGGTTGTTTAGACAAACCACTAAACCCAAAGCCTGCCCACCTTCAGGTCTTAGACAAACATCACTCATTCCAAGAGGCCCTCCCTTCGGGTCCCCCTCGTTCAAATCAGGTCCCTTCATAGCACCCCTGCTTAGAACTAGGGAGCATTATCCCAACTAATCATGTGTTTTTTTATTTGCTGTTCCTTCCCATAAACTTCATGAAGGCCAGGATTCTGTTACGCTCCCTCTGTATTGCTCCTGTCACACAAAATTATTGTTTGGAAGTTCTTTGCTCATAATACTGAAAGTGGGGTGGGGACAGGGAGTGGTGGGACAAGAAGAGCAGAGGGGAAGGTACTGTAACAGGTACAGTGGGGGGACTCTGCCCCCCACTCCAGATACTGGAACTACAAATCCCATCAATACCAAGGAGAAGCACGCTGGGACCTGAGGGCGGAGCTGAGCAGCCAGGTGGGTTATAAAACTGGACATGTGGGCTCTGGGGGCTCTTGGCCTGGTGGTTCGGGCTGGTTGTTTGGCTCTTGATCAGCTTTCAGTGTGTTATTGGGGCTCCAAGTCAGCAGAACTGGTAGGACACTCTAGTTAACTTGTATTTCTCTCTTCTCTTTCCCCGGATTGTTCCTTTTCCTTTTCCCTTGTAAATAAACCCATTATTGAACCTTTATGTGTGTGTCCACAGTACAACTGAATTTTAAGTGCGCTGGTGAGGAGCACAGACAGGCAGCCCAGTTCACATTGGCATGCCCTGTAACAGCTAGATAGAAAGAAAGACCACCATGGTGGCATAGGTGGTTAACC
Organism: Condylura cristata; assembly: GCF_000260355.1. Classification (NCBI taxonomy): domain Eukaryota; kingdom Metazoa; phylum Chordata; class Mammalia; order Eulipotyphla; family Talpidae; genus Condylura; species Condylura cristata. The sequence goes on along the minus strand of NW_004567112.1, from coordinate 20,316,984 downwards.
TCTGTGCTGTCACCTCTGTGGCCCGATTCTGTCCCTGCCAAGGAGCTGACCCACGTGTAGCACACAGACCTCTCCTGTCTCGCTCGCTGCTCTCCTCAGCAGTGTATTTCAGTCCATCTGCCTGTTCTGCTCCCGACTCTGCCTCTGGTGAATCCTCTCACCTCTGGCACCCCTGGCCTGTACCCTAGGTCCTTTACACAATAAATAAATAATCTTAAAAAAAATTTTTTTTAAAGAATAAGGAATGTGGCCTTCCCTGGTGGCGCAGCGGGTTAAAGCACTGCACTAAGAAACTTAAGCCACTTTTGCATGAGTTCGATCCCCGCCTGCCCGGGAGGTGACCACATGGCCTGGCAGACCTCTTCTGACCCGCCCGCTGCTCCCCTGAGCAGTGTACTTCGTCGATCTGCCTGTTCTGCTCCCCACTCTGTCCCTGGTGAATCCTCTCACCCTCCGCATCTCTGGCTTGTACCCCAGTTCTGTATGAGTAAATAAATAAATCTTAAAAAGAAAAAAAAAAGAGTAAGGAATGTGGTAGAAAAAAATGATGGAAAGGAAGGAAAGCCTTGATTGCAAACTCCACTCCCATCCCCCTCCATGAAAGGGGAAACAGAAGAAAGAAGGAATATCCAGTAAGCACCCCCTGCCTGCCCTGTCTCTGCCCTGCCCTGCCCCGCGCCCTCACAGTCATCCAGCCACTCCTGGTGTAACTCCACCCACCTCACACCAAGTACAAAGAAACCTGTTCTGTAATTGGTTTTAGTTCCAGAATCTCAGCTTTGGGAGCAAAGAACCTGCAAGATGACAAATGGCCAGAACTGAGTCTGGTGATCCTAGAGCCTGTAGAATTTAGATATCCACGATCAAGCCTCTTTGCAACACCATGTTCTCCCCAAGGTCAAGTTCCTGTGCCTTTGAACTTGAGGCCTGGATGTCACCTTATGCCGCCTGTTTCACTTTACCTTTGGGTTCTTAACTGTCAATTGGGAATCATAATGATAACCATGATCATAACATACCCAGGCCACCATGGGGCTCAAAATTGGGGTGTGCGAATGTGTTTGGTAACAGCAATTACGTGTTTGATTGGCAATTCCAGTGGGAACTGTCTTTGCACCTGCAAAGGAGACTCACATCTGACGAGTGTGGTGAACCAGGTGTGACTGTGTGGCTGTGTGAAGTCCGGAGGGAGGGACCCACGCGCCCAGGGTGAGTGTCCTCCTGTGGGTTAGATGTCAGCTCTGTAGGCACACAGGTCTGAGTGTTTGTTTTGGAGGTGAACCCACCTACGAGCAGGGAGCTGAATTGGCTGTTGGACGGACTGAGGCCTTTTCAGATAAGCAGTATCACAGCGCTCCAATCAACATACCCACCGTGTAAAATCTGTTGGGCTAATTCTATGCCGCGTCATTTTTATGAGTGCATTTACAACTGGGGGTGGGTCCCGGGTTATCGGCTGTGTGAGGTTCAGGCTCAGTGGCCTCAAGTCCAAGATCTACTGTGCAGTAACCGTTCTGTTTCAAAGGGAAACTTTTCAAGAGCTTGCAAAACCTACACAGAGATGTCGGATCCACTGTCTGGGGCCTCAGATCATCCTTGACAGTGGGGCCTAAAACCCTGTCAGTTCTATAGCTGGCGATGTGGGGCTCAGGGTGACATTCCTGGAATCTGGAAGCCATGCTACCCCTCTACATCTTAAGTCCTTTGAGTCTACACATGAACAGCAATAGATTTCTGCACCTGGGCCCGGAGGAGACAGGATGTGTCCCTAGTAAAAGCTGGAAGACCTGGGTGTAGGAATTCAACCCAGACATGACTGCAGCAGAGGAAGCAACTCCAATCAATATACCCACCGAGTAAAATCTGTTCACCTAATTCTATGCTGTGTCATTTTTGAGTGTATTTCTTTTCAGAAAAGCTTTAGAACAGCAGGTAAGTGGCTCCAGAGGCCAGAAGGCAGAGATAAGATCTGCCCATCTCTGCAGCCCTAACCAGTGGAGCGGGGAACCCCAAGGACAGGTGCCGCCCCCCGACTCCATGGTCTCGCACGCTCATGCAACCCTCAGCCCATTCACGCTCACAGGCTTCCACTTGCCTTCCCACGTAAGGGGTTGTGGGCTGGGCGGTCAGCCTGACGCCTACTCTCCGCCTCTTGTGGCTATTATGGCTTTCATTACAAATTGATAAATTAAAATTCTGACTAGGGCTCTTGTGAGGGAATGTTTTTTTCCTCCCTGAACCTGACTAGCCCCGATTTTCAACTTGCAAAGCTGACACTCAGACCTTGGTCCCGGAACGTGTATGTGACCGCTACACCTCCACCCACATTCTTAATATTTACTATTGACCACAGCCTCAGAATCCCGTTCTAGGCACACCCTTGACCACGCCATGGGGCTTGGACTGAGAGAAAACTTGCCGCCGCCACCGCAGCCCTAGCCCCGGATGACTCGGCCAGCTGGACAGCTTGGTCAGCGTTCCGAATGGCAGTACGTACTTGAAGCCTAATTTCAGGAAACGGTGAACCAGTTTCCACTGCCCCAGATAAGGGTGATTTTCTAGAGTACAGTCACCTACCTACTCATAATAATGTGCATCAAAAATAGAAGAGCTGTTGCCGTGTCATTTTCTAATTATTGCTCTGTACACGATCCAGCACCCAGTGACCCCTCGCTGCCTGCACACCGGAGCAGCACACTTGGCAAAGGGGGAAAGGCCCTTTGTACGTAAACTGAGCTGTGTCCACTGGGCAGATGTTTAAGCCTGGCCATTGAAACCCGTACTTACGAAGTGCTTATGTCCACAGGGTAAATACTTGTGAGTGATCAGTGCGAAGTTGTAACATAAATCTTGTATTTAAAACGATATGTATTCCTTCCTTGGTATGAAAAAAAGTCCTGTTTGAAGGCAAAAAGGAATGAAGATACACTTGGCTTACCTGAGATTTGGGAGGGCTCTAACGTCTGCTTTCACTTTTCTGCTTGTTCTAAATGTTCTGTGAATCTTTATTACTTTTAGAAGGAAATGCAGTATACATTCTAATTTTCTAAATTACCCTTTGAAGAAACACAAGCAACCAAGAACAAAAGCAGAGACAAGTTGATGTCATAAGTAATTTTCTCATGTGTTGCAAACAATACTGAGAAAACATGAATGAGCATGTGGAACTGAGGCAGGCTTGCAAGTAAGTCACTGCCTGGAATGACCTGTGAGGCCAGTCACCGCCAGGCCTGCTGCCAAAATCACGAGAAGCTACCCTTTCTGAGGAGGCGCAGAGCTGGCTTAACCCACGTCACAACGGAGAACCTGAGCAGACGGCTCATGGAATCCCCAACATGCCCACGGCCTCGGCCAGCAGCGCTGCTAGTTTTGGGGAAGCCAGGGAGAAGGGGAGGATGCTCTCTTCTGTTCCTGTGAGCGAATAGAATGGACTGCGGGGTGCGGGGCGGGAGGTGGAAAGCCCAAAGAAGTTTCAAGTTGGTGGCACAATGGGTTAAAACAACACAGCATCATCAGGAAGAGCTCGCAGCCACTGCAGCAAGAGTTCGATCCCCAGCCAGGGGGGTGACCCACATGGCACAGCAGACCTCTCCTGACCTGCCTGCTGCTCCCCTCAGCAGTGTATTTCAGTATATCGTCTGTTCTGTTCCCCACTCTGTCTCTGGTGAATCCTCTCACCCCTCACCCCCATCCCCGCACCTCTGACCTATACCCCAGTTCTGTATGCATAAATAAATCAATCTTTAAAAAGTCTCAGGTTCGGACATGGCAGGTCCTCAGCCTTGCTAGCTGCCCTGAAATGGAGTGATCCTGGAAACCAAACTTTCAAAACATGTTTCTAGCACCTGAAGTTTCTGGGGCAGATTAATTCTTGTCTTTGCACCAAGATCATTTACCTTTGAGGTCTATTTCCAAAAGAATATGGAGTTTTGCAGCTTTCAACATCAATTTTTCTAGGTTACATGCCAACTCCCACCTTTGAAAGAAAATGAAGCTCCTTAGAAAATACTAAGTTGGCTTCAGCTTTCCAAAAAGATTCAATACTGGATAACTGTCTCATACTATAGCTACTTCACATGAAGCTGCCTACTGTGTGGGGTTACGTTTCAGAGGATGGACTTAGGATTAAGCTGATCCACCTCGTGTCTATCACTGTAGTGACCAGGGTCATGGTCAGACACCTTTTCAAATCTCCCAAGAGCTGCCTCTTCCGCAGGAAAGACAAGTGAAGAGCGCCACCTCTGGGTGAAGTGTGTTCCTTATCCTAGGCCAATATGGGGAAATTTCCTATTTTTCTGGGAAGGATTCACAGGGCCTCGGAGAGCATTACCAGAGCCAAGGGCACTACAATAAAACGAACTATAGAAGCAGGAGTGTGTACATTTATTCTCTTCTCAAATGGGCATAGCCTCAGGGTTCTCTGCTTCTTGATCCTTCTGGGAAAGCACACACGGGGGTACCCGAAGCCCAGGGGGCAAGTGGCCTTAGGAGGAACGGAGGCCCACAGGCCCCACTCCCTTCTCTGCTCCAGACCTACAAAGCTGGACAGTTGGCAGCTCTTTGCACTACAAATTGCTTGGGAAAAGGACAGTATGATGAAGCAGGAAGGAGGCGCCCGGGGGACACTTGAATCAACGCACAAAGCTTTAGGCGGCAAGTCGTGCCGAGGGGCAGCTCAGGCTGCAGCTTTCAGCATCTGTACCTTCTACCCAGTTCTGGGCTCCACCATAGCGCCACCACCACCCCAGAGCACTCTCTGCCCCACTTCACCTCTCAAACACCATCCTTAGACTGGGGCTATCAAACCCACCTGGCAGAGGTGGGTAAGTTCCAGACCAGTTCCAAAGCCTGCCTTAGAGCTATCGTGCTAGGTTCCAGACTGGGTGCTGGGACTGGACAGGAAGGGCCAACAGTCAATGGCTGGACACTATTCTCATCCCTGGAGGCGGCAGGCGAGGAAGCAGTGATTCTAGGGCCAGTGCATGCTAGTGCATGTTTATTCTAGTCTGGTCACAGCAAATTCACACTTCCAGGTCATAGGCAGGCTGAGTGCCCCATGGTCCAGCAGCTGGAGGCCATGGACGACTGGCCACCCTGGAGCCAGCAGAAGACCACTGTGCACGGCCCCCTGGGTGGACTGTAAAGCCACCTGGCTGGCCTCCCCAGAGACTCAGAGGCCACATTTGCATTTCCAGGACCTAGAGTTGTCTCTAAAGGGCAGTTTCCATTTGAAGCTTCTGAAATCCGCGGCGCCAAGTCCTGGTACCAACAAGTCATTCTAAGTTCAGGTTCTGCTGGAGCCCTGAGTATCAAACGGGTGTCAAGGCAGCTGGGGGCCGAAAAGGTGCCTCAGGGCCGACGATCCTTTCTGCGGAGTTTGTGTCCCACCTGGGAACCCCGCTGGGCAGCTTTCACCAGGCCTTTGAACTGTCCCTGCAGCTTGACCTTCTTCCTGCAGGGAAAAGGAACAGAAGGGTCACATCTTCTGGGAACAGGGAGCCCCCCTTCTCATAATGTCAAAAGACAGATCTCCCAGCACCAGCAGGAAGTGGAGGAAGGAGCCAGCCAGGCTCTGGGCAGTTTGTCAACTGGCCAGACCATGCGCCAGCATGCTGAAAAGAGTGGCTCAAGTTAACAATGTAGGCAGTTAGCTGTGTGCAGGCATGCATTAAGACATAAAAATTAGAAAACAGAGAAAGTCTTGAGTGACCAAGTTGAGAGTTCACTAAGGACAAGTCCCCTCTGCTTAGGGCAGGGCGTGCCCCCGCACCCGCCCAAACACCCTGACCCGAACTCCACACCTGCGGTTCAGCTTGGTCCGATTGAGTGGGATGTAGGCGTAAGGGTCAAGCCGACCTTTCTTCTTCATGTCCCCTTTTGCTTTCTACTCATCAAGAGACGAACAGTCAGTCAGGAGTGTGGGGTTCCCTTCCATCCCAACCCGACTTGACAGCCCCCACAGCCTCTTCCCTTCATTCTCCGCCTTAGGTGACACCAAAGAGCTGCTGCAGTCCTGAAAGGCCACTCAGCCAGGGCCCTTACGTGGATGTCAGCAAGGCGGTGGCCTCCTTCCTGGTCTCTGGCTGGCGGGTGCTTCTCTAGCACCCACACGGAAGGGTACAGCTGCCTTCCCCCAAGCTCTGCCAGGAATCCCCTTTCCTCTGGGCTCTTACCTTGGCCTTGTATTCAGCTCCAGGGGTACCTTTCCTGGCCACAGGGCGGTGGATGCCAGAGCCTCCAGCTAAAGGGGACACAGAGGCCATGAGTCAGGCAATGCCAAGGCAGCCTCTGGGGAGAAGGCATGGGCACTTTCTCTCTGGGGAACTGCTGGGGCAAAGATGAGTCAAATCCAAGAACCTGGCTCTGTCCCTTACTAGCCAAGGACAAAGACCTTCCTAAAGGAGGGCTTGTCTAGTGATCTGACAGGCCACTGGGCCCCTCAGACTGACCAGATTCCGGAGACCTACCTATCTCCAGGAACTAACACAAGCGCTCCTTACTTTGGAAAGCCCGATCTGCTCCCTTTATTCTAGGAGAAAGCATGAGCTTTGATGCCAGACAGACTTAGGTTCAACTTCCAAGTTCTACCAGTGGCTGTAATTTTAGCCCTACTCTCTGGAGCCTCTTAACCTTGTCAGTGCAATGAGCACTTTGGGCTTTTTCTCCCTTGGGCTTCACACCAACTCCAGGAAACAGCAGGGTAGCTCCTATCCCATGGAGCAGAAGTGAAAACCTGCAGCTCAGATCAGGCATCGCTGTGCTGGAATCCTGTGACGCTGGCTCAGGAGACTCAGCCGAAGCCTGCCTTTACAGATGAGAAGCCAGAAACCCAGAGGCACACGCCTGGGCCAAGGTCACCCAGCGAGAGCAGCTCGGCAAGCAGTGCTGACCCAGGCCTCCTGCCTCACCGTCTGGAACACTGCTCTGCACCAGCCACCTGAGAGAGGGGCGAGGTGAGCCCCAGCCTGCTGAGGAGAGGGCTCGCGAGGCTCTCCAGCTAGAGGTGTGTGGGCCCCAAGGGCCCAGCAGGACGTGAAGCCCAGCAAGAACTCTGCCAGCGGGGCCAGGGCAGGAGCTGCACTGGGGGGAAGGAGACAGGTAACAGGCTCCCCTGAGGCTGGGGGCTAGGCCGGCACTCCAGCAGCTGCACTGGGAGAGGAGCAGCCTGAGGCTCATGGACTGACGTGCAGAAGCTCCTGGCAGGCCCAACATTGGGCCTGCCTGTTGCCACCCAGGGCAGGCCAGGCAGCCTCCTCAAATTCAGGCTGGTAAGGGGCAAACAACTCTTGGAAGGGGCACAGCTGGCCGGGGTGGCTGGAGGAGAGATGAGCACAGGCCTCCTAACCTCCTAGCCCTCTCCTCACCCCCAGCCCTCTCCTAAGCAACTCTGTGTGGACATAACCTTGTGGTTCTGCCTGCTGCCAGGGACAGGGAGAAGCCATCAGAGAAGAGAAAACCTCACCTTGGTACTGAGGTGGCATCTCAAGTTCTTCATCATCAGCTACTTGGTGATGCTTAAGTTTCTGGTGCTTTTTCTACACGAAGAAAAGCAGAGTTAGCGTGAAATGGGACACAGAACTCCTTACTGACGGTCACGGGGAAAGCAGGGGAACCTGCATGAGCACCAAAGCATCAACGTCGACACTGATGGCTGAGAGCCCCGAGGCCCAGAGAGAGCAAGTGACATCGAGACCACACGGCCTGGCAGCACAGAAGCGGGTTCCAGCCCGGGTCCTGTCTAGGCCATCCCGGCGGCTGCAGGGCTCTGCAGCCACTCTGAACGCCCACCCTGGGACTACCCTAGGGGAAATGCGGCCCCCTACCCCTTGGAGAGAACAGCTCCACCAATTCTTCACCTCACACAAACGCCACTCTCCCCTCCCCAGCCGTCAGACACCACGGATTCCCTACTAGCAGCAGGCTGCGAGAGGACCCACTTGCTGTGGCTTTCTGGCACTGTTGCTCCCTCAACAGTGCTACTGACCCAGGAGCTGTGAGCACAGGTACGGGGTGAGGCCAACAAGCTTGACTAGAGGCAGCAGTGATGAGCACCACTCGCCACAAATGGTGCCAGGTGCTCTGAGAGGGTTCCGACAGCAGCCACGTCTGCCACGGGGCTTTAGTGCAGACACTGACACCTGGGGACGCTGTGTGGGGAGACACAGCTCCCAGGGCTGGCTACCATGTTGGGGGGTGCCCAGGAAACCTCTTCAGCTGCAGAGGTCCTGTGGCAGGGCTCTGGAGTGTGCAGCTTGGAGGTCAGGCTGAGGGGGAGGAGAGGGAGCAAGGTGGGAGCACACACAGGGCTGTGTGGGAACCACTGGTTGTGGCGTCCACGCCACTGGACATCCAGGCAGCAGGGCAGCTGAGCGTGTGTGTGGTGGGGTGGGCAGCAGAGGGAGAAAAGCCGTCAGCCCTCCACAGCAGGAGCCACTCACACTTCTGCCGCCCATGTCTTCCATCAGCTCAGCCATCTCGTCATCCTCTCCTGGAACAAAAATACGAGAAGCCGATGAGCACCGAGGGGCCCTCATTTTCCTAAGGCCCATACAGATGTCATCGTGCCTCCTCCTGGCTCATCCAGCTGAGGGAGGTGCCAATTTCAGCTCCAGAAAACTGCCTTTCCCCAGAGCCCGCCTCCTTCTGTCAGAGACAAGATCTTGGACCATATCCCTTCCTCCCTGCCATCCTAGACTCCAGAAAGGACAACCTCTCAAGGAAGTGGTGATTTCTCTTTGAAATCAGGGTTTTTTTTGAGATTCCAGGAAAGCCCCAGGTTTCCAGGAGGGTCAGCCCCCCCCTCAGCCAGACATGCCCTGTCTTGCCCCGACTGTTTCGTTCTTCTAATGCAAGCTCCCCATCTCCACTCTATCCACTGGCCCGTGGGGGTACAGCTGCGTGAACCACCCAAAAGCACAGGCATCAAAATTCACAATTTTCTGTGCATCAAAGACACATTCACAGGTCAATGGCTTAAGACTGCACAACTGCTGACGCCCGGGCAGACCATGGGCTTGCCGGGGCGCCGGAGGACCAAGGCCCGAAGGCCGAGGGGTGATGGACAGGCTACAAAGGACCTGAACTGGATCTTAAAGAGCAGTGAGGGGCACCTGAAGCATCAAGTGGGCAGAAAGGGGTGAGCAGTGACGAGACCAGATCAGGACTGATACCAAGCCCTACGGGTGGTTCTGGCTACTGGTTTCCTCTCACCAACAACCCTGGAGGTGTAGGTATTATTCCCATTCTGGGTGAGGGGACTGACGCAGAGAGAGGATAAATAACTTGTTGCAGTCACAGAGCTGGCCATGGAGGTGCAGGGAAGTAGAGAGCTCTGGTGAGGAGGCTGCGGTGAGTGAGGGCCCAGGGCTGCAGCAGTGGGAACCAAAAACAAAAAAAAAAAACGTGCACAAGACCTGGGCTTCTGTGATGTTAATACATGACACATGCAGAGGACACAAGGAAGAATGATGAGACTCAAGTTTGGCCCGCGTGGCTCCTGGACAGCAGGAGACGGTGGAATCAGCTGGGAAGATCGGAGTCTAGCTCCCTCTTCTAATGAGCTACCTGCCTCAGCCAAGTGTATAGTTAGAAGAGCAAGGGAAGAAACAGAACCGAGTGGTGATCACCCAACTGCATCACACTCGAGAGAGGAAGTAGCGGGCTCCGAGAGCTCTGTCTGAATCGGATACATAATACTTCCTACTGTGGTCGAATAAGTGCGAAACTCGAGAAGTTTGAGAAAGTTGTCTTACATACAAGTTCCCTCTATCTGTTTTTGCCCATGCTTCCCCAATATGGTCACTTAAGGAGTGGGTGAATGAGTCAATGAGCACCCAGCCAGGCCAGAAGCAGCCGCAGCCCCAGAAAGCACCCACCTTTACTGGCATCCTCTTCGTCCAGCCTGGCAGCCTCATCCTCTTCCTCCTCTTCCCGGATAATCAGTCGGCCATCGGTGCTCACCTTGAAGCCGTGGTCCTTCTTCTTGCCTCGGCCGGGCCCAGGCTGTGTGGCTGACGTGGCAGTTGGGCAGTGAGGGAGTGGAAGGCCAGGCCCAACCCGCTCACACCCTCATTGTAGCTAACAAACACAGGTCTGTGCCCCTGATGGGTGCACCCTCAGCCCCAAACGTGACACACACAGGCCTGTCACACCCTCATGAGCCCGTTACTCCCTGCTCACCAAGGACTCGCTGGGCCACCTTGGGATCCAGGAAGTTGAGAGGCTCATCCCCGCCACCCTCCTTCAGCCACGCGCGGCTCCTCTGCCGGTCCAGCCTCCGCTGCTCCCTGCCTCGGCTCCTTTCCTCCTCCTCATTGTCCTCTTCTTCTGAGTCGGCCAGAATCTCCTCAATACTGAGGGCAGAGAAGTCCCGGGTCAGGAGGCTTCCAAGGACAGCTGGACGCTGCCTGGGCAGGTTCCAGGTCGGGGAGACCAGGTTCCCAGTGTCACCTGTCGCCTTTGCCCTGGACAGGTTCTTCTTCCTCCTCCTCCTCCTCCTCCATGGCAGCCTGGTTCAGGGCGCGGTGCCTCTTGGCCCGGGCCTCAGCCTTGCGGATGTTCACCAGCACCTTGTGGTACTCCTCGGGCAGCAGCCGCTTCACCAACTCAAACCTGAGGGGCAATGGGCTGGTGAGGCTCCCTGGCCAGGGTGCTGCTCGGAGGGAGGAGGTGCCGAGCGTGGGCCCTTTCAGGCGGCGGGGTGGCTTGGTACCCGGGTCAGGCCCCTTCTCTGTGGGGTCCTTCCTGAGACTGAAAGCCCCTCAGTTCCTTCTCTGCACCCTCCCGACCTCTTCAGGTACTGACCCAAACTTGCGGATGAACTTGGTGAACAGGTTCCGGAGCTTCATGCGGAAGTGCCGACGCATGTCATCCGAAAGCTTCCCAATGGCCTCCATCTGCCAGCAGGGACCAGCGTTCAGGGCACCTGCCTCAACCTAGCCTCCCCTTCACTGCTGTCCTGACTGGGGCCACGGGACTACCAGGCCCAGCTAGGTTCCTGGACTGCCTCATAGTCCCATCAGGCATCTGTGGTCTGGGCAGCCCCCACACCCTTCCCCTGGGCACCCCCTGATGACACAGCTCCTGACCACCCTGACGGTCCTCCCAAGATGACAGCGGTAGAGAGCTTTGGCACTGCATGCATTATCTCACTGACTCCTCAGAACAACCCAAGGAAGTGGAGAGTATTACCGTCCCCAGTACAAAGGCAAGCGTCTACCCAGGCTTATTCCATGCCTTGCTCTGCCCAAACCCCCAGGCTCTCTCCGTTCCGTCTCTTCGGATGGCCTGCGCTGATCTCTGGCTGGGCTGCTCCTAATGTGGCAACTGCGTAAATCAGACTCTCTACTCATGCCAGGAATGGCTGCTTCTATTTATTGCTGATGTTTCTTTATTAACAGTACTTAGCTGATGGTGTAAATTCTTTATTCTGTTATGCACTGCCCTTGAGTCTGCACCATTAGCTTCTCTGTCAGCTAAGGACTGGACAGATTTTTTTTCTTAACTGTAAATTAAAGACCTTTGCATGTATACTGGGATATGCCCAACACTCAGCCTGGAAATTTCCAGCTCTGCTTTGCTACTGATGTGCAGGACTGCAGTCAGACCACACGCGCCGGCTACCCTGATCCAACCGTGCCCACAGCTGCTGCTCACCGGCGCCGTGACCGTGGGACATCTCTGGCCTCATTTCCCCCATCTATGAAACAAGCAGTAGCCCGCCACACGGCCTCTGCCGTACAGGGCCTTGTCACGGGGGTCGGGAGGGCCGAGACGAGGCAGCCAGGGCACCGTGCTCCTCGCTGCCACGAGCCTGGCAGTCCCCTTGTGGTCCTTCCACGGCCCTCTGCTGCACGAGTCAGTCAGTGGCTCAGCAACTGTTTGAAACTTCTTGCCGAGGCACACTGGGCCCATGCTGCCATGCCAAGGGGGAGACAGGCAGGGCACACTCACCACCAGCTGCACGTGCTTGGCCAGGTGTGTCACGTCCATGACGACCACTGCCACCTTGATGAAGCCCAGAGCCGACTTGACCACGTCGCGGGTGCGGGAGGCCAGGAGCAGGCACACGTTCTGCAGCAGCTGCTCCACAGTGCTGGTGCCCATCAGACCTGCGGTGGCCAGGGGGCCACTGTCAGACACCCGTGACCCCACTCCGACGTGTGGCCCGCCAGGTTACAAGAGTGTTCGTTTGGGAGATGTCGTGTTCCCAGCTGGGGTCTAGTCCCTCTCCGTGGAGTGTCTCCTCTAGTCCTTCGGGCAAACCAGGAGATGCTCTTTCCCTCCCATTTTAGAGTGAGGCCCGTGAGGCCCATGAGCCTAGTTGCTGTCAGAGTGAATAAGCAGGTCCCGTGCCCAGACTGTATCTGCTCTGACGTGGCAGCTGTGGGGAGGGAGGGTGGCCACGGACATGGTGGGCGGCATCCCCTTCCTTCCTCTCTCCCTCCAGGGCCTTTCCCCTTCCAGTGACCGTCCTGACCTTCTGGGCAATTCCCTCCCGAGAGCTTCCCAGGTCCGTGACAGCAGCATTTACCTTTAAACTCGAAAAGGAGGTGGGTCAGAGCCAGGATGCTACAGCTGACCATGGTCACAGCCCCCACAAGGCCGGGGTAGATCAGGACGAGGTAGTGCTCCAGGGCCTCTGGGGGGCGAATACCCACGTCATACCGAGGCAGCCCCACCCACATGCTGCCCTCAGGTCCACCAGGGAGAGGGACTCCAGGCCAGAGAGGAGCAGCCTGCCCTGGACAGAGCTGCTCTCTCATCTTTTCTCTCCGGTCAGGGGTGTTGACAAGGACCTCCCCGGCAAAGCCTGTGAGTGGAGAACCTACCCCAGCCCGAGTGTCCCTGGCCTTACCTTCCTGGTTCGGGCCAAACCGAAGGAAAGCATGGCCCATCTCCACTAGCAGGCTGAAAGCATTCTTCCGCGCGCCCACCGACACCTCCTTGGTGCACAGGATCACCTGTCCAGACGAGCCCGTGAGCACGCGCTCCCAGGCCGGGCAGCCTGAGGCAGGATGCAGGAAAGGGCACCCATGCTCCCAGGGAGTGAAACGAGCCCACCCCACCAGCAGCACTGCCCTGCCACTGCACAAAGGGGGCCCCAGGGCCCCGAGAGCTGGCACAACCCCCCTGGTCCCAGCAGGCCTCAGGAGCCACACCACATAGACTCCCGAGCCCCCCCCTCCCTGCACGCCTCACCTCCGGGACCAGGGCAGTGATGAAGTCCTCGTGCTCAGCAGAGAGCTTCTTCACAATATGTGTGAGGCACTTCAAACGCGGCTGTGGTGGGGTGGAGCGCAGCGGTCAGGACTCCCAAGGCCTCCCTGCCCCGAAGCCCCTCAGGCTCTCCAGCGTTTCCCCTTCCCCTGGGCAGACCAGGCTGCTCCGGGCCTCACCCTCTTGGCGGGCGAGGATGCGCTCCGCAGCGAGTCCAGCAAGGTCTGCTTCAGGTCTCCCAGGTGGCTCTCCACAAAGCGGGCCCCAGGCCCCTGAGGGCTGGCACACACCTCCTCGAGCACACGGTAGGCCTTCTTCTGTACCCCGTGAGCCTTACTCTGGGAGGGGTACACGGTGGACAAGGATGGAGGAGGACGGGGCTGCGGGTTCTCCCCCTGTGCATGCGCCCACCCCATCTGCCAGCATTCACAGAGCAGCCAGCCGGCGGGGGATTCGGAGAAGCCAGCTCCAGGGGCGCGCGTGAGGCGCGGCAAGAGGGCCGGCCGCGCACCAGCAGTGGGAGTCCGCCCTCGCTACGCCAGGCAGGGGTGCTGCGCAGCCTGCCGGTGACCCGAGCCCCGGGCGCGCCACCCTCCTGAGCTGTGTGAACTGGCAGTGCCTGGAGCGCGCCAGGCCTGTGCCTCTGGCCGGGGTGTGCCTCTCTCCTTGGCCTGGCTAAGTCCTTGCTGCTCCCCAAGAGCTGTCACCAATCCCAACCTGGACACCTTTCCTTCTCGGTCCCCAGAGCACCTTGTACTGCTAAGTAAGTGCGCGCTAAACTGTGGCAGCACTGAGAGCTTTCAGGGATCACTGCCTGCTGGCGAGCCACAGCAGGAGGGCGCTGAGCACGGCGGGCAGAGGGCCTGGCACGGAGGGGCACAGAGGGGCTCTTGTCTCAGGGACCAGAACACATCCGATGAGGCTGGAGTGTTGGCAGGCCTGGTGGGCATGAAGACCAGGCAGGGTGAGCCGGGCCCAGTGAGTGAGCAGGAGGCGTACGGCGCTCAGTTCTACTGGAGGCGCCTGAGCAGGTGGGGCCCCGCACAGATGTGCACTGCAGTCACTGGCACCCACAGGACAGAGGGCGAGCCGGGGCGTGACCGGCAGTCACGCCACGAGAAGGCAGACAAGGACCTAGTCTTCAGCGCAACAGGATGACACCTGTTTCCCTTGCCACGGGGGCCCGTCTTCCCGCGAGCCCTGAGTGTGGTGGTGTGGGGCTCCGGCCTCCGCGGCTCACCTCCAAGTAAGGGCGCATGGTGGAGTACAGCTTGCTGATGGCCGCCTCGTCGGCATGAGGAGCCAAAGCCACAACCAGGTCCAGAACAGACAGTCTGCTCAGGGGAGGAGACCAAGCAGAGGTTTTGGGTGGATGGGGGTGGTGGGGAACTGATGATCAGTGTTCTTATGTCCCCTGGGTGTGGGGAGGGCGGGGGCAGTCAGGGTGAGAGGCCAAGGGCCTCAACGGAGACCGAGGAAGAGCTAGGGCTAGCTCCGAGCTGGGCACTGCCCGAGGGGCGTTCCCCATGCTGGCCCCTCAGTCTTCACGCACCCTGCCACAGAGCGTGCTACCCGGCCTCCTTTACAGGGCAAAGGGGCACAGAGAGGGCACGCCACTTGCCAGGGCCACACTGCTCTAAGTGGCAGAGCTGGGGTTTGCACCCAAGCAGTGTCTCCAGGATCCCCCTTCTTTCTTTCTTTTTAAAAGATTTATTTATTTACGCACACGAGTACTGGGGTACAGGCCAGAGGTGTGCGGAGAGGAGTCCCCAGAGACAGAGTGGGGAGCAGCAGGTGCACAGGAGAGGTCTTCTGTGCCTGTGAGTCAGCAGCCTGGCTGGGGATTGAACTTGTGCCACAGTGGCTGCTGGCAGGGTGAGACTCTAACCCCTGCGCCACCAGGGAGGCCCTCCAGGATCCCCTTTCTTCCCTAGAGGCTAGAGTGCCTCCTGGGGAAGGAGCCGGTCAGACCACGCAAGAGGGTGGGGACATTCAGTATCTCAAGCCTTTCCTGTGTAATTCCAGAGAGATTCCACAAGCCTTCTGCCAGACACACCCTCCCGTTCCCCGGGCTTCCTGGTGCAGGACGGGGCATTTTACCTGGTAGAGTCTGAGCTAGTAGGGTCCAGCACCTTCTCACTGGCTTTTTCCAGGAAACCATTCACCAACTGGAGCCGAGGAGGATGAGGAGGGAATTGTTGAAGAAACACACACATAGCACCTTCCCCTCTATTTCCTTTCCTCTCCCCACCTAGAAGTTTCAGGTCTGGACTACCCACAGTGACCACGCTCAGGCCCCCTGATCTCCAGGCCCAAGAGGGAGGATCTCAGCCTTTCCAATAAATACACCTAAGAGGGTTCCTGCCCCATCCCCCGCTGCTCACCTGGGTATCAGTAATAGTGAGGTAAGTTTTGATGGTCTCCAGCACAGCCCGGCAAGGGGCTGGAGGATCCCCGGCTGCAACAGGCTGCCCATACAGGTTGAAGAGGATGGGCAGAAAGTTCTTGGCAAAGCGGCTCACTTCAGCACGGTCAGCCTCTGTAGCAGAATCAAGGTTTGCAGAAAAAGGACAAGACGTGAACCCACCTCAAAGCCTGAGACTGCGGCCTAGAGATATCCTTTCAAGGAGCCACGACGATACCCAGAACCATGGGCTTGGGCTTTCTCTGGGACAGGAGAGGCTGAGGCCAGAGCAGAGAAAATGAGGTGCCACTGGCTCCTGTCCCGGGGGTCAGCCAAGTGCCAGCCACCTGGAGGAACAAGGCCCAGTGCCGCAGCATCCCACTAATTCCCCAGGTCCCCTGTAGACACCCTAAGCCCTTGAGAGGCGAATTACAGGTCAGGCAGAGACCTGGCAGGCCAGGAGATGGGACCAGGAGACCCAGGCCCTCAGGACCACCTTCCCACCTGCCCGAAACCAAGAGCACACATACCTGCCTCACAGCCCTTGACGATGAGGGTGCGCAGGGCCTGGCACACAGTGGCCCTCAGGTCTGGGCGCTCGCTGATGGCTGTGCCCAGTGTTCGAGCCAGCCCTTTGAAGGAGGCGGCCACGTCCGTGGGCCTCGTGCAGAACCCAGGCAGGAGGGTCCAGATCTAGAGAGGAAGGAGTGGCGGAGTAAGGTGACACCCAGTGACCCGCGCCCAGCCCTGTCCCACCCACGCCCCTCACCGCCCCTTACCTGCCACTGGAGTGTGTCGTAGATCTTGGACTCCACCGTGCTGCCCGCCTGGGCCAGGTTCATTGCTGGAATAGGACACGGGGACACAGTAACCCCGGGCACCCTCCCAGCAAACAGACCTCGTTTTCCCCCAAAGCAAGAGCCCAGTTATGAGAACAGCAATATGGGTACCTCCTCCACCCCCTGAACCAGAGTACTGTTTGTTCTGAGAAGCTAGAAAACAGCGGGTCTCCCCTCATTACTCCAGGGACGGCCACTACCTCTTGTCATCATCCTTTAGGCATCATCAAGGCTGGACTCTCCCTCTTCCACCCTGGCACAATTTAGTACCTTGTTTCCCTTGGTAATAAACTGGGTCACTTTCATGGAGCAATGTCTATGTGGCAGGCGTGTAACGGGCACGTCCACGATGATTTCACCCGATGGTGGAATCACCGTCCCAGACCAGGGCTTGGATAAACCTTCCTAAATCCCCCACGCTGTGGGTGGCCCAGCCGAGCGTCCCCCCTGCCACGGTCTCTTCCTTTCTATGAGCCCACTGTGGGCTTTACATGGCTCGAGCGGAGCTCCCTGAAGGGACAAGTAGATTGTTTGCGATCCGCGTCTCTGCAGGTATAAATGTGTGCACTGGTCTCATGACTTCCGCAGGGAGGCGAGGGCCTGGCCATACACCTTCACGCAGAGGGCAGAGCAGGCGCTGGCTGGTTACTGCTTGGCAGAGGAAGGCTGCCGAATGGCCCAAGACTGGGGGTGTGGACAAGAAGCCCTCCACGAGCCCTTCCAACAGGGTCTCATCTGAGGTGGGTTCCGCACCTTTGTTCCTCAGGGTGGTAGCCAGGGGTAAGAAGTAGGTGGTGAAGAAACCAAGTCGAGTGTCCCGGACGTGGTCCCGGATGACGGGCAGCAGCCAGCTCCGTGGGAAATCCAGGGTCTCTCTGTGGGAGGCGGGCCGGTGAGGAAGCGGCGACAGCGCAGCCAGCTGGACCTCCTCTGTGCCGAGGAGCAGCGCCAGCCATGCCGGCCTCTCCAGCTGACCCCAAACGGCACGGAGGCTTCGTCTGCGAGTGGACACTTTGGGGGGAGGAGGGAAAAGGCCTCTAACTCTCCTGGGGCCTGTACAGAAGCCAACCAGGGTCCCACTTACTCAGAGCCATCGATCTCCAGAGGCACAGCCTGTAAAACCACTTCAGGCCCCATGCTGGCCACGGCAGCCCCCACTGCCTGGTCCAGAGCTGCTGTGTGGGGGAAGTGGGGGGAGAGGCGCAGGTCACAGAGGGACTGGAGACACTAGAGCAAAGAAATGACAGATCAGACACTAAGCTGTGCTCACAGCGCAGCGACTCAGGGCTGATCAGGCCAGTCTCCTTAAGGAGAGGTCAGGAGTGCGAGTCCAGGTTAAGCCTTAGGTCAGAAGTCATAAGCCAGTCACCAATCTTAACCCACTATTTTTCACCCCTCCCCAATGTAGTGATTTTTTTAAAAGCCTGGTTTTGTTAGTAACAAGTAAAAATCAGGTTTTATAAACAAATGTAAACTTCTACTCTACACTGAAAAATGAGAACGCCTGGCGAAGGCAGACCCACGTATAAGAGTGAGGCCACTGCCAGGCCCTGTGGAGCATCCAGAGACAGCTGCTGTGTCCTCTGGCACTCCCCAGTCTCACAAAGCCTCCTGGCGGGTCACTCTTTACGGCCTACTCTGACTTCACGTAGGAAGCAGCATTTGCCAGCCTCATCTATTAGGGTTCAGACCAGGCCTCCTGGGGAAGCCTGTCCTTCTAGGGAGGCACCTTCCAACCAGCAAAGGGGGAGTCAGAGAAAAAGGCGCCACTAGGCCGGGAGATGTTCCACCTGCTGCTGATGGGCTGGGGCTGAGAACAGCTGCTGGGAAGGGCCCTGGCTCCGCCCTGATCTGTAAATGGTTTACTGCAGTCTGTAGTGAGTAATTAAGGGTTAAAACACTATACTTACTATCACAGATTTAGAAAACTGAAAATTAGACCACAGGTAGAGTGAAGGAGAATCACACTGGTTCCCTAGGAACTTCCAACCCACCAACTCTAGCAAGACTAGTGAGCAGGCGAGAGCGACTGGGGCTCCGAGCCCTCTTCTTGCTCCCCCTACTGGCCCCGCCACCTCCCTAGGGACACGGAATGGGACACCTGCGATAGCCACTGAAGGAGGGACCAAGGGCAGATATCACAAGGTCGCCTCCAGGAGCCAAGGAGCCTGCAGCCCTTACCTTCTTCATCACAGGGTGGGCCTGCCTCCCGCATGCCTCGAAGAAGACACACAGCAGCTGGAGCACGGAGCTCCACGCCGCATGGAATTTGTAGGTCAGGCCCTCCTCCACTGCCCTGCCAAGGGAAGGATAGGTGGGGTCAAGGTCATGCCTCCAGGCCCCATCTGAGAAGTCAGTGGCTGCCATCAGGAGTCACCAACCACCAACTAACTGGCCCGTAAGGGTGGGGCCTCAAAACACGCCTAGGGAGAGAACGACCAAGCGTCCACACCTCACTCTGTGCCAGGACTTAACTCACACAGTCCTAGTGCTGAAGGAAAATCTTCAGAGGAGAAACTGACACGTGCAGAGCTTCAGTAACCTGCTGCGGCCACTTTGCTCGTAATCGGACTGGCCGCCATAGCTGCGCCTTCTCTGTGCCCTGCAGGCACAGGGAGGGGCAGGGACAAGTGGCCAACACGCTGAGGAAAGCTGCAGCGCAGGGCCGAGTGAGGGAGAGCCGGCCCCTTCCAGCCCGGGCACACCCTGTCAGCTGCATCTCCCAGAGTTAGCCGCCTGGAGATTTTAGGCAAGAACGGCCGACAGGGCTCACGTGGGGAAAGGTATGAATTCGAGAGGGGGAAGCTGTTTCTCAGTTTTCCCGACACTTCACCCCAGTGGTGTCAACAGGAGACAGGCCCATTTCCCCATAAGGGGCAGTATCTACAACACCACACCTCCGAGCCGGACACAGACACACAGAGGGGCACCAAGAACCCAACCCCTTCCTGGGGCCCTCCGGTGTGCCCGGTGCAGAGGCCCCTCAATGCCTGCTGGGGGCCGCCGGGGGTCAGGCTGCTGTCTGGGAGACGGCTCCCGTGTGGGAGGGGAGGGCAGCCCTGTAAGTGAACAAGAGCGGACTCTGCAGCCAAGCTGCCGCTTACCAGCTGGAGACCTTTTACCCGTCTAATGGGGCTCAGTCCTTCTGTCCCAGAACCAGAAGGTCTAGCGAGAGTTCAGCTGCACACTAGCTGCTATTCTGAGAACTGTACACCTGCTACTTCACCTAACCTCTGAGGGCGAGGACCTGCAGTGGCCCAGGCTCCACACACATGAGCCTCACATCACGGTGCCAGGAATATGCTTGGTGCACAAACTGACAGCAGCCGCCGAGGGCTGCGCAGGCCTGGGGGACAGTGGAGCACTGTCATGAGGAACTTTCCACGAGCTCCACCTTACTTCCTCTCAACAGGGTGCAGTGCTCTCACCTGAACATCTTGGCGACGTACTGGGCAGGGCCCGAGGTTGAGGAGGTCACAGAGCCGATGTCAGCCATGTGGGGAGCCACGCATTCCTTCAGGATCGCCTGCAAAGAGAGGCTGCAGGCTGTCTGGGCCCCCCCAGTGTCACCCCCCAGGTGACTGCCTCCGGAAGCTTCTTGGAAGCCTACCCCCAGGAGGCTGCTGGACCTGAGAAGCTCTGGGAGAGGCAACAGCAGGCCCAACGGAGCACCCTCGCTGCTCTCCCACTGCAGCAGGGTCTGGGGGGCAGGAGGAACAGTACCTGGAGGCTTTGGGTGGCAGCTGTAACCACCTGCGAGTGGGGGGAGAGGAGGCAGCTCGTCGCTGTTCCAAAAAAGCGAGGGAGGTGACCCAGACCCAGGTCCCGCTGCAGCCTGTCGAGACAAAAGGCTTCTTGGTGGACCTGAGGGTCACAGCCGGCCCAGGTCTAAGGATAGTCACCGATGTGCAGGGCTCTGCGGCCCTGGCTGACACAGGCTTGCCATCCTGCCCCGCGCCTCATCCCCGCAGGAGCAGGTAGGCAGCATGCCTGCGGTGGAAGCTCTGCTGGGCCCAGGAAGAAGAGCCCCTCCCGCGTGTGCCGCAGAGCCAGGAGCCCCAGGATGCCCCTTCACCACGTCTCTACCTGACCAGGTTGATGTGGGCTTTCTCCATGACTTTAAGCCAGGCCAGCAGGGGCTGTAAGTCATTCTCGCTGGGCACGTAGTCATACAAGGCCTGGAGGCAGGGCAGGGAGGAAGCATGGGGCTGAGCGAGCGTGTTCAGCAGCAGCGCAGGCCAGTGGTGGCCTGTGGGCCTCGCAGCCTCTGTGCCTTCCCAGCTCTGCCGCTCCCCACTCTGTGAAGCCCTTCTGGTACTGATTCTATGGGAGGGAAAGTGTCTAGGAGGGCAGAGAATAACCTGACTCACAAAACCCTTTGTGAGCCCCACAAAAGCCAGAGCCCTTCTCTGGAAAAATGCATGTGAGCACAATCACACATCAGTAAGTAACCTGGAGGGGGGTTGATGAGCCTTTCCCCAAATCCACCCACAGACTCCTAAGGCTGAACACTCCTCAAAGCATCGGTTAGCACCACGAGACCACACTAAAGTAGTGTGCTCAGTTAAGAACCCCTCCGGCGAGGAAGCAGCTGCCCTCGTGGACACCAGTGCAGCCTCAGCGCCAGGCTCCCGTGCCACCTCTAAGGGGCCCAGCCGAGCGATGCCCTCCCTCACCATGGGGCCTCACCGTGATGATCTGGGCATTGAGCTCCGCCGACAGGGTGTCCTGGCTGGGCTTGGCGTGGAAGAGGCTGTGAAAGGCTTGCATGGCACAGGCGGTCACCAGCTGGAGAGGACAGTCAGTCAGGCTCCGTCGGGAACCACAAAACGCACCGCTGCCCTAATCCCCGAACCTCAAACTCATCCTCCTACACCTGGACTGTCCCTTCAGTAAGTCCTGGCAACCACAGGGAAAAGTTTAAATTTCAACAAAGTAAACGGAGAAAAGGAGCAAAATGTTCCTAACACAATGGGCCGGGAAAAGCGGCTCCACGCATGCAGACCGTGGCTACAGCGGTCTGCCACATCTGTATGTGTGTGGCTGACCCAGAGAGGGTGTCTGGAAGGACACGCAGTCAGCTGTTTGCAACGTTACGAAATGAGACCTAGAGGGAAAAATATCTTTAGCTTCTATTTCATATACTTCTAAATGCTTCCTCCTTTTTAAACAACATGCATGTTATTTATGTAAGAAATACTTTAGAATACTTGAAGAAAATATTAATGTGTGGCAGAGAGGCAGGGGATCATTTTTATGTATCTTTAAGGTTTATACATATTTAAGGTTTATACATATTTAAGGTTTCCGTAGGAACAAAAGAGCTTCCCGCCACTGTTTCATTCCCACTCTGACCTGATGTCTGAGGCTAATTCCCAACTGAACTGCATCCAAAGATGACCAGTCCCTCCGACTCCGGGGATAAGAATGGTGGCCCCGAGATTGGAGTCGGGTCGGGAGACCCCAGGCCCCGCTCTGGCCCGACCAGAGTTCCCTGAGTAACAGCAGCCTGGGCAGGGGGTCTAAAGCATGGCACAGCTCGGGTCCTGAGCGTACCACGTGGCTCAAGGTCATGACCCTGAGGAGGGTCTCACTGCAGCTCTTCACCAGGCCTTCGGGGAAGCAGGGCAGCAGGTCCTTCAGCAGCGTCAGCATGTGCAGCGTGGTGGTGGCCTCCTTGGCGCCTGGCAGACAAGGGGAGCTGAGGCTCCTGCCCCTGCAGTGGGCCCTGACCTTCCCTGCTGGCTGGCCCCGACCCAGCCTACCCTAAGGCTGGCTTCCTACCTCCAGACTTCTCCATCTCCTGGATGCAGAACTTAGCCGTGGAAACGGCCGCAGGATGGTGGGCAGGGGCCTTTTCACCAAACATGAACTCACTGCCCTTCAGAACTGAGCACACACCATGCTGGGCAGCCTTCCGGACCTGAGGGGCAAGATAAGGGGGCAGGGCTGCGTCCCTGGGTGGAGGGCACGAGCTCTGATCGCAGGCTCCAAGGGGGTGAGGCTCCCCTAAGGGCTTTGTGCCTAACTCCTCAGAAGTGGAGCAAGATTTAGTCTCGGTTCCAACCCTATTCTCCCCTGAAGTCAAGAGCCTCAAGCAAGCCTAACTTCCTGATCTCTGAGTTGTGTCTTCACCTTTACAACTAGGATTTCTTTCATTCATCCAGTCATCCAGCCAGCAGTTTGGCAGTGAACAGAGTAAACGACTCACGTTCTATTTGGGAGGCAGAAAATAACCAAATAGACACCAGAATGTAAAAAGTACTTGCGGACAACAAAGCAGAGCTGGTAACTTTTTTCACGGTGGAAGGAGAGTGTCACTCCAAGGAAGTGACACTTTAGCAGAGACCCATAGAAGGGAGGGAGAGACCACAGGGAAAGGGTGTGAGGGCCCAGTGAGACTCTTATTACTGTCCTCTGCCCCTGCCCCTGCCCTAAACTTCAGGAGGAAACAGAGTGCCAACACCACGTACTGAGCTGCACAGGCCTGTGGGGAACACAGGAGTGTGCCCACAAACCTGCATCATGGTTGCCATTACTACCCCCATTTCATGGCTAAGCAATCGAGGCACAGGGAGATGAAGTACATAGCACTAGCAGTGACCCCAGTATCAAATTCAGGTTGGTGATCCCAAACACTCGTGCCCCCCCACCCCATAACTAACACATGACTGACCAATGAGGCAATGGAAACTCAGAGGCACCATGCTGGACATTCCTGCTGCAAGACTGCCACCTGTCTGTCTCAGTGGAACCGGAGCTGGGCAGAGAGGCCAGCAGGCAGGATGTGGATGCTGGGCACCTGCCCTGATTGTACTCAGACAGGCTAGTTCTAGCCTCCCCACTTTCGTGGCTGGCCCAATCCCCTATTCTGGGGGTGCAGCAGTCTCACCTTGGGCTTGGCGTGCACCGTGAAGCTCAGTAGCCCATGATACACTTGTAGGGTCACGGGGTAGCTCCAGGCTTCCAGGTTCTGCTTCCGAAGAAGGGTGGCCAAGCAGGAGAGGACCTTAAGAGAGCAAATCGGTCTTTCAGCTCCACCCGCCTCAGCCAGGTGGAAGCAGCACAGGTTCTCAGTGACTCCAGAGAATCTCAAACAGGTCCACCCGAGATCCACAGAGGGCCTATATACCTGCCCCCTCCACGCCCGCTCCAGGGAGCATGTCTTAGTCCCTTTAGACTGGCTCTGGAGAAGCAGGAGGGGGCATGCCAAGCAGGAGGGGCCATGCCTGGTGGCCTAGGAGAAGGAACTGGAAGACAGAAGGGAAACTGAGACCCAGAGACGCACCCATCGGAGAGCAGAGGTGGAGCCGCTGCTGGCCTGGGCTAAAAGGATATCCATGAAGGTTTTGGAAGTATCGGAGAACTTCTTCATGAGGACAGGGCTGGGCACACTGCAGATAAAGAACAGAGAAGGTCAGGGCCCCGAAGGGGTCTCCAACAGTAGCAGAACAGCCCCGGCCCCTCACGGGCCAATGAGCAGCTAGCAGGGAGGCCACCTTCCACAGCACGTGAGTTCCCTGCCTCTTGCATCTTCGCTGCTACCCATTCTCTGCACCCTCACATCAGGGCCCTATAATCTCCCCTAGCTGAGGTCAGCAGGCATCCCAGTGCCACACCCCCTCCACCCCGCCCAGTCCCCCTCCAAAGCCCACACTCACATTCTGAGCTACAGCATCCCACGCCACGGGCAGCCAGAGGCTGCAGAATGCCACCTGTGGCAGGCACATTTTTCTCTGTTGCAATGCCAACCCCACTCCTCCCACTCCCTCACAAAGAGGGCAGGATTCGGACGGGAGCCAGGACTCACCGCTTCAGGACAAGGTTGAGCAGGTAAGCGATAGCGGCCAGGGACTCCGGGGACTCCACGGCTTCCATAGCTGTCATCTGAGGGCCGGGTCACAGTGAGGGGGAATGTGTGGGGCTGGGCCAGCGGGGGCTCTGGGGATGTGTGTGTCCACTACATGGTTATGACTGAGAGCCCTGGTGTCAGAGGCTCACACCCCAGCTGTCACTGGGTGACAACGTAACTTATCAACTTCTCTGTGACTGTTTATTCATGTGTAAAAATGAAGTAAGTTTTTTTCCAGGCTTAATTAACATCTGTGAAACACTTAGGTAATTGCCTGTGAATGGGCCACCCTGGTGACACAGGCATTAAAGTCTCAGCACTATCAAGCTATCACCAGCCACTATGTCCAGAGTTCCATCCCCAGCCAGGAAGCTGACCTGCATGGCATGGCAGACCTCTCCCATCTTGCCTGTCGCTCCCCTCAGCAGTATACTTCATAAATCTACCTGTTCTGTTCTGTTCTGTTCCGCTCTCTGTCTCTGCTGAATCCTCTTACCATCCCTATACCTCTGGTCTGTACCCCAGTTTTGAATCATCAATTAAAAAAAAAAAGAGAGAGTACAGCAAATTTTGGGCCCTCCCTTGTGGCACAATGGGTTAAAGTATAGCACTATGAAGCTGTCACACACACTGTAGTATTTCAATCC
>NW_004567112.1:20275052-20285793 GCF_000260355.1 Condylura cristata | reverse complement strand
GAGGTGGCCAAATGAGAGTTTTGCGAAAGGACTTGCTTCATAAACAGGTTTGGGAAGGCAAGCAGATGGCCAGGTGTGCTGAGGAAGCATGTTTGCCTCCCAGCGCAGTGGGACAGGAGCTGGGCAGATGGGGGGCCACTGTCCCCAAGGTGGAGTTCACCCTTCCCCTCTGCCTGACAGCACGTGTCTGTGGCCATGATGGGAGGAAGGGAGTCTGGGTGAGGAGAGACAGCGTGATCACAACTATAACCTGGCGGTCTGATCCCCCAAATTTGTCCTTACTCCAAAATTCAACCTTGCTCCACTTGCCACTTCAAACCTCCCATCTGCATTGGTGAGGACTATGTTCTGCTGTTCTAATACCACCTTTGCCACAGTGACTCGACACTCGGGTTAATTCTTTCACAGTGAAGACATCCGGAGGCAGGTCCAGGCTGGTGTAGTGGCTCTACTGAGGGTCCTGGGCTCCCTTCTTTTTCTATTCCACCTTCCCAGGTGTGTGACTTCCATGCTTGGGGTCCCCTCATCTTCCAAAGATGGGCTGCAAGAGCTCCAACCATCGTATCGGGCATCCAGGCTGAAGCTTAGGCTGAGTAAGACAGAAGGGAAGAAGAGCTCAGCTTGCATCTTCCAGCCAAGTCTGTTCCTTTTCAACTAATTCCACTCACATCTAAACAGTCATTAATCTGGCCAAACTATGTTGCTGAAGGGGCTAGAAATATAGTGTTTTAGGGACTCCCTAGTGGCACAACGGGTAAAAGCACAGCACTATGAAGCTATCCGCAGCCACTGCAGCACAAATTCAATCCCCAGGGAGCTGATTCACATGGTGCAGCAGACTGCTCCTGATCTACCCACTGCTCCCCTCAGCAGTGTATTTCAGTCATTCTGCCCGTTCTTCTCCCAACTCTGTCTCTGGTGAATTCACTCATTCCCCCCTCCCCAGTTCTAGCCTGTACCCCAATACAGTGTTTTAGTCCTCAGCATTGCACCCTGACCCCTCTCCCCAAACAGGAGATCTCTTGCAAAGGTAAAAAGGCAGAATTGATATGCAGTTGGCAATGAGCAAACTCTGGATCTTAGATAAGTGTTAAGGCTGGTTTTGATCAATTTGTTTATATATATTTTTTAAAGTTTTTAATTTTGAGTTTTCATCTTTCCTCTATGAGCTCTAGAATTCAGCTCTTAGGAGTCATCTTTTTAAAAAGATTTATTTATTTATGCATACAAGGATTGGGGTACAGGCAGAGGTATGAGGGCGAGAGGATTCACCAGAGACAGAGTGGGGAGCAGAACAGGCAGATGGACTGAAACACACTGCTGAGGGGAGCAGCAGGTGAGTCAGGAGAGGTCTGCTGTGCCATGTGGGTCACTCCCTGGCCGGAGATCAAACTCCTGCTTCAGGGGCTGTGGACAGCTCCATAGTGCTGCACTTCAGCTCATTGCACCACCAGGGAGGGCCCTGGTTTTGATTAATTTAATTCAGTTCATACTCAGTTTATTTCTCGAACACCTAGTATGTGCAAGATCTGATTACAGTATGTCCATGAGCTCAGTCAGATATGAAGGGAAACAAAGGGGTTTAAAGCCTCTTGCTCCTGTTAAACACCCTGTGGGTTAGTGATGTAAGACAAACACGAAGCCCTCAATTTTCTTTGTGAATTGCAGATGTTGTAATCGAAGCTCTGTAAGGTTTTTGCTAAATATTCACCAAAGCTCAATTCACAGAATTACATGTGACTTCTCTCTATCTTCCAACTGTGTGCCCCCTGAACATAAGGGCCATGGCCAGGCCACTCCGATGCCATCAGTCTACTACAGTGCCTGGCACCAGTAGGTACACAATACCGTGCCAATAAATACATAAGCAGAGCTTCAGTTAGAGATATAGGAGAGGTTCAGATAAAGCCAGTAGGGGACCCAAAGATACCCTACAGAGGGTGATGATCAGAGGGCTGTTTTTGATAAGGAGGTGGCTTTTCAAAGTGAAACTGGCAAAGCAGATTTGGAGCTGTTTCTGAGGGCCAGAATGTCAGACGAAGGAATCTGAGTTTAGTAGGGAGTTTTTCAGATTGCTTTCTGGATAAAGAACTTAGTGGGTCTGTACTTTAGAAGTATTTATCCTTTATTCAGCTGGCATATATCGTGGCTGAGTAGATGAGGCAGATGGCGGAGGTGAGGAAAATCATAGTTAATGAACGTCTGCCCCGCGTCAGGGGTGCTCCATTGCACTAATGACCACCATATAGTAGTGGCCCTTACTGAGCCAGGCACTTGTTTTTCCTCCCTATCCCTGTTCCTCATGATCACCTGGTTACAGAGAGCGGCAAGTAGCCTAGTTCTCATGTTCCGTGTACACAGGCTGACCCTGGGGCAGTGAAGGAGCTGGGGGTTGGTGATGGTGCAATCATCCAAGTATGCCCAGGAGCTGGGGGAGCCCCAGCCTGGTGGGGTGCGCTCATGTCTCGGCTAGAGTCGGGGACAACCTCTTGTTAGGTCTGGCACCTAATAGCACCACAGACTGGGTGCTTTTCAAATGATTTTGCTTTCTCACAGGTCTGGAGGCTGGTGCAATCTTTTGAGGGGAGTAGGAGCTGATGTAGGAAGCGGGGGAGGTGTGATGCACAGTGATGGGCTCACTCAGAAGGGTTGGTGAACAAGAGTTGGGGGGTTGCAAGCTGCTGCATTTCATCATGGCCACTGAGACAAACTGCCACTGTTCAGTTAAAGGAAATGAGTTGTCATTGATTAAATGCCTTAAAATTAGTGTGGTGCTTACTTGTTGCCATAGCAACAGGACAGTCTCACTGGAGAATGAGGACTTTTTTAATTTAATGAGGTACATTGTTTTATTTATTTTAAGATTTATTTAGTTATACATACAAAACCGGTACAGGCCAGAGGGGCAGGGGAGGTGAGAGCCTTCACCAGAAGACAGAGTGGGGAGCAGAACAGACAGATCCGCGAAGTACACTGCTGAGGGGAGCAGTGGGAAGGACAGAAGAGGTCTGCTTCGCCATGTGGGTCAGCTCCCTGGCTGGGGAAGAAACTCATGCTGAGGTGGCTGGGGCTAGCTTTGCAGCAGAGTTAAAGCTATGCTTTAACCCTTTGTGCCATCAAGGAGAGCCTGAGGTAATATTGTTTTAAATCATTGTTAATGTTTTGACGGTATAGGATTTCCTCAGGCTGAGAACTATTTTGTCTTGAGACCAACCAGTCACCCTCCCAGGGGTATTTCACTTTAACAGGGACCATGTTTGCTTACAGGACTCAACCTCCAAGGGATCTTGAGGCTGCCTGTGGTGAAGAACCTGAGGGCCCAGGCTGTGGCAATAAGATCCAGTTTCTGTCATCTCCTGCTAAGGTCTTGGGGACAGGCTATTTCCCATAGAAGGGTCAGGGAAAGTAGTTATGGGGCCATATGGCAAATCAGAAATGCGACATAGGCACCTGAACCCCCAACTACCTGTCTGGGAAGGAGACGTGAGGCACCAGTTGACAGAGTTTGGGGCCCATGGTGACCTCGCCATGTCACTGCCTCTGCTGGGGCGTCCTTGCTCCTCCTTCACGTCCTTCTGTAGGTTCAGCAGGAACCATGTATACTTGTGCAACCACCTGAGACTCACCCCTGGAGCTGCCTCAGGAGATCCAGAGCTTCCTCAAGGAGACTCTTTTTCTGTGGCGGCGCAGCAGCCATTTTAGACTCTCCACAGCTCCACCCACTTCCCCACCATTGAGCACTGGCTCTCAGTAGCGAGGTTCAGGTAGGTTTTATTTTAATAACTTTTAAAAACTTAAAAAAAAAGTTTTTTAAAGATATAATTCACACACCAGTATACTCCGTCCACTTAAACTGTACAACTGAGTGTTTCTAGAATACTCACAGGTTTGTTTATAGACTGAAATGATCATTATGAAGTAAATTCAAAGTTTAATAAAAGAGAAATTTATTAAAAAAAAATCCGTTGACAACTGTCAACGGATTTCTGAATGGCTCACCAGCCTTCAGAGATTTACTGGCAATTTATACAGGTGAGTAACATGCGCAGAAAGAATACACATATCTTAGAAAAGAAGACTTCAGGGCCCTCCCTCGTGGCCAGCGGGTTAAAGCACAGCACTGCAAAGCTGGTCGCACTTGTTTTCAGCCCGAGTTTGATCCCCAGCCAGGGAGGCGACCACATGGCTCCACAGACCTCTCCTGTCTCACATGCTGCTCCCCTCAGCAGTGAACTTCAGTGAACTTCGTCAGTCTGCCTGTTCTGCTCCCCACTTTGCCGCTGGTGAATCCTCTCACCACCCCTGCACCTCTGGCCTGTACCCCAGTTCTAGATGCATAATAAATAAACCTTAAAAAAATAATAAAGCAATAGAACAGCCACCAGCTTGCTGTTCTACCCCCACACAATCTTTTTTTTTAACCATTGTAATAAGTTTAATTAACATCCATCCCCTCACAGCTACATTTTTTCCTTATGATGATAACTTTTTAAAATTTTATAATAGTTTATTTTTACATATTTTCATGCATTTTTCCATCTTTTGCAATCTCCTTGGGCTTCCCATCACCAAGTCACCCATGTGCCATCACCATAGTCCAGTGCATTTCCCTCCCCCCACTGTTTTTGATCCCATTCCCTACTCCACCCCCGCAAAATGTCTCAGGTATATAGCTGTTCATCATTATCATTATTTTCTCGCCTGTTCCATTATATCCCTACTATGAGAGAAACCATCCAGTATTTTTCCTTTTCTTTCTGGCTTATTTCATAAGCATGATCTTTTCCAGCTCCATCCATGTTGCTGCAAAAGGCATGTGTTGTTTTTTTTTTTGGTTGCTGAGTAATATTCCATTGTGTATATGTACCACATCTTTTTTTTTTTTAAAGATTTATTTATTTATTTGTACAGAACTGGGGTATAGGCCAGAGATGCGGAGGGTGAAAGGATTCACCAGAAACAGAGTGGGGTACAGAACAGGCAGATCGACGAAGTACACTGCTGAGGGGAGCAGGGGGGCAGGTCAGGAGAGGTCTGCCTCACCATGTGGATCTCCTCTGGGGCAGGCGGGGATCGAACTCATGCGAAAGTGGCTTAAGCTTCTTTGTGCTGTGCTTTAACCCACTGCGCCACCAGGGAGGGCCCTGTACCATATCTTTTTAATCCAGTCATCCATTTTTGGGCATCTGGGCTGTTTCCATGTCTTTCCAATTGTGAATAAAGCAGCAATAAACATGGGGGTGCAAGTATCTTTTTGAATCTTTTTGTGTCTTTTGGGTAGATACCTAAAAGTGGGATTGCTGGGTCGTAGGGAAGCTCCATGTTTAGCAGTTTGAGGAACCTCCAAACAGTTTTCCATAGTGGTTGTACTAGTTTGCATTCCCACTAGCAGTGCAAGAGAGTTCCTTTTTCTCTACAGCCTCGCCAACATTTGTTGTTGCTAGTTGTTTGAAGATGTGCCATTCTCACTGGTACCCCCACACAATCTTTGACAGGTAATTGGAAACCTGGTCACCTTGCTGTGGGTGACAGGTGCCTTTAAAACTTTAACCAGTCAACCAGTGGGTATACACTAAGTGCAGACTTCAAAGCATTTCTACTGAATTTTATAGAATGTGCTAGTGGGGGTCACCCGAATCCATCCCTCAAATCTCATACAGCTGATTGACTGAGGGCCTTGGCTACATGACCCTGAGACCCCTCAAGTCTTCATACAGAGGTTGTGCTGCCCACATGCTAAGTATACATGACTCAGAATCCCTGAGAGTTGCCCAAGGCAGGCCTGGCATAGCACACTGGGGACTCCTCTGAGGGGTGATTCTGGGTGGACGACTCTGCTAACTCTTGAATTTCCCTCAGAAGTAGACTGAGTCTGAGACACTTCTACCCCGTCCTCCCATCCCTCTTCCTTCACTAAGTCACACCTTCTCCCCCGGGCCATCTCATTCTCTCCCCGTTTCCTGCCTCAGACCTTTCTTTGCTACATTTCTTGCCAATCCTGTCTTGGCAACTGCTTCTTAGCAATCCCGAAAGAACACATGACTAATCTCCCAGTCATTCCCTAAACCTACCATGAATCAATCCCAAATAATAATGTGCTTTTTCCATATTTAGAATTTAATGTGAGGAAACTATAGACTAGGAAAACAGTTCTATAGGAAAGAGATCAAAAAGGCTTGTTTATTGCCTATGTGAAACACTTTTCTCATCAGCATGCTGTCAGGCAGGGTGGGGGTGAGGGTCTGGGGGTGAGAGCCTGGTGCACCTCTAATGGCTTCTTTACAGAAATGGGAGGAATTTCATACACCCAGATTGCTCACTGGCCAGGCACTGGAGCCTGAAGCTGGGTTTCTAGGCCAGAGAGGGCTGCGTAAGCCAGCGCCAAGCCTGCAGCACAGGTCTCCTCTTCCTCTTCTCCTGGCACCGGGTGCAGCCTTGGTTACTCACAGGTGGCTACTGAGAGGGCTGGGAGATGAGTTGTCTCCCTTCTTGAAGTACCACTTCCTGTCCGTCCCAGAAGCCCAGACCTTGAAGCATTAGCCCCCAGCATCAACCATCTGGCTCATTCCCTCTCTAAGGCAGAAATACTCTCAACTCAGACACCAGCTGAGCTGTGGAGAATTTGCACGTCAGGCGATGAGTCTGCAAGATGGTTCAACAAGTGAAGACATGTGTTCTCACACGGAGTCCCTGCCTGAAGGGGCCACTGCCCTCCTCTTGCCAGTGAACAACTCAGTTTACCCCACCACGATTCCCAACCACGGTCCTTCACTAAATGTTCTGTACTTGATAAGGAAGTTATTCTCCTATGGAAACAATGAATGGGAAGGAAAGGCTGAGAGAGGCTTTTATTGTCCTAGTGGAGGATAGTGACCATTGATTATCCTTATTATTATTTAGTTATCCTTATTGTGTGACAGCTTAACCAAGCTGTTTGAAAGGTGTCCCAGGCCTGGGAATTTTCCTGAGGCCTGAGGTTCACGTGGGACACGAGGACAGTCTGTGTACCAAGAGTTCAGGAGTTGGAGCTGCTGGAGGCCTGGGTGAGAGGAAGGCCGGGCACAGGAGCTAAGAAGGCTCTGGGGGTGCAGATCTCAATCCACACTCCTGGTGTGAAGAGGGACTTCTCTGGCCACTGATGCTCCCTGCATGGGGGTGGGTTGGGGAGGGGACCTGCTCAGGAGCAGGGGTGGGTCCTTCAGGCTGCTGTGCTTGGAGCCTCCCCACACCTCCCCTGTTCTCAGGCTGTATGAATGCTTCCGCCCACTTTTTGCAGAAATGCCCAGGAATCAGCCCTAACAAATGTCTGTGTGTCTTGTGTTCAACAGAGATAACAATTGAGATTTAATATCATTAAAAAAAATAGTAAAGGGAAAAACACTGGTTTATTCTCACCCTTGGTTTCATAGGCTGTAAGTTTCTTCCCACCCCCACGTTTATTTATTTATGCATACAAGAACAGGGGTGCAGGTGGTGAGGGTACTCACCAGGCACAGAGTGGGGAATTGAACAGGCAGGTTGACTGAAATACACTGCTGAGGGGAGCAATGGGCGAAGATGGGAGAGGCTTGCTTTGCCTGCCAGGATCCACCTTGGCTGCAGACAGCTTCACAGTGCTGTGGTTTAACCCATTGTGCCACCAGAGAGGGCTCTATGGACTGTAAGTATCTTCCTAAATTTGTCACTTTGTGACAGATGCTGAATGAATCCTTCTCTCTGCCTAGGAATTCTAGCTTCTGGCTGCAAAGATTTAAAGGTCATCCCCAAGGTCCTCTCCACCGCCCTGCCCAACTATCTTGAGGCCCCTACCTCTTTCTTTCTGAACATGGCAAGCCCCTTCCCCAAGGATCCTTCCTGACTTCCCTGGTGAGCCTGATTTCCTGCTTATTTCTTTCTCTTTGCAATGGTTCACATAATTTTCTTCATCTGCTGCCTGAGCATTGGGGATGCTCCCTACTCTGTCTCTGGTGAATCTACTTATCACCCGCACCTCTGGCCTACACTCCAGTTCTTCTATGCACCCCCGCCCCAGAGGTGACCCACATGGCGCGGCAGACCTCTCCTGACCCACCTGCTGCTCCCCTCAGCAGTGTACTTCATCGATCTGCCTGTTCTGCTTCCTTCTCTGTTTCTGGTGAATCCTCTCACAGCCCCTGCACCTGTGGCCTGTACCCCAATTCTGTATGCATAAATAAATAAATCTAAAACAAAAAAAGGTTAGAAGTAAAGAAAAGTTTATTGAAAGTATATTCCAAGGGCTTCTCTGGTGGCACAAGGGGTTAAGTGCAGCACTATGAATCTATGGGCAGCCACTGCAGCATGAGTTCAATCCCCAGCCATGTGACCCACATGGCGCAGCAGACCTCTCCTGTCTCACTGCTGCGCCCCTCAGCAGTGAATTTCAATAGATTTGCCTGTCCTGCTCCCCACTGTGTCGCTGGTGAATCCTCTCACCTCCCTGCACTGCTGGCCTGTACCATCCCCCCTTCCTGAGTTCTTGTATGCATAAATAAATAAATCTTGAAAAAAAAGTACTTTCCCAGGGTGGAAAGGTCAGGGGCCAGGCAGGCTGCATAAGGCAATGGCTATCTGCAGTAGCTAGCAGTTGGCTGGACTCTCTTTATTCTCAAGTTTCCTTGGTGTGTGTTTTTTTTGCTCACTTAGCAAGTGCTGGGTACATCCTGTTTTCTGCAAGTATTTAGGGTGTTGATGGTGTGGTTAGGGGCAGCTGTGCAGAGGAAATATTGGCTGTAGTTGGGGAGTCCCAGGTTCAGTTTAATTTATTTAACCTCATCATTATATTAGCAATAGGTTTATTATTATTATCATTATTTATAACTATTTGTAATTATCAGCCCACCTTATCTCATTTATTACTCCCAACTGTGCTTAAGGTGAATATGATTGATTATTGCTCCAATAAACAGATGAGAAAACTGAGGATGAGAGCTGGGTGACCATCATCAGTTCCATAGGTAACCAGACACAGAAACATACTTGCCCTGGGGTCCTTCCTACTCACTGGAGATGTGTGAACCATGATTAGATAGGAGCACAGAAATTTGGGATACATGCAGAAGCCAGCCGGAGGGAAAAGAGAGATAGGGATTTGCTGGCAGCATGG
This sequence comes from Condylura cristata, assembly GCF_000260355.1. NCBI lineage: Eukaryota > Metazoa > Chordata > Mammalia > Eulipotyphla > Talpidae > Condylura > Condylura cristata. The sequence continues at coordinate 20,276,669 of NW_004567112.1, read as the reverse complement.
ATTAGACACAAGAGAGGACGACAAAAAGTGCACCTGAAAGGTCAAAGTTATGGCTGGAAAAGCTCTCCCTGGAGGACCTGGACCTTAGGAATGGATGATGAAGCAGCAGGAATGACTCCTAAGAGGGAGTCTTTCAAGGCCTCCCAGGTAGACCAAGCCCAGGCGCTTGAACAAGAAGGCCTTCTGGGGCAATCCTCATGTTGCAGCCCTGGAATCCTGAGGTCAGTGTTTAGTGTGGACCTCATTCCAATCACCTGTGTGGCTGCAGTGCCTGGCGGCAGTGCAGCCATGTGGTTGGCACTCACTGTAGGTCAGTGGACTGACTGGGATTCGCTTCTGATTGCTCTTGCACCTTGGAATTGTGACTCTGACCCTTGGTTTCCTCATCTGGAATGGAGCTACAAAAGCTCCAGGGCTGTTTGAGTTGCTTGAGATTTTACATTAAAATACACCACACACTGGCCCTCCCTGGTGGCGCAGCGGGTTAAAGCACAGCACTGAGAATCTGAAGCCACTTCCGCATGAATTTGATTCCCGCCTGCCCCAGAGGTGACCACATGGCGAGCCAGACCTCTCCTGGCCCGCCCTCTGTTCCCCTCAGCAGTGTACTTCGTCGATCTGCCTGTTCTGCTCCCCCCTCTGTCTCTGGTGAAGCCTCTCACCGCCCCTGAGCCTCTGGCCTGTACCCCAGTTCTGTATGCACAAATAAATAAATAAATCTTAAAAAAAAAAATACACCACACACTATACATTGTCACTAAATGCTGCTACTAATAATGCTTTTTAGGAAAGATTTATTTTATTTATTTATGCATACAAGAGCTGCGGTGTAGGCCAGAAGTATGGGGGGAGGGGCTGAGAGGATTCATCAGAAACAGAGCGAAGAGCAGAACAGGCAGATGGACTGAAATATACTGCTGAGGGGAGCAGGAGAGGTCTGCTGTGCCATGTGGGGTGGCTCCCTGGCCTGCATTGGTACCAGTAGCTTCTCAGGGCTGAGACTTAGCCCCTTGCGCCACTGGGGAGACCCTGCTAAGGACTTACCTATAACTCGGTCTTAAGTATTTTGGTTCATACTGTTCCCAAAGTCCCTTTTCTCTACCTTTTTAAATCCTTCCTACTCTTCAAAGTCAACAATTGCTTAAAATGCACCAAAATGTGGAGGACACAGAGAATAGCCAGGAAGAGCATGAACTATTGGGAGCCATTTGGCTCGGACTTGAATTCTGGTCCCTGTAACCTTGAGTAAACTACCTCACTCCTCAGCTCCCTCACCAGTAAGTGGAGAAATGATCCTCATATGATCATTACAGATATGAGGATTAAATGAGTTGATGATGGTAAAAAAAAACTCCTAACACTGCCTGACACATGGCACTTGCTTTAAGTATGTTAAAAACCCGAAGCTCTCAAAATAGAACACACAGCACACGTTCTTGGTTACCTGTTGACCTTATTGAACTCGGCCTCCTGCAAGAGCGAGAGCACTTTCAGCCACTTTCACCCTAGCCCAGGGAGCCATGTGAGACGGGTAGATTCCATTCACTGGGAGAGTGGCAAGGGCGCAGGGAGCTGTCTGCCTCTCTGGAGTTTTGGACCGGGCTAGAGTTTGCTTCC
>NW_004567112.1:20259932-20274412 GCF_000260355.1 Condylura cristata | reverse complement strand
GGAAAGATTTGGGCCGGAGAGTGCGCGGGAGCCGGGCGGTGTGGCGCGAGTGCGCAGGCGCGGTCGGGGGCCGGGCTGTTCCTCCGGAATCTCGGCGATCCCCAGTCTGCGCCTCATCCCGAGCCTTCGCCATGGCCGCCTACAAGTTGGTGCTGATCCGGCACGGCGAGAGTGCGTGGAACCTGGAGAACCGCTTCAGCGGCTGGTACGACGCGGACCTGAGCCCGGCGGGGCATGAGGAGGCGAAGCGCGGCGGGCAGGCGTTGCGAGGTGCGGAGCGGGCTGGGGCGGCATCGGCTGGGGGCCGCGGAGGCTCGGGCCTGCGTCCCTCCTTTAGGGCCGCCTGGCCCTCCGCGGTGCCCTCCGGGAGAAGGCCAAGACCTGGGGCTTCGTCTTCCCTGCAGTGTATTTTGCAACGGAGACACTGGGCCCAGGGTGCGGGGGAGGCCTGGGGTCGACTTGCTCAAGGTCACCGAGTGAAGTGCGAGGGCCGGGTCGGTAGTGCGGCAGCTCGGTCCCCCGGCAGCTCACTGCACGCCCCACGATCTGGCAGCAAAATTCCCATTCTGCTGTGAGCATTTAGTTCTCGGGGGCGCGTTGTTAGATGCCTGGTGTGTTCCAGCAACTGTAACCAAGCCTTCTCAGGAGAAGGTTGCAAATCCTACCTAGTGAAGCGAGGGGCAGTCCCCCCCTGGCACCCTGACTCGGAGCCAGGGCCGGGGGTGGGTGGACTAAAGGGCTTCAAGAAGAAATCCGCGTGCGTGTGCAGACCTTTGCTTTTACACAGCAGCGCTCCGCAAATCTTGTGTCCGGAATGCACCCACAAAAGTGAATGAATGAAAGATCTGAATTGATCCTCTCCACAGCTTTGCAAAGTAGTTAAGATTTTAATTCTCCTCTTTCCCATTCCTCCCTGGTCCTCCTATTTTACAGTTGGGAAAAGTGATGGTAGGAAAGATGATTTGTCCAAGGTCATTTCTTATCCCTAGTCCAGCACCCTGGCCCCTTTTCTGGGATTGAGTAACAGGTAGGTCGAGGAAACCGTATGCTGTTGGGCAAGGGCACTGGGCAAAGGTGGCAGCGAGATAACACTTGCATACTCAGGCTTCCGCCTCTACAGCGCACAGCTCTCCAAGGCTAACGCACAGCTCTCCAAGGCTAACGAGGGAGCAGGCCCTGCTGTCAGCAATTCAGCGTCTCAGGACTGAGGTGCTGGCACTGATGATTTGTGCAAATACTTTCTAACCTCTGGACAAAAAAAGCAGCCATGTAAAAGGGTCACTGAAGCCTAGTTAATGTGGACAGGTATTTGGCCCCACATTGCTCTTTGTGTTCATTATAGCTCGTTTTGAAATAAAGCAAAGGTTTAGAAAGCCTTGGAAGTATAAGCCTGCTGGGGCATGTGTGAACACTCTGGGACAGCTGGGTGTGACCTCACAGAGACTAGGATAATCTGGGAAAGGAGGCCATTTCCTCGCTTGCTGCCTGGAGCAGGAACTGGATGGGTTTTTGTTGCTTTACAGATGAGTAGTTCAGGATAAAGCAAATTGCATCTGTCCTCAAAGACTGGTAAAATAACTTGGGATCTCATAGAAATAAAAGAGCTTACTTCAGCTTTGTAGCATATGTTGGTAGCATTAATTAAGAGAAAAATGTTATTTAAAATTTGTTATAGGCACCACAGGTGATTACTTTAAAAGTGAAAGCCTAAAACACCTGAATTATGAAGACCATTAGTAATAATCTAATCATGTTTAAGTCCTGACATAAATTTATTAAATTCACTAAGGCTTTAAATGATCGTTGAATTTATACAATCTTGATTCTGAATTCAGGATAAAAAAGTGGTGAGAACTGCATTTTTTATGCAGCTTTACTTCTGGGGGAGGATGAAGCCTATATCACTGCATACACTCTATTCCTGGGAGTATCCTAGGGTATGCTTTTTGTTTATTGGGCAAGTTAAAGAAAGAGGCTTTGGAGTTCTGTTAAGGGGGGGCCTTAAAGTGAACACTCCTTGGCCTTGGGGACTGATTTCACTTGCACTAATGCAAGTGAAGACTGTAGCTGAATAGCAGTAGCTTCTCAGCAGGGGAACTGAGGTTTGCACTGGGGATAATTGCTTCCCAGTGACTCAGCCTTTTTTTTATTGGTGGCAGATCCTCCTCTCACAGTTGGGTTGGGGAGGAGATGGTAACCAAGTCTGCTAGCACTTATCCTGAAGCCTACTAATGAGATCTGTCTTTTCCCGAGGGTTGATGGTGGAGTTCCCACTAATTAATCCTCCCTTCTACCATCAATGTAGTTCTTACTGGTCTTATTCTCGGTGGAATGAATAGCAGGAAAATATACTTCGTATTTCATTCATTACTGTTGGCAACCTCAATATGGGGCAGTACCCATGAGTGTTGGATTTTGAAGAGGGTTTCTTCTACTCTACCACATAAGAAAAGCATTTCTCATTAAGTGGGAAGAAAATCTTTCATGAAACATGAAAGATTGATTTAATCACTGCAACCTGTTGGTTGGTCCAACTCTTAATTCCACCACTCAGTAATTACTGTTTATGGAGATTTGTTTATAAATATATCATATAAATATAAATAAAATCAGTGCTCAGCTTTTTTTTTTTTTTTTTTTTTTGCTAATGAGTTGCTTCTCTTAAACTTTAACAGTTGACTTAAGTAGGTATACCCCTGTGAGGGCATTTGGGAATAGGCTGGCACTTTGAACATCGCAGAGAGGAACTGTGGATTAAGAGACTGTGGTGTGATTTCCACACTGTACAGTGAAGACACTGTAACTAACTCAGTTATGAGCATCCCTTAAGAGCAGTAGCTGTGCCTGGCTGGTGAGTTAAAAATGTCATTTTTCCCTAGTAGTTATCTTTTAGAAACAATTCTAACTGAAAAACACAAATCAGAATTCTCAGGAGTCAGGAAAGTGGAGCTATGAGTTGGGTTTTACCCTCATGTAATCATGTGATTTTGGATAATTTGCTTAACTTTATTGTTTCCTCATCTGGTAAAAGGACTACAACCTCATAGGATTATTATGAAGATTAAATAAAGCAAAGTACTCAGTACAGTGCTTGAGAGCAACTCCTCTGTTAGTTAAGCGATTACAAGCTTTAAGGATCCCTTTTCTTCAAAGAACTGAAGCAGAAATACACTCATGTGCTCAAGCACTGCGTTCTGAGGATGAGGACAGGCACTGCGTTGTTGGTTTGCGCCAAGAGGATACTTAGATCCTGGATTGGATGAGTATTGGGGAACCAGTGGGAGATAACTTATCAACTGTAGCACGAGTCAACAAATTTTATGTTCCCTAAAGGCAGAATATTGTTTTTCCTTAAAGTGTTTGCCAAATAATTTCCATCTGGACTAGGTATATAGATTAGTGTACGGGAATTCTGGCTTTAGAGTGCACCTGATCAGCTTACCTACCACCTTGATCTTCTGATTTCCAGATGCTGGCTATGAGTTTGATGTCTGCTTCACCTCAGTGCAGAAGAGAGCCATTCGGACTCTCTGGACGGTGTTGGAGGCCATTGACCAAATGTGGCTGCCAGTGGTGCGGACCTGGCGCCTCAACGAGCGGCACTATGGCGGGCTGACTGGCCTCAATAAAGCAGAAACTGCCGCCAAGCACGGTGAGGCCCAGGTGAAGATCTGGAGGCGCTCCTTTGATGTGCCGCCGCCTCCGATGGAGCCCGACCACCCCTTCTACAGCAACATCAGCAAGGTAAGGTCGCAGGCATGCTGCTCCCCACGCGTGCCTGGGGGAGCCTTGTTGGTGCCTGTCTAGTCCCTTTGAGTATGTCGTTTTTGCAAAAATGATTGTATTTTCTCTTTTCCAGTGAATGATCTTAACTTGTCAGAGTACTTAGCAGAGAGTTTATTTTGCAAGTTTATAGATCTCCATTGCCATTATCTTATAAAACTCATCCATAGCCTGATACCTTCCTAAACCAGTTGTCAGAGGAACTGGGAAGTCTTGTGGCCTACCTTTTCTAAGTTATGTTTCTTCTGGACTTTGTTCTCAGTAGTATGTAAAAGGGCAGGACAATCACCCCATTCCCAAATTCTTTTCTTTGGTTTCCGGTGAAGACCATTACCCATCACTTTGACCTCATAGGGGATGAATGGCAGAATTGATAAACTGTGACATCATTAACAGATCAAACTGCAAATAACTGGTGAGTGTGTGTTTCTTTCTTGCTTAGGACCGCAGGTATGCTGACCTTACTGAAGATCAGCTACCCTCCTGCGAGAGTCTGAAGGATACGATTGCCAGAGCTCTGCCCTTCTGGAATGAAGAGATAGTTCCTCAGATCAAGGAAGGGAAGCGGGTACTGATTGCCGCCCATGGCAACAGCCTTCGGGGCATTGTCAAGCATCTGGAGGGTATGTCCATTTTTCAGATGGGCCCCCATTTTTCGGATGGGCCCCCAGGATTGCCACTGGTTGGGAGCACTCAGTACAAATGGCTTCAGGAAATGGTTGGACATACTGATAGTCTAGAGGCAGTCTAGATTTGACTCCTGTGGGAGCACCCTCTCTTCTGCTCTTGACTTTCAAAAGATCTGCAGAAGACCCCTTGGGTGCTTGGTATGCACAAACACCTTCAGGTCCCACTCCACAATGTAGGTGACTCATGACACACTGAAGTTGGAGATGCTTACCTCTGAACTAGGATTACTAGTTTAAAGTGCATAAAATTGTCCTTAATTAATTTTATCAATTGAGTATCCTTCATCAATGTACAACTTCACACATGAATCTTAGTTTGCGTCTTAAATTACTTTCCCAAGGGCCTAGGGACCCACATGTGACATTTGACTAGAGAGGTGTGTATGGTCCAGCTTCACCATGGGCTTCCAGAGCCCACTTTGGGAGGGCTGTCTGGTACATACCTTTCAAACATTTTTCTTGCCTGTCAGTATGTGAGCAAGAAGTATTTTGGGGCATTCCTTGGGTTATAACATAGGTCATTACTATCACAAAAATCAGGAAGGGTGTCTTGATTTAATTCCTACCAAGTCCTTTGCCAGGGTACTATTTATCCTGGAGCTAGAGTGTAAACTGGCTGGTGGTGGGGATTCCTGTCTTGCTGGGCTGATCATGGTGGGTACTTTTTAGGTCTCTCTGAAGAGGCTATCATGGAGCTAAACCTGCCAACTGGAATTCCCATAGTCTACGAGTTGGACAAGAACTTGAAGCCCATCAAGCCCATGCAGTTCTTGGGGGATGAAGAGACCGTGCGTAAAGCCATGGAAGCTGTGGCTGCCCAGGGCAAGGCCAAGAAGTGAAGGCGAGCAGACAGGCTGTGTTCCTAAGGACATCCTGCCTGCCCATCCCGTTCCTCTGTACCTCTCCCCTGCACATGTCACACTGACCATCTGTAGGTATCTTATGTTTTAGCTGCAGATGGAAACTGGTGGTTCCCAATTTCATTTTTGCCATCCTGTCTCTTGCACCCACTCCCTTCATACAGTCTAGTCAAAATGGCCCCTCTGGGGTGAGGGTCCTCAAGCCAAGTTCTCATCCAAGAGCTGAGAGGTAGTAGCTGGGGTTTTTGCTAGTTCTTTGTTTACTGAGGGCCGGCTGAGGTAGGGGATGGGAGGAGCCATGCTCAGGTGTGACCAGTAGAAAGCCAGAGAGCCTGTCTGCTCCTGGGAGCCAGTCCTGCCCCATTGTGTGGCCAGGTGGCTGCCTGGGGGCGTCTAGCCAGTGGAAGATGAATGCAACCTGCGTGGTGATTAAAACAAACATTTCCTCCCTGAGGAGCTGGCTCCAGGTTGGGGTCAACCCCAAATGTTGTGTGCATCTACTTTTACAAAAAAAAGAAGTGAAATATGTATATGTTACAAAAATACAAAACAAAATCCCTCCTGAAGTGTTCTAGTGGCGGGTGAAATATTCCCATGTGTGGTCATTAGAAAACAAGCCATTCCTCATACTAACGTGGGGTGCGCTCCTTGACAGCAGGAGTTCCTCCTGCTGTGTGTTTTAGAATCCCCCTTACTGTCTTGTGGCAGTGAAATGCTGCTTGATCATGTCCAAATGTGTCACTGTCTGACTTCTAAATCATGTTCTAGTTGCTTGGTCCTCATTTTAAGCATAACTGTACTACATTTTTTCCAGACCAGTATAATAAAGGAGTGATGTGCAATATTCTCTGTGTGACATGTATCTCTGAGGAAGTCAGCTTGAGAGTTCAACTCGATATGTCTCATTACGCAAGTCCTGTGACATGTTAAGAGCTAGTTTGCGCCTGTCTCCCTTGGTTTCCCCCCTCAGGCTGGGGAGCCAGTAGGGTGGGGCTGATCTTCCCAGCTGAGCTCCACTCGTTACCCCTCTAGCCCCTGCTCAGCGGTGCTGCTTAATACCCCTCTCGACTGGAAATGCAGATTCTAAAACTCCAATGTGTTTCCTGAGAGGAGGATTTGTTTACCAGATTGTTTAAAACACATCCTTTCCTATTAACTTGTAAGCTTGATCCATTCTTTTTGACCCCCTTGAAGTTTCAGTCTGTCAGTCAACTAAGTTAACATCCTCAACAACTAACTCAATGTAGAACAGTGGTGTATCTGTACACATAATTGGGAAAGGCGCCGCTCACTTTCCCATCTCTAAGGCCAGGCCTGCAAGAGCTCCCAAGGGAAGAGAATGGCCGTCAGGCCTCTCACCTAGCGGGAGCAATTAACGTCATCTAGGAAGTTCTTAGGCTCTGTGGCAGTTCAATACTGCATCATAATCTGCAGTCCTGACAAGCTCTGAAAGGGCTGGTGGCCCCATTTTACGAAGAGGAGACAGGTGGACACTGGCCAAAGGCTGAGTACTCCACAGTATTGGAGCCCAGGTGAGGGGTGTTAGTTTAACTGTATCAAGGTCCTTATCTAAAATGGAAATACTTTTAAGAAACCTAGGGCTTGTTTTTCAAGTTAGTTTTTGATTTGATCTACACAATAACCCTAGGGAGACCTTCAGTGATGTAAGTCTCCAGCAGCCTGGTGGGGTATAAGGTTACTTAGCCTGCACTGAAGCTTAGACCCAAAGTTGGTAATTTTGTTTGCTCAAGTGCTCTACCCAGTCAGACTGGATCAGCTCGTGTTTAATGGTGCTCTGTCCTGACCTTGCTTGGGCTTATGATGGTCTTCACTCCTTGCAACATAGAGCAAAGAGCCCTGACTGGAATGTGTGGTGTTGCATTTGGCCTGGAGAGCCAGCACCATTGCCATGACCACTGAGAGGCCAGCAGCTGCCACTGAGATCAACACCCGCTCTGGGCTCACCCCAGGAGATTCTAGCAGTGCTGCTTTTTTCCTCTAAAGTTCTATAGGCAATTTGAGGCCCACCTACTTGGTCATGAAGTCACGTACTAGAGATTCAGGGATAAAAAAAGACTCCTGCCTCCAAAGCTCAAGTTGGTAGGCGGACAGGCACAACACTGGCTTGTAATACAGTATAGAGTGGTTAAAGGTGAGAAAACTGGATGTGACCTGCAGCAGAGCGGGGAAGTCTTAGTCAGTTTTTTTAAAATGCTCTTTATGATGATTTAAACAATTACTATCTGAAATTAAAGTATTTCTGCCTGGTACTTAGTATCTCCCACTAGGATGTTAGATCCACGAGGGCTCTGACACCTTCACTGCTGTACCCCCGGCTCCTGAACAGTGGCACACCGAGTACGTGCTCAATTTATGTTCACGTGTGGGCACTTGGGACTAGTGAGCCCTGCCAGTTTGGAAAGCCCCTGGCTGCACGAGAGGCTCTGTTGGCTACTCTGGAAAAGGAGGCCCAGAGTACAGGGCAAGAGGCTGAGCTTTACGGTAAGACTGGGTTTGAATATTGCTCTGCTACTTGGTGTCTGTGTGACTGAGAGCATGTTCATTTTTGTAATTCCTAGTTGACTTCTCTGTAAGCATAGATGACTGCTACTTTCCAAGGTCACTGAAGTTCAGGGATAACAAACTGGCTAATGCTGTTGCTGAGGCAATCAATTGGTGGCCTCTTTCTGCCAAGGCAGTAGGGAAAATCGAAAAATTTAATGTGCATAATTTTTCATCCAGCATTCCACTTCTTGGAATCTATGTTGCAAGCGAATCATAGACATGCATAAAGATAATATGGCATAAGAGTTTTCTCTGTAGGACTGTCTTAAAAAATAGCTTTAATGTAGTAATAAAATAATAGTTGTAAGGTTTTAAAATACCCACCCTAGAGGGAGGCTGATTAAACAAGCTACATCAAAGTGTAGCACACAAACCCTGACATTTAATAGACCCTGATGGCAGGCAATCAGATACGCAAGTTTGTTAAGATGAGCAGGCACTGGTGCTTCATGCATTTCATCCTCGCAAGAATCCTGAGGTTACACTGTTCCAGATGAGCAAAGAGACTTAAAAAGAAACAATCTGCTCAAGGATCAATGTTGACACCCTGACTCACAGAGCACAGGGATAACTTGTAAAATGTCACCGAGAGAAACTGGGCGGAGCCACCAGGGATTTCTTTAATTTCTTTTGGTCGCACTGGACCTACAATGACCTCAACTGCTGGTCTGCTGGGGCTTCCAGAAGAGAAACTTGCCACTCCTGAAAGTGAAAGCCACTGAAAGGTTCACAAGAAAAATGTTCCACCTACAGAGTACATTTCTGGCAGATTTTTCTAGAGGCAGCTGCTGGCTGACCCTGGGTATTGGTTTCAGTAGGAACAAAAATAGACTGGACTTGGTCTAGGAGACACGCAGGGCAGTTGCGCCAAAGCTCACCCTCGGCCACTGTCACTATGCACAGGAGTGACATCTCAAGTGACACCTCCTGAGTCACCTTCCTCCCTCCAGGGGCCTCTCCGTGCTAACCGTCTCCCCTTCCTCACCCTCCAACTTCTGTGCTCACTCCTGCTTTGGTACATAGCTTGGGCTTCTCTGTTTTGAACTTCTTCACTTATTAAATGCTTCAAAATTTGTTTTATCTCCTGTCACAAATCCTTTCCTGGCCATCTCATATTTCAGTATTTGGTGCCTCTTCAATTCAGATGTACCCACGCTCTCAGTAATGCCACGTTTACCGAGTTGCTTTGAGAACTCTGTGCATGCTCCCAGAATCACATGTCCCAGTTTGCACCAACCCATAATCTCCCTAAGTGAGGGAAAATATGTAAAGTTCTTGACCTGGTGCCTGGCGCACAGTTAGCACTCAATAAATAGAGGTACTGAGAGAATAAAAAACACAAAGAAGATAGGAGATTAGGCTTTGTCCAGCAAGCACTTGACATATGGGTAAAGGGGTGACACAAGGCAAACCCCTGCTCTATATGTCATGGTACCATTTAGATTCTTTTCCCACTCAAGACAACAGAAACCACAAATTAAGTAAAAATGTTTTGTCATAGCAAAAAAAACCAACCAACAAAAAATCACATTATCTTTAAGACTATCAGAAGGAACAGACTCTTGCCAAAATTTTCGTTTGCTTGCTGGTGCTTCCAAGAGAAATTTATCACCTGTGAAAATGAAACCCACTAAAAGGTTCGCCGGAAAAAGGTCTCACCTACAGAGTAGGTTTCTGGCAGAGTTTTCGATAGGTGGTTGCTGGCTGACCACAGGAGTCTGAACAAAAACAGTGCATCTTGATGTGACTTTCACACTGTACTCTGGAAACAGCTTACCCTCTTCCATGGGGTAGAGTATGGTAGCTTAGGTCTGCAAGAATTCAGGCTGAACCCGGGCCACTTTCCTGAATTCCTTAGTGTGGGTCTTAGGGCACTGCATCTCACACCAGCTGATGGGAACCATTTGGACCCCTGGAAGGGAAAAAGTGGCTTGAGCTGAGACCCCAAATAATAATCTCTCCTACTCCCCCCACCCTGGATTTGCACGGAGAATCGTTCTAATCTCCATATTAAGTATCTACACTCATATTGCTTTCTAGATTACTAGAAAACAATGGAGTAATCCCGCTGCAGGGAAAGGTGAGCGTTTGGAGGGGCGGCTCCTACCTGACTCACTGTGGGCCACCACCACCCCCAGCTCATTTTCGGCAGTGGTCAAAAGGTAGTTGGACTGTGCATCACCCAGGGAGATCTGGTGGCAGATACTGGTGAAGGAAAGGGATGAGTTATGAGTCTTCCCTCCCACAGCCACTTATTTCTTTACTTCCACTTCTTTTGACAAAAGACCACCAGTCTGCCTGGAATAAAGGATACCACTTTGGCCAAGACAATGTCACCAGGGTGGAAACTCTTATATATTTCAACCTGTAAAGAAAAAACAGGAGTGTCAGATGAAAGTTCTGCACCAGGTCAGGGCTACATGAAACTATGAACCCTCTGGTAGAGACAATCCACCTTCTGATCCCAGAGGACAGAAGTCATCACCTTTTATTGCTTCCACAGCATCATCATATAAATGAAAAATTTTGAATTCATTAATCTGATCAAGACTCTGACTTGGACTAAGGTGGTTCTGAGAAGGTCTGGGGTAAGTCTGCAGGAACAGCAATGTATAAATAAATATCTGGCTCCAAGGGCAAAGAGAAAGCCAGCCTCCAGCTGCTCAACAGAATGAATAAAATTCATAGAGTGAAGGGAGAGTGAGGTGAGTTCCACACTTTACAGTAGGAAATAACTTAGACTTCCTTGGATTCTACTTTCAGAAAGATTTTTGATATTCAGTGGAATAACTGAAAAGGATTGGGAGCTCCTGTTACATCTACTGAAAGCCACAAAGGGGGGTGGCGATGAGGGGGAGAGGGAAGATGGAAGGGAAGAGTCAACCAACTACCTTGTCTTTTTCAGTAGCTCGAACATCTTCCTTGCTGTAAAAAAACGGAATAAAAATATTAATTCTCCATGAAAAAGAATTATCTTGCAGACTCAAGAGCTACAAGAGCAGAGAGAACAAGCAGCAATTGCGGGCCTCGCAAAAGGAGCTGGGCGAGAAGGTCTCCCTAGGAGAAAACTACTTAGCCCATTTTTAGATCACACAATGCAGCAGAATAGCACGTCTGGGAGAGAAGAGCCAATCAGATTTGGCAGGAAAGGAGAAGGCACTCTGCTGTCTTAGGGGCGCTTCAACAGCAGTGCTCTGGAACACACAGAGGAAGGGAAGGGACTGCAGAAATTAAATTGTTCTCCCTGCAAGAACTAAAGAACCTAAAACCAAAAAAAAAAAAAAAAAAAAAAAGGATAGTATTTTATCCACCTCTTTCTAAGACTTACAATTCTTGGGTTTAATCTCATAAAATTCAAGAAAGAAAGGGACTTCCTGAAAGTTGCTGTACTTTATTTGAAATGATCACCTGGTATCACTAACATCCATCTAAGCTCAATTCTTTCTGCTTTATTTTAAAGTTCTGTATCTCAATGATGTTCTCCTTCTGCCTTAACTCATGTAACATTTTTTTTTGGACACTACCTGGAAAGAATCAAAGCATGAAGAAGAGATAAAAAAGTAGGAACAGGTTTTGAAATTGTCCCTGAAAATTCCAGTCTGTGGTTCTATCCTAGTTTCATTCCCCACGCTGAGGCAAATTTGAAAATATTTACCGGATAGTTCCTCGGAAAGAGTTCTTAAGTGGTGTAGATCCCACATATAGAATGTGTACTTTGGCAAAGCGTGAATTGATGCTAGACACCTGTGGAGTGGAGGAATGAGCAGTATTAGAGAAACAGCAGTTATCGACATAAACTAGAAAGTACTAGGATTTTAGTCCAAGCGAATCTACACTTGGACACTTGGGCTATGCAAGAGTTATTGGGGAATCAAATGAAATAATATGCTACAGGCTTTGTTTTGAAAAATAGAGAAGTCTAGCATAAATAGACACAGCATAACAGCAAATCTAGACCTTTAACAGATCTTACTAAAAGGCTTGTAAACTGGGAGAATTTAAAGCCACACTTAAGCTACTACATAATATTTGGATTACTACCTCTCAAGTTATTTTCAAAATAACACATAGACTTTCTGGTAGAACAATTAATAAAGAGAGAAACTAGGAGTTACAGGCCAGTTGCCCAACCTGGTGAGGGTTGCGCCGGAGGCACATCATGTAGTTACTGACTAGTCTAGCTTCAATTTGTACTTCCCCTCAAGTCTCTGAAGTCTGCCATAAGACTTTGTATTTAAAAGGAATGCTAGACTATACAGGATGTTGCTTTTTTGCAGAAGACTGCAGTTTCAGATGTTCAAAAGCAGCTCTCCGTATTGTACTTTGTCACTGGTTTCCCAGACACCAATAAAACTACATACCCAGGGAACCAGCTAGTGAAAGAACTGTTCTGTCTTGACTAACACGGTAGGTACTAATTCCAAGTGGCTACTGTGCACTCAAAATATGGCTAGGGGGACTGAGATGTAAATTTTAAACTTTTATTTATCCAAATGGATATATGTGGCTAGTGGCTTCTGCTGGACAGTGCAGTTCTACCATAATCATGATTTTTAGCACTGGATGCATATCCTAAGCTGGACCAACTTACCTTACAGGTAACAATAGCCCCCACATCTGGCAGTAGCTGGGACTCTGTTTCTCTCATCACAGACACAACAGGAAGCTGCAATAAAAACAGTAAAATAGGGGTAATCTGGCAGAGCCTTGGGTAACGGCAGTTGCAGCTTGAGAGTAATACAGGAATCCCTGAAAAAACTTCAATGGCTGAGGTCACAAGGGCAGGTGGAATAAACTCCCCTGCAGCCCAGAGCAGACAGACTTCATGGATTTTAGAAAATAGGAGGGCCAAGGGGCCACAGGAAGAATGCCACTAGAAGTCTAACCATTTCTAATTAGTTCTATGCTTTTTGGGGGATGATTTTCTTGGAAATTTCTTGGTGTACAACCATATTGCTTGTAATTGTGGATAATATGACTCCTCCAAAGTTTTATTACTTTTGTTACTCATTTTATTGAGTAGGTCAGAATTTACCAATAAATGTAAACAATGGCCATGGCTGTTTACGTCAATTTAAAGGGAATATCTGCAGTACTTTTGTCTTTGGGTGTGGTTGATGAAGGTTGACATTTTTAAATCTTGTTTTTTATTTATCTCTTCTTTGCTTACTAAGCTTCAGCTCTACTGGCCTTCTTTCATTTTTACCAACTCACCAGCTTTCTTCCCATCTCTGGACCTCTGTTCAACCTGTTCTTACTGCCAGGACTGTACTCTCCCCCATGGACCCGGATTTTTTAATCCTTTATATTCCAGTTAAATATCGCTCATTTCCCCTGATGACTAGGGTAAATTTGTATTATATTGTCTCCTGATACCTTGTAATATTCTTTGAAAGTGGTTGTTACAATAACTAAAACAAAAAGACACCTTACTGATTGGGAGAAATTTTTGCACACAATACAACTGATAAGAGACTGATCACAAAAATCTACAAACAGCTCACACACTCAACAAAAACAAAGTAAACAATTCAGTCAAAAAATGAGCAGAAGAGCTAAAAAGACACTTCTCTAAAGACGAAATGCAAATGGCCAACAGGTTTATGAAAAAATGTTCAACATCACTTACAATCAGGGAAATACAAGTCAAAACCACAATGAGATGCCACCTTACATCAGTAAGTAGCACACATTAAAAAGCAGGAAACGAATGTTGGCAAGGATGTGGAGAAAAAGGAACTCTCCTACACTGCTGGTGGGAATGCAAACTAGTCCAAACTCTGGAAAGCTGTGTGGAGGCCCCTCAAACTACTAAAAATGGAGCTACCAATGACCAACAATTCTATTCCTAGCAATCTACTCAAAGGATACAAAAATATTAATTCAACAAGATACCTGCACCCCTATGTTTATTGCAGCATTACTGACAATAGGTAAGATATGGAAACAACCCAATTGCTTAAGAATAGATGACTGAATCAAGAAGTGGTACATACATGCGAGGTAATACTACCAGCAATCAAAAAAGATAAACTTATTCCACTTGCAGCAACATGGATGGAGTTAGAAGGGATCATGCTCAGTGACGTAAGCCAGAGGAAAAAGAAAAATATCGAATGGAGAAATATAGGGGAACCCAAAAGGGATCAGGGGAAACATTAACAACAACAACAACAACAATAAAAAGAGCAGGCAACCATAAATAAGAGACATTCTGCTGAGGGAGGGGGAGGAAAAGGGGTCAAAAGAGGGGCAAGAAAAGCACAAAGAACTGGCTTCCTCACTCTCCCTGGCCTGGGGGGTCCTACTTTATTTCTGTTCCTTTTCTCCTTAATAAACTTTCTTTCTCTTAAAAAAAAAAAGTGTATAAAGACCATGGATGGTGCAGGTTCACGGGTGAACTGGTGGTGGTGGGGATTTTATGGGGAATACACAATGATGTATAAAATAAGAAAATTATCGGGAGAATTAACATCATCAAAATGGCCATCCTGCCAAAAGCAATATACAGATTTAATGCTATCCCCATAAAAATGACATTCTTCAAAGAAATAGAAAAAATGTTAATGAGATTCATATGGAA